>NW_022900917.1:6096147-6149382 GCF_012274545.1 Fukomys damarensis | reverse complement strand
TCTTCTCATGCTTTTACTAAAAGAAGTAGGAGCAGAACCTTCCGTCCAGTGTCTCGGATGAGAACAGAGCTGGGATGAAATGGCACCACAGGTCCACAACTTCTCCACAGATGATGACCACTGCCACCTCCGGAGCAGCGGGCTGTTCATCACTTGTACCTTTACATGATGTATCTTGGTTCTTATTTTTCCCCATTCCCCAGCCCAACTCGGGTCCTTGCACTTGCAAGGCAGGCCACCGAACCGCTGACCTAAACCCCTGGCCCTTATCTCATATATTTTTCTTTTCCCTTTTTTCCTTTCCCCTACCCCTCCTACTTCCTCTACTCTTTTAGACCTTTTCTTTCTATTATACAATATGTTATACATGTTGATCCTTATTTACACTTTTAGTTTTTTACACCAGAGAAACTATTTGGTATTTACATGTGTAACATTAATTTCACTTAAGAGTACGGCCTCAATGTGCATCCACTTAGCTATAAATGTCTCTAGTTTCTCATTTTTATGGCTAAGTAGTACTCCATTTTATAAAAAAAAAAACAAACAAACAAAAAAAAACACATCTTCTTTATCCAGTCCCAGTTGATGGGCAATTGGGCTGCTTCCCAATTTTACCTATTACAAACTGTGCTGCTACAAACATGGGTGAGCACACATTGCTCTGGTGTGATTCTTTTAATTCAGCAGGGGAATAGCTGGGTCAAATGGGGCCTCGTCTTAAGTGGCACAGCACCTTCTCCCCTGGCTCCCATCAGACAAGTGAATGGTGCCAGGGTGAGGGACCATTTGGACTAGCAAAGAAAGTCACCTTCAGGTAATCAGCAGTTGGAGATAAAGTAACCACTGGGCTGGTTTCTTTTTCTCCCTACAGTTTCAGGCCACAGTGGTTATAATGAATCAAGGAAGCCATGTCTCTCCAAGCAAGGAAATCTCCTTCACCCTGGGGGCTCTAGGAAAGGCAGTTACCCTCCTCATTTCCAATTACTGAGACGTAAACAGATTTGAGGAGGTTAAATGTCACAGTTAAGATAAAAAGAGCTGGGGAGCTAGTCAGCTTTCACCACTGTAATAAAACTCTTCAGAAAATCACAAAGAAAATGGTTTCCTTTGGCTCCTGGTGTTGGAGGTTCCAGTGCATGACTGAGAAGAACAGTTGTTTGTATATCTCCAGTAGTCAGGTAGTCAGGTGCCAGAGGCAGGGAGTGCACAGGGGTGCAGTAAGAGGGAAGAGGAAGGGATCCCCTCAAGGCCACGCCCCAGTGACCTCTGACCCTCCCAGCAGGGCCACCTCCTAAAGGTTGCCCTACTTCTCAGAGGGACCTTTGTGGGGCCAAAAACTCTCAGCACATCAATCATCAGGGGCCACTCAACATCCTGTCTTAGCAACTGGAAAGCAGCATGGCGAGGTCTTGGACTTAGGGTGTGTGAACTTGGAGCCCCCAGACTTCATCCTTATGTTGCCTCACCTTTCCAGGGTCTACTGCCTTCTGTGAATCACGAAATTTGGAAGTTTGCCTTCTTCCAACAACTCTGTTCAAGGAGGTTTCTTGATCTATTTATTAGTCGTTCTTTTGGAAGCAAAAATTCCAATTGTCTGCCATGATTTATTTTCAAAGGACTTTGACTTACTCCTGTGGATTTCGGCTTCTCTTTCTTAAAGCTCATTTCTCCTGTCCACGAGGTGATACATAAAACCGTGTGGGCTCGAGACAAATGAGATCACTGTACTCCATGAAGGCGACTTCAGTGAATAGTTGTAGCCCATTAAAAAGTAAACTTCATTTGCATAGGGGACTGTTTCTGCCTTCTAGGGACACTTGCCAGAGGAATTGGGGAACATGTGCCGTGTCTGCAATTGACTTTCTTTTTAAAATTCAGCAAAAAGAAGTTGGTGAAACAATTTCAACATTTATTTGTTAAATCCCCATGAGTATATGTCTTTATCAATAAGTGTGTGAATAGTCTCATAGTAAATAGTTAGAAAAGCTCATAGTCAAATCAAACAGTAAGTAATGATGAGAGGAAGGGGTTGAGGTGGTGAATACAAAGGAATAATCACTGCTATGCCTCCCTTCTCTTCTCACTGAAGTCAAAACATAGGAGTTTACCAAATGAGCTGTGCTAAACGCTTTCATCCATTATCTCCTCTAACCCACAGAGATGTGGAGAGGCAAACAACAGCAGCCTCCAAGGATGCCGAGTATTTCAGCAAAGTGATCAGAGAAAGAAAAGCACTGGTCCATTGCCCGGTCCCTGTATCTGATGTACACGAGAGGTCTGGGGAATAATCAGAAAGACTGTGGAGATTTGCAACTGGCATATTTAGAAAGAAGATACAAGTTGGAGTAGGAAGGACATGTTTTAGTCTGGACTTTCTACCTCACTAGTAAAGGATCCTTGCCACCTATCTCACTGAACTCCAGAGCGGATGAAGGGATAGATTGCTTACAGCATCTGAAATTGTGTTGGCAAAGGAAAAACACAGTTTACAATGCATTTTCCTTAATCTTTCCAAAACGAATGCACTAATTTTTAATAATTACTTCTTTGGAATATAGGGTACTGACCTAGGTTCAACCATTTCATTTCAAAGTAGAATTCAATTTCAAAAGACTTTTCCTTTTTGCAAAAATGCGTCACCTAAGAAGATTTGATCAATGGTGTGCTCTGCTCAAATTCTGCCAGAAGGGTTATCACAGCAAGCTAATGGGCCCAAACAAATCATTTTTAGAACAGTGAAATTAGTTTCTTTCATCCTCAAGCCTGTTATCTAATTTTCAAATGTAAGTGACTATTTTTAAATGAAGGAAAGGAATTCTAAACAGCGCTACTAATCCAGCGAGGCATCTCCAAGAGGATGAAAGGAGAGAGCTGTGAGCTTGTGGGGTACCCTTTCCAAGCTTGCTTTTATGGGCCCCTTCTGCTCTCATTAAAACAAGTCCCGGGATCAAATGAACCAGGACTCGCACTGAAGGCAAGGATACGAGTTGCTCGCTTCATCTCTGCCAGCCTCCGGCTCACCACCAGGCTGGACACAGACTCACAGGACACAAGAACAATCTACTCTCCCCTCCTAGTCTCCATCAGGGGCCACCAGGAGCAGCAAACGACCAAGCCACATACCCAGCTGCCGCCAGTTGGATACGTGCTAGGAAATGAATGGGGACGTTTACAGGAAAGGGAGGAAGAAGGGCAGTAACAATGACAATATTCACATCCCTGTGGCTTTATGCTCTTACCTACCGGTGAGCAGGGCCCCACCTCCCTGGTCCCCTACCACAGACTAGCAATCCAAGATGAAGAAAGGTAAGAAGGGGATCTGTTCCAAGTCACAGAGCTTGTTCAGAACAAGGGTTTGGGAGAGCAGCAGCCTGACTTTACTGTCTATCAACTGTGACCTTACATAAACTACGTAAACTTCTCTTTGACCCATTTCTTCATTTCTAAATGGAGCTCGGGGTAATATCCTTCTCAGGGTCCTTGTGGGGATCAAATGAGAGAATGCATGTCAAGAACTAAGAATTCTCTTGATGTGTAGTACTCGGTAATGTGATTACTTCACTGGTAAGAAGTTTTACGGTCCACACAAGTGTAACCCATTCCATCAGGTGCAATACAAAATAGAGTAAATTTTAAAATTTCTCAAATCATTTCAGTAAAAGATGCACGGCCATTAGTCCCCCTCAATATGCTCCCCCTTACTTCCAACACACTCGTCCCACCATTCCGCCGCTTTCGGAAGCGTTCTGGGAGTGCTCTGCCGTGAGTGTCTTTACAAGACGTGGTCAAAAGCACGGCTGTGGCTGCTGCTGAGCGCCGTCCACCAAAAGAGGCAGGCTCACAGCAGAGTCTCCTTATCTACCCTACTCACCAAATCCAGGACTCTGCTGTCTCTGGCGCACTCCCAAAGTCAAAGTGACCATGAAAACGTAAACATTTTGAATCAACACAGGACACTAAGTCTGCGGTGAGAGCACAGCTAAAGACACTCACAAAAGACTGCTTCGGACAGAGGCGAGAAGGATGCGAGACCTGCGTCCAAAGCAAGGAGGAGCATTTAAGGGTGATGATTCTCAATATCTCTTTTGCTGTAATAAATTTTAAAATTTTAACATTCACCATATTTTCCAGTGATACCTCATACTTTTTATCAAGTAGCAGAAAGTGATGTGCTAAATTCCAGGTGTGCTAGAATAAATCATTTATGCCAGGTGTGCTAGCGCATGCCTGTAATCCCAGCACTCAGGAGGCTGAGGCAGGAGGATCAATGTGAGTTTGAGACCAGCCTGGGCTACATAGTGAGTTGCAGGTCAGTCTCAACTTAAAAAAAAAAAAAAAAAAAAAAAAGAATAGAATAAGTCACTTATGACTCCAGCCATTTCTCAGGTCACAGAAAGATGTCAGCAATAAGCAGATATCAATGGAGTATGTTGTATTTTAAGCCAAAAAAAGAAAAAATTAGAGGGGTAAAGTAGCCCAGCCTGGGAATAGTTGGGAGGGCTTCCTATCACAAAATAGTTTCAGTTTTACCCTTGTTAAAATCCTTCTGGGAATAGGTGTTAATTTGTCCATTCTACAAATGGGTGAAGTTAACGGATATTCCAAAGTCCTTCAGCTGTTGAATGGCAAAGCCAAGTCTCAATCATTCAAACCCACATCAAGATATTTCCTGTGAATCAAGTTACTGAGTGAAGCTGGGTTTCCCCCTCCTTTCTTTCTTGTTCCAAAAGGGGGAAAAACTGATTTTTTTTTCTGCATCTCCACTTTTATCCCTGCAAAATTTAGCAAAGTGCCACATTCCCTAAAATCTACAGCCATCTGCTTAGTCACAGAAGCCTAGGCTGAAAGGGACAACTGTTTACTGGTAAGGACCTTGTTAGAAGGGGTCAGAAACAATATTGTCAAATTTTCATTCGACCATTAAGATGGTCTATGACAATTAAGCAAGAAACTTGATCTCATAGGCTCTTATTCTTTTTCTATTTATAAAATGGAATGATAGTTTTTACCTCCAAGATATGCTATGACAATTTCATGTCGCATCCTTAGTGTAACACAAGTTATAATCACTGTGACAGTCACTGTTAACTTTGGCTAGAAAACCACCTCGTAATTCATACCTTTCCTCCAGTGTGATCACACAAGTCATCTGCCCAGGAAGTACTTTGCATATATTTTCTCGTGAAGCACTCAATGTTTGACCAATGTCACAACCTGGAAATCTGACTCTCCTGTCATTGTTCTTGCTTTTTTTAAAGATTGTAACATTCTGCTTCCAGGGGGAAAAGTATAGAATGGCTATATAACGTTTTCTCTGGTTAAGCCAGTGAACATCTCAAATTTCTCTTCCCCGAAACTGTCCAATTCCAGTTTTTGTTTCTCCATCTTTCTTCAGGTAATAGACAGGAGTCCTTCACATCCTCGGGTTGCTACGGTGATAAATGTAGGTGTCTGGTCATAACATTGTGTGTACTGTGCTCTTTGTTTTCAAAGCACATTCACATGCTAACCTTGTTGATCCTAAAACAACTGGGTGAGGCAGGAAGAGCAGATACCATTCTCATCCTAAAGATGAGGAAACCGTAGCAGAAAGGAAGGAATAACAAAGACCACATTGCTAAGCATGACTATATCCCAGGTCTTCTGTATCACCTGGAACTTCTCAGGAACACCCTCTGGAAGGTGTTACTAATTCAATTTTCAGGTGAACAAAATGAGACTCAAAGAAGCAGACCACTTACTCACGTTCCTCCAGATAATGAATGAGGAGCTCAGACTCAAATATAGCCCTGTCTTACTCCAAAGTCAGTAAGTTCAAAAACTGAGTCGTCCAAGATTTGCTGAAGCCACTAGTGACCAATGCGACAATAAAATCTGAGTCTTCTGATTCATGATCAGGGCTCCTTTCATTACACCATTCACCCAGCTCTTCTTGACCATTCAAGGTGCTGGATCTGCAATCACCGATTACTAAGAGTTGCTACTCACACAGAACTGCTGTGCATTCCTCATCTCCCACTCCTAGCTTCCTAATCTGGAAGGTTCTAGAGGGTTCTGCAACATTTTAGAGGTGGATGTGGAGAAAACTAGAAGAGAAAATATACTGGAAGCTTCTTCCTTTCCCTTGGGTATCCACTCCATGTGGACCAGGTACAATTTGAGGTGGGAGGTGGGAGGTGGGAGGCAAAATCTTGAATTGTGTGGGGACTTTAACCATGTTCACCCTCTTCTGGGAAGAATGAGCTTAGGTTTCTATTTCAGCTGCTTCCCTCTCACTTTCTTTTTTAAAAGGAGATGGTGGTAGAAAAGGAGATCCAGGAGAAGAAGGAAAAGATGGCAAAGTGGGACGCAGGGGGCCAAAAGGTAGGTAAACTGATAAATCCCATGGAAATGTTCTTGCCTCTCTCCTCACCGTTGCCCTGGGAAGTAGCAATTCATAATGCTGTTTTCCCCAAGATGCATGAAATGTACTTCTGACTGAATTAACTCCCACCTGAGATCTCCTATGAGGTTGCCTAGCAACAAGGTTTAGACGTATTTCTCAAACTACATTCTTAGGCCTGGCCAGAGGGGGCGCTCTCATGGCCCCAGAGTTCAAATGTAGGAATATCTAAGAAACGATTAGTTTTTCAAAAATAGCTATTCTCCCACTTAGAGCTGTACATAAATAGCTTTCTTTGGCCTAGGGCTTAAGAAGAAAGATTAAAAGGAACAGAAATAGCTTCCTGAGCCGTTGATAAAGTTACCTCCCTGCAGGATATCTTTGCTGCTTTACCTCCTCTCATAAAAACGAGTGACATTGTGGGACAAATGGAGAAATATAGGGGGAGTAGGAGCAGAGGAGATGAGAACAGGACGTTGGCTAGTGGGCAAGTTTTCACTACTAAAGCCGAGAGTAAACTTCGTTAAAACATAGCTTCTGGTGTAAGCTGTGTCTCCTGAACACTTGAATTGCTCCTGCCAATTGCTCCAAGATGGCTGCCCCAGACCACTTATTTTAAAATCTTGAGTAATTTTGAAGGAACAAAGGACTCAAAGGCTCTTGAGGTCTCAATTTGAGGAATGCTGGTTTACACTCATCTTCTAGAAAGATGTATGTTACTTGCAAAGTTATGCTCACAAAAATAAAACTTTATAACTGGCAAACATTTTTCTATTGTATTTTTAAAATGCAAAATAAATACTAATTTTACAAGAAGTCATTTGTCCCTGATCATAGGTTTTAGGATGAAAAGCTCAAGACGAATTCCGATGTCTCTATGATCACTAGGTCTTAGGATTACACATTCCTTCCCTCTTTTGAAGTGGCTAAGGTTATCAAATTTTGTGTTAAAAGACAGAGAAAACAGAATCCCAAAGCAAAGCTAAAACGTACTTCAGAACAGAGTATAAGACTCCTTTCACTCTGTCTCTTGTTTAACTTTTAAATTAAACATACTCTGCTGGGGTCATTCTAGAAATAACTGCACCAGTTAAGTATTTTCATATTATTGTGTCCAGGGTTGTCAATAATCGCCCATGTTTTAATTTTAATATATAAATTGTAACTGTTAAAATGGATAATATAACATAGGAGCTATGTTAGATATCACTAGAAGAATATATATTTTCTAATTTCTTTAAGCAAATATATTTGCTGCATTTTGAAAGGGGAAAAAATGTTTATGGTATAAAAGTATCATGTTTTGCTTTTCAGGAATTAAAGGAGAATTTGGTGACATAGGAGCCCAGGGCATGATTGGCAAGTCTGGGCCCATTGGCAAGAAAGGTAAGCTGTGTTTTACTATTGTACTGTTTATTGCAAATCAAAGCAAACTGAGAATGCCCTTGATATATTTTTTAAATTTTGTATTATGAAAATGATCCATTTCTGTCTTCTAAAAGATAAGACCTCTGTGTCTTCACAGAAGAGCTCTTACAAAAGCAGTATATCCCACAGCTCCAAAAGAGAAAGGCCTTGAGCAAAATTAAACAAGATTTCCGGATCAGAATCAAGAATAAGGTGCTAGTAATCTCTATACTGAACTCTGTCCCGGGGTCTATTGACAGATACTAATCCTTAATATATTAAAAAATCATGATTATTCATAAAACACAAAGTAGGCAGATGAGTAGAATTTCCTTTCATAGTCTGAATGGAGTCATGAATAGTTCTCTCTTGGTGATCTAAGAACTTGAAGTGTGTGTATGCATATCTATTTGTTTTCAGGCATGTTCTGATCTTGTTCATAATTACAGCCTCAATATTAGAAAACAAAGATATGTAATCTCCCCTTTATTAACTAAGCTTTCCTGCATTCTCTTCTCAAAAAGCTCCATGATGATAGCAGCTTCTAATTGCTTGATACTCAATAACTCATATATACAGGCATTGTTTCATGTGGTCTGGAGACATAAAACCAGATGAGAATGAAACTTTTACTGCAAATAGAATTTTCCCAGAAAGGAAGAATACTCACACGACTTCTGTAGGGGCCAAAAGAGATAGTAAGACATGGTTGACATGAGCCAGAATGGACCTAGGTCTTGAAGAATGGTAACGGGCTTGTGGAAATGGGAAAGGGGCATTTGAAAGAGGTGCAGGAGTGACTTGTACCAAGGTATTGTGTCAGTAGAGCTTAACTGCATCACCTTGATTGGCTTGGGAGCCACCTTCAGGATGCGTAAAGCACACTTCGGGTGTGTCCGGGAGTCACAGAGGCGAGACCTTGGGCACTAAACATGGTCCTTCTCATCTTCCTCGTCGACGCTATTTCTCTGCTCTGCCTCCCAGCCACTATGGCCTAAGCAGCTGTGCTCCAGCCCACCCTTCTGCCACACAACCTGCTGACCATGGACTGAACCCTCTGAGCTCCATTAAACCTCTCCTCTAATGTGTGAGTGTGAGGCGTTGTGGACAGCTCACTACCACCAGCCAGGGCTGGGCAAAGCTCCATGTCATGTGTACTGTGATTTCTGCAACCTTTTGATAAACTTTTGGGCCTTACAAAATCCTACAAGCTCTCACAGGGGCCACAGCGTGTTCTTGTGGGCAGACTGATAGGCTGGATTTGGAGCCGAGACTGTGACTTCCCTTCTCGTCCTGTAGCTCCATAGTCCCTCTCTCCCCACTTCTGTCTGATCCAGTGGCTTCTGCTGCACATGCACTTGAAACTGAAAAGCCCCGCAGCGGCAGAAGAGTGAGCTGAGCTCCTCCTGGTTCCTGAGCACTGCTACAGCTTTCTGCGGTGTTTTCCAATCAGGCTCTTGAGGCGGGGGCTTCCTTGCGTGATTCTTTCCCGAGATCCAGAGAGAGCCCTTAGCAAAAGGCTCTTTGTGGCCTAACAACACGGTAAATTTTGCAAAGTAAAGCATTTAGCTCCCACTGGTTAAAATAGTGCATTGCCACATTTTTAAAAAATGATCGTCCCTCCAACAAGCCCTTTTAGACGCATTTTTCCTAATTGTTCCCTAGTAAAATTTAAAATCCATCCCTGGATGAACTGTTGATTTATACATTACGGATTTATTTATGATTGACATATTTTTAAAGTGTGATTTTTCCATCACCCCACACCCCAAAAATCTGTGTTTGCACCCTTGAGGTGACATCGCCCACGGAGAAAGCACAGGCTAAGACTGCGTCCCCTTCTGCTCCAGCTTCCTTCCACCAACCTCCTCGTATCCGGTGGTTCTGGAGTGGGTACAAGTACGTGGGAAGCTGGCTAAGATGAGCTCGAGTAAGGAAAGTACTTATCTTGGACTTAGTGAGATCTATTTATGTAGTTTGAAGTTGCAGACGAGCCCAGTGTAGGATCCACCTCCAACCACGCTCATACCTCTTACTTTGCAAATCAAGTCCTGCTATAAAAGTGCTGGACTGAGGTCGGATCCTCATGTCATTGTGTCCTGGGTCACCCAGCACAGAAAGGTGTGGGCTGTGGAAAAGAAACAGTGTTTGAAAAATACAGCTAGGCTCTGGGAAGTTTTTGTTTTCCAAATTTAATAATTTATGTATAAATAAAAAGGCCTTTCCAGGTATTCTCAAATATGATAACATTTTAAGTTTCTTACCTTAATAGCAAAGGCTGTTCTGATATTTAGTGATAAAAAACAATATACAGATTTCTGTGCAACTTATGAGGAACTGCCTTTGCATTAGGTGAATCATTCTGTTACGTGTGATTCCCAGGGTCAAAAAAATTAGACACATATTTGAAAGCATGAGAAAGCTACCAGATATGAATAGAGCTTAGGAACCATGATGGAGCAGAAGGGAACCAGCATGCAGTAAGCTACTCATTGTGCAGTCCCTTGAGAGTCTTCCTCAGACTTTCACCAATTCATAAGTCAAGTCAGCAGGCTGAGTCTGAGGGATCTAGTATAAAGTTGCTCCAACTGAATCGATATCTGAGGCCTGACACTGAAGAATCCCCCAGGAAAATGTCCCATATTTTCAGTGAGAACTCCAGAAATTTTGAAAAATTAAAGATTTTTATTTGTTTTTTTTTTGAGACAGGGTCTTGCTATGTAACCCAGGGTGGCTTGAACTCATAGTGACCCTTCTACCTCAGCCACCTGAGGGCTGGGGGTTATAGGGGTACATCACTGCACCTGGCTTCTATCACCAGTTCTAATTAACATTTTACTTGAGGTTCTTGTCTGAACAAAAACACAGGAAACATAAATAATCTTCACAAATACTGAAAGTAAAAGAATGAATGAGTCATTATTAACAGACCTAGAAAATACAAAGTAATTTATAAACTATTTGTATTAATAAATTGTTGAATATCTCAACATACAAAATCAGCTTTGCTGCTGCATAAAGATAATTCAAAAAATGAAATTAAAGCAACATCATTTATCATAGTATCAAAATATCTAGAGTAACAGAGGTAAAAACACTTCCCAAATTGACCTATAGATTCGGTACCATTTATGTCAAAATTCCAAAGTATTCTTTTGGAAACTGATGCACCAACCCAGAAATGATGTGTACATTAAAGGGACCAAGAATACACAATATAATTGCTAAAAATAAAAGTAAATCTGGAAGACATAAATCACTGAATTTAAATATTTATTATAAAACCAGGTGGTGTTGAGATAGACAAATAAATCAATGGAAAAAACAGAGTGTAGAAACAGACGACTGTACTAAACTTGCTGCTGCTGTATTTTGCAAGAGGAAATCATGAATGTTTCCATAAGTTGTGCTGGGTTCATTGGGTATTATCTGCAACAGTAATAATTTTGGTGTCATACTTAGGACTATCTAAAATCAGTGGTTTGTAAGTCTAAATTTTGTGCTAAAATCAAAGCTGATAGACCTAAATCTGGAAGGCAAAGAATGCTTACAGAAGTCAACATAGAGTTCAGTGCTTTTTTTGTTGATCAAAAAGTAGGCCCCATTTTTTAAGCCCAATGAGCAAAGGACTC
This sequence comes from Fukomys damarensis, assembly GCF_012274545.1. Taxonomy (NCBI): domain Eukaryota; kingdom Metazoa; phylum Chordata; class Mammalia; order Rodentia; family Bathyergidae; genus Fukomys; species Fukomys damarensis. The sequence goes on along the minus strand of NW_022900917.1, from coordinate 6,137,958 downwards.
ACAGTGAAGAAGTCTAACGAAGGGCTTTCCATTCACCAAGAGAGGTTTGTTAGAGAACAATCAAGGACACCCTGGAGCTCGTTATGCGGTGTGTGTATATCCAATATAGAGCCTACATCCAAAACGTACAGGAGAAATCAAAGTAAATAGATAACCCTCAAAATGTCACTTTTCGTTGTTTTATTTTAGTAAGTTTTGATTAACCATGCTAGAGAAAAGACTTTTCTGTCTATTATTACTCCTCCATCCTTTCTTTAAAATGTTATTACAGGGTTGTAGGCAAATATGCAATGAATGTGGCCAAAAAAAAGGGCCAGTAATTATTTTTAGAAAGCATTACAGAGGCGCAACAATTCATTCGTTGAAATATTACCATTCTTAGTGAATTCTGTGAGGTGACATTTGTCTACTTTAACATGTTTAGGGCTGGGAACTTAGCTCCGTGGTTCCACCTGCCTCACAAGTGCAAGGATCCGCATTTGATCCCCAGTACCAAAAATAAAAAAGCTTATACTGACTTTCTTATGATTCATCACTCTGACAGCCCCTTCTCCATCTGTTAATCTTGTATTATTTCTCTTAAAGAGGGTTCTTCAGATTGTCTCAGCTTCAGATAAAATGCAATATGAACCTGCCACTGGCAATGTCAGTGTCACCACTGGTTAAAGGGGATGAAAAGGTGTAGTGAGAAAGTGGGGTTCTGGACCCTAAGATTTCTGGAATCACCCTGTCCAATGATCGGTGTCCTGCCATAGATGAAATGGACGTGGGGGGAACAAGCCCAGATTTGAAGAACTTCATTTTTCAGTGAGTCGACCTAGATGTGGGTCTTTCCCAAATTCAGATGTGTCAAAAACCCTGAAGGGGTTGGGAGTTAATGATCTTGAGCCAAGTTTTAATTCTCTCTTAGAATAGGACTACTCAGGGGAGTAATAGCTGACGGAGACAGGGCAAGGGGAATGAAGTCTTTAGTGTGACTGGCAGAGCTTCAAAGTAGACGACTGTCCCGAAATGTTGAAAAAGCGACAGTCTAGAAATGATGCAGTTAACAGAACTTACCTGCTCAGGCCAGTTCTTCCTTCAAAGTCTGGGTACAGAGTCCAAGTGCTTAGTGCATACCTCTGTCCCTGAACCATTGTCACAGCCAATCAGCACGTTTGTTTCCCTCTCTAATCAGACTAAAATATGAGTAAAGAATGAAAACGGGCTGGGTGCTTGCTTAGGAAACTATAAGCTCCCCGTAGGAACTCAACTTTTATCCTGATATCTAGTACATAGTAGAAACCCTAAACGTTGAGTGCATTAAGGGTGAAACAAAAAGAGGAATGATGAAACACATTTTCCACAATGTGGCCTTCATTTCTATTTTTTATTCCCTTAAGAATCACTTCCCTTCCACTTCCGTTCCACAACTGGTTATGAGATTTCCTTCCCTTCCAGGGACAGGCCATCAAAATTTATGAGCGTGTCTTAGAACGCTTAAAAAATGGCCATGCGGTGTTCTGGCTAACTTAGATTAATTTCAATTTTAATCTGCACTTTGAATTTCATTGTCCTCCTTGTGACAATGGCCTTTCTAAGTTTTTCACTGACTGGGGATGAATCTCAATTTTCTAGGCTGAACTCAAGGTTGTCATTTACTTGGATAAAGGTAGCTTTCCTCATGTCAATATTTTATTTTAGGAATGAGAAATAAGAATGATTGAGTATAGGTAAATTCAACCTCAAAGCAAAATAAATGTTTTTACTTAAGGTCAGTAATCCTTTTATGCTGAAGGCCTTGTGATTTTTTTGTTTGTTTGAGAGTGACCTCTAATTCTTCAAACTTTAGACAGTTATTACAGATATGTTCCCGATCATGGGCCAACATAAGTTTTTGTGGATGGCCTTAACCAGAATTAATTTTGGAGAAGCAGATGTGCCAAGCCCAAACCTCCTGTAAACTGGCTAAGTGTGTGGCACGGGTGCCGTTAGCATGGTTCACAGTTAGGGAGCAGAGGCTAAGGCTGGCTAGGGCTCCTCTCCATCCTCCCACACTAACCTCGTTCTAAGATGACATTAGCCAGCTTATTCTCCTGATGATCTTATCCTCGTAGGTCCCAATGGTTCCATGTAAAGATCAAGACGTGAAGACATTAGCTAATCTGTCCATATTTAGCTATTAGGTAGTACAGCCAGGATTCAAACTTGGTATTTTGGACCTTCTGGAGTCTCTCAGTGTACCACACTGCCTGGTGCTTCCATTTGTAAGAGATTCGTGCCCAAGTGCTGGAAGTAGTCATGGTATTTTCCTCTTCTCAAAAGACAAAGCCACAGACCAACTCCAGAAGCTGAGTCCAGCTTTCAAGACCCAGTTGAGAGCCGTGGCTTCAATGCACCCTTTTCTGCCCTGACCCGCAGGCATCTTTTCCTCCTCAGACACCCTACCAGGCTTTGGTTTATTTCCCTCTCTTAGTACACGGCTGTGTTGATCTCCCTGGCCTCTTTATGTGTGCTTTTACTTCATTAAAAGCCCATTGTTTTTCCAAAGCAAATACCACAGTCCTGTATCCTTGGCGGAAACATTCCAAGACCCCAGTCTGACACTGTGGATGGTACTGAACCCTCTATTTACCGTGCTTTCTCCATCCACATATGTACCTATGATAACATTAGAGTCCTTCTCTGCTGCGGGATCATCTGAGTCACTTTGCAGGTAAATAGATGCACCTTGCAACCATGCTGTGAAGTGAAATAATCAGACACGAGCTTAAAATATCACATGGTTTCACTTACGGGAGAATACTGCAGAGCAAATAAATTAAAAAGAAAAAGAAAATACAGATAATAGGAATATAGAATATATATAACAGGAACAGAGAATACAGACCTTTTGCAAAAGGGAAAGGGACCAAGAGATGGAGGGAAAAAGAAGAGAGGGTAGAAGAAGGGCATGGAAAAGAATTAAGATGTGTTATGTACCCGCACCAACTCTCCACAAGGAATGTGATGTACTGCAAACGTGCACCACTAAAAATAAACGTTAAAACTTAAGCCAATTAAATAAATTGAATCCTCAGTTAGGCAAAGTGAGACATTTGTCACAGTCACTTAAAGTACAGCAATGGTAGCAATGTACTGTAATAAAAGTGAGGCGAATGCAGTCTCTCCCTCCTCCTCCCTCCAAATATCTCACGGTGCTGTATTTACCCGTCCTGTCTGACTGCTCGAGAGGATGTAGTGCTGGCAAGGACGGCAGTGCAGTGAGGGCCGCGGGCAGCGTGCAGTGGAGTTAGACTGCGCCGCGGAGGCGGCTTGAAGGCAAGCCCTGAAGTCCGCTTCCGACCGCCTGACCCCAGCGGGCTCTGAGGAGCGGGCAGGCAGTGCGCACAGCCAGAGCATGCTGGACAGAGGCGGGACTCCCATTCTGGGAGGAAAGGAGCCAGTGGAGCAGGGCGGCATAAGACCCCACCACACTCTTCCAAATTGTAGGCAGGTTAAAACTTACAAATTATTTACTTTTGGACTTTTCTGCTCAATATTTTTGAACCACAGCTAGCTGAATCTGTGGAAAGCAACACCTCAGGTAAGACGGAACTGTTCCCTGGTTGAATTTCTTTTATGACCTTGTGGTGCCCAGCCAGAACTAGGGTCACAACGGAACTGGAACCAGTGTTCACTCCATGTTGAATTGAAAGAGGTTCAAATACAAAGTATACCTTTAAAAAATTAAAATATTGAACTCATAATCATGATCTTTTAAGTCCATGCTGTTTTCGGTAATGATAAGGGTCATAGTTACTTTCCTCCCTGCTGAGACAAAACAGGCTAACTCATCCTAAGGGAGGAGAGGTCCACTTTGGCCCACAGCTGTGGCCCTTGGTCAGCTGGTGCCAAGGCAGAAGAAGCACAGTAGAGAGGCCTGGGTGGCGGACAGACGCTCACACCAGGCATCAGGAAACAGAAAAGGGGGCAAGGAGAGGGAGTGCCTTCCATGCCACGCTCCCACACCCCACCTCCTCCCAGCACACTTTTAGCTCTGCTCTCTTCTGTGGCTTCATCCACCTGGGAATACAGCACCCCAGGATCCCATCACCTTCCAAAAGCCCAGCCCTGAGCACACGAGGCTTCTGGATAACGTTGTAGATCTAAACCATAACCACAAAACTGCTATGCCTTTCAAAATTGTTCTTATGTTGTTTTAATTGACACATAATAATTGCACAGACTGTTGGCGTACACTATGATACTTCCATACGTGTATATATTGTGTAAGGATCAAATGTGAGAAATCAGTATTTGCGTAACCTCAAACTTTTCCTCTGCAATGAAACATTCAAAATCTCCTTATAGCTATTTTGAGGTAGATGGTAGTTAACCTACTATGCAGTAGAATACCGAAAGTCATTCCTCCTAGCTAACTGTAACTTTGTAACCACTGACCAGCGTCGCCAAGATTGTCCTTGTCCTGCCCTGGCCGGCTGCTGGCAGTCTTTATTCTACTCTACTTCTACCAGGCCAACTGCTTTAGATTCCACATATAAGTGAGATCCTGCAACGTCTGTCTTTCTGTACTTGGCTTGTTTCATTTTGATAGCGTTTTCACGTACTTAGCTTCCTTCATTAAATCGTCTGGGAAACACCATGAACTGGAGAGCAGAAATGGCTGGGTTTGAATATCAGCTGTGCCAGTCAGCTGTGCCATTGCCGGGACACAATACCTGACAGCCACAGTTGTTTAACTTGGCCTACGGTTCAGAGGATTCAGCCATGCTCAGCTGGCTCCAAGGCAGAAGCATCATGTCAGAGGGGCACGGAGCAGAAAATCTGCTCACCTCTATGGCAGCCAGGAAGCAGAGAGAGAGAGAGAGAGAGAGAGAGAGAGAGAGAAGGAGGGAGGAGGAGCTGACGAGGGAGATGCACCCTTCGCTGGCACCTTCTCAGACAGGCAGATTTAGCTCTGAACTCTTTCACGAATCAACCCACTGCGGACTTCAGCATCCCCATGATCTAATGACCTTCCAAAAGCCCCACCTTGGAACCCATGGGGCTCTTCTGGGGCATTCTAGCTCTAAACCTGCCATTTAATTGCAGAGTATTCTTGAACAAGTTATTTGCCTGGTTGGCCCTCAGTTTCTTCAGTGGCAGCGTTAACGTGATCAGAGCGCCTCGCTCCTAAGATTTAATATGATAATCTGTGTAAAGTGTCCAGAATGGTACTTGGCAACTGACACTTAACAAATACATGTTCCTGTTCTTCCATTAATATATTCTGAAAGTCTGTTCTTATCCTTTCCAATTTACATGAAAGGAAAGAATGCATTTGTAGGAAACAAGTAAAATGTGAGCAGCTCAGTCTTCCTCAGCAAGGTGCTTAACCTTATTTTCTGGCTTTCTTCCCAGCTGTAGCCCAGCAGTGTGTTGTTCAAGACTTTGCTCCTCCTGTCTTCTTCTGATGACGCTTTTGACAGCCAAGTTCAAATGCTCAGCCTTCCTTCTTTCTTCCCTGTGAAGCTGTCTCTCTCTCTGAGCGCTACGCTCGTTCAGCCCCCCCCCTCAGCATTTATCACACTCTGTTGTCGTAGACTTCACCGCTGTCTCATTCCCCTGAGGTACAAGCTCTTACACTTCCCTTCCACACATAAGCTACCTGCTTCATGGCAAGGACCTCTTCCTTCTGCTGGGGAGCCCCTGGGTGTACAGGACCACTGTAGAGAAAGGGGTCCATCTGGCTCAGTTTAGAAAGGCGTGGGAAGTCCTCGGGACCCGGCAGCACGCTTTCGCCCACGTGTCAGGGAGTCTTCAGTAGGCGACACAAGGGGGCTCATCAGCGATGAGAACCGCAGGGGGCACCCTCAGTGGAGGTGCCTAGGACACGGTGCGGCCTTCGGAGCAGTTCCCTTCCCCTATTGCTAGTGAAAGATGAACTTACGGAGTCTCGAAGCTCACTCAGTTCTCCTCCCCCTTGTTCCTGGGGTCAGCCCAGTTCCCTGGCTGCCTCCAAATCCCACGAGGGTCAGCCCCACCCTCCTGCTAGCCTGGGTGACATCAGCCTGTGTTTATCTCTCCTGAGTTCTCATTCTTTATCCTGATCACTTCTGAAGCATTAAAGGCTCTTTCGCTTCTCTCAGAATGTACCCTTTTTATCCTCAAGAACCATAGCCAAACATTTTCTCTTGTAAATCAAAAGCATCGCCTTTCAATTATTGTGTCTGATATGGGCTTCAAGAGCTTATTTTGGAGTTAAAAGCAAAACCAAAAAAATCAAGATTTTTTTTCTATTTTAAAAATCCTAGTTCTGTGAAAATTATTATTATTATTATTATTGGCTACTCCTGGGTAAAAAAATAATCAAATACAAAGAAGAACAGAAAGAAAATTACCAAAGTTGACATTTCCATTTATTTGAGATGGCTTTATAATATACATGTTTGCATATATCACATCTTTTGTAGAAACTGTAAACTTGTGCAAGCCAGAGGTCTAATCTTGTCTCTCTGTAAATCCTCTCCAAATACTGAGCCTCGTCTTGCATAAATAGTAGATGTTTGTTGAATTGAATTGAAAAAGTACAATACATATTTTTTTGAAAACCCAAGGGCAAAGCCACACAGAATAAATTGGAGCATAATAAATACACAGATGCTACGATGTGCCAACCATTTGATCCAGATTTACTAAGAAATGGTGTTTTTAAAATTAAAAACATGCTGAAAATTGTATTAGCCTTGTTCAAAAAGACCATATTATTACACACACACACACACACACACACACACACACAGACACACACACACGCTAGCAGGACAGGTATTACAAATTCTAATGTTCCTTATACATCCTGCTAGAATTCTAGATTAAATCTAAATAAATTATGACTCACTTGATTATCTGTGCCTGTGCAGCCAACTCCAAAAAAAATTATTTGTATAAAACCAAGGGATAATAGTTGGGTATATCAGAAATGAAATTTGGAAAAATGTTTCCTCTGATTTCAGATGTACGGGATATGGTCTGCTTAAAATAATTCACCTTTTTATTTCATTGTGCACTTTTGTTGTTGCTTCTGTTATTTTTCTTCAGGTGACAAAGGAGAGAAGGGTTTGCTTGGGATTCCTGGAGTGAAAGGCAAGGCAGGTATGGTGTGCTTGCTTTTCTTTTTCGTTTCTAGCATATTTGAGATGGCTTTATAATACACATATTTGCATATATCACATCTTTGCTAGATTTTCCAAATATGTTCATCTCAAAAGTAAATAGCTTTCAAAGAAGAACAGAACTCTTTTCAGCATGCCTGGCCTCATTTTCCCTGGGCTGGAGGACAGGAAAGAAGGGAACTTTCCTCTCTGTCTGCTGGTGACTTTCCAAGCCCTGGGGAAGGAGAGGCAGGCACGTTCCATTCCTGTCCTGCCCCACACCTCAGGAAGCAGCCTGTCCTTCCCTGGCCCAGGGGAAACTGCAGCCAGGCTTATGTCAGCGCCATGCCTGGCATTCCATTAGCATCGCAACCAAACCCAGACCTGCAGGCTACCGTCAGCAAGCTGGCCCGATCTGCAGAGAACCTGGTTACAGAAGGAGCTCTCAGCCTCCAGGCAGGTGCCCCTGGGCACCAAGCGAGTTATATGTCCCATGTTATATATAAGGAAGAAAGGTAGATGGTTCTTGGGGAAGTTCAGCTGTTTCTATTCACAGGAGTGTATGGAACACGAATACAAAACACTGCCCCACATGCCTCCTATTAACTATGGATAAAATTTAGCCACAGATTTTTTTTTTCTTTGGGCTAATAAAATTATTTTTACTTTTCATGCTACCAAGAAAACAAAAACTCAAAACTAATGTTTGCATGAACCAGCCATCACACAGAAAAGGAGAATCGTCTGAATTTTATAATACTTTCCTTATAATCGCTTCTCTCTCACAATAATATCAGTATATAGTGGAAAAGGTAAGTGAGCCAAGTGGAACGGATAACAAATTAAAATCATAGAGGGCCGGCGATTTGGCTCCGTGGGTGCCACGGCCTGCCTCGCAAGCGCACAGTCCCGAGTTTGATCCCTGGTACCCTCCCAAAAAATCATAGCCCACAAATAGGACAGCTGGCTTTTAAAACTGTAAGTCGGATCTCTTTACAGGAAATAAATGCAGCAGTTGAAGCGTGCAAGTATGCTTCTCATGGATAATCAGAATTAGCATTTGATTGAATCCTGAAATTTCTCCTATCTTGGGAGAGCTGCGTGAGGTACTGAATAATGCAGCAACACAAGAGAGGCCTGCTGCAAACACATTTTAAGGAGGCTTTAAAAATGCTACTCTGAGAGGGAGCAGGCAGATTCTGTGTTCAACAAATTGTCAAATGTGCCACAGTGTGTGTGCGGTGGGATGTCATATTTATTGTTCCTTTTAAAAATCGAGTTTACTTTTGTTTCCAGCTCATTCCTCATACTGAAAAAGATATTTTTCGGATTCCTAAACATGATATAAATCGGAAAGGTTGTTTTAAATCTAAGGTCAAATACCCAGCCGCTCACAGAGGGGCCTCGCGAGACTAGGAAAGGACGGTGCCGGAGCGGCAGGGAAGATGGCAGCCCTGCAGCCGGTGTGCTGGTACCGCACCGGGAGCCACGGTTTCTGTCGTTTACAGGTACTGTCTGCGATTGCGGAAGATACCGGAAAGTTGTTGGACAACTGGATATTAGTGTGGCCCGGCTCAAGTCGTCTATGAAATTCGTCAAGAACGGTGAACATTTTTCTCTTTTGTTTCTTGCCAGATACCTCGTGTCTGCCGATTCAGACTTTCAGCACTGGGTCTCCTAGCAGACAGGACCTTGGGTTGGGAAAAGACCTCCATGTGTCACCAGTTTTGAGTGTGCTTAAAAATGCAAATTAGCCACCCAAATACCAGGATGGTTCCAGTCCGCTACATAAATTTGCACGCGTGGGCATTGCCATCGATTGGAAAGGGGTTTCTCCAAAGAGAAGAGCCAAAAGGAGAATGTGGCAAGCGGTGTCTTAAGAATAAAAAGACGTGGCAGGAGTCCAATAGAAACTGCATCTCGGGAAATAGAAGGAACAATAACATAGCCTCTGTCTTGAGTAGTTGAGACTGTGCACAACTATTGGTATCAAGGCGCAGTCTTTACATAATTGTAATGTGAGTGCAGTGATTAAACCGAAGCTTAGAGAGATCTTGCCTCAGTTACAGACCTAATGAGCAGTACAGCAGAATGCAAGCTTTCCTGACTCCTCTACTCATAGTACCAATCAGTGTGAACCCTACATGTGTCTCTAAGTTTTGAAACTTCCTGCACCAATCAATTCTTATCTCTTTCCATCTCCCTGTAATACTCAATGATAAATTCCTTCCAGAGGAAAGGACTTCTGTCTTCTGTTCTGAGAACAGTGTTTCTGGGGGACTTTCACAGTTAATGATTACAACTGGTTTCACGCTTTTTAAATATTTTTCCACCGTTTTAATTTTTTTATCAGTCCGTGTTTGCAGTGCACAGTGATTGCACCCCTCCCTGCAGTTTAGAACATGTACATAACACATCTTCATCCTTTTTATGCCCCCTTCGCTTCCCCTCCTGGGAAACACTCAATGTTAGTTGTGTCTGATTTATTTCATTTGACGTTATAATCTCAAGGCTTCCAGGTTTTGTACTTTATCATATCCAGGTATTAATGCTATATATTAATGGAAACACACAGATGCTGTCTTGTGTCGGTAGTCATCTAGTAATACTAGAGGCATAGGAAACACTCAATGTTAGTTAATCACATTAATAACAGCCCTGGTTGTCCCCCATAATAAAGATTCTATGTCTGACATAGCTTCAACCATCATGAATGAACCGGACCCCAAAGGTACAGTATAGACCAATAGTTCTGGAATGCTCCAGTCACTCAGGTTAAAAAGTGTCAAAGACGTGGGCATTGTCCTCCAGACACTCACAGCTGAGTAGAAGAGACTCACAAAGAAACCTCTGGAGTAGAATGTGCCAGGTCCTGTAGAAGAAGTGGAAAGGGTAGGGCAGATGGAGGGAAGAACACACGGGGACCCCATCTGTTGAGGGGCTTGAAAGACTCTTTAGGAGAAATCAGTTCCAATGAGCTCTGAAAGGTAAGTAGGAGTTTGACAAGGAGAGAAGCAGTAAGGTGACTTTCCAGGCACAGACATGAAAGAGAGAAGGGCATGAGTATGTCTGTGACATAAAGGAGGTGCGGAGGAACGGTATGGGTGATCTGGTGGCCCATCGGGTGACCAGTCTCTGTCAACATAACTGGACAGCTGTGTGGGGAGCCAAGGAGGAAGAGAAGCAAGGTCTAACAGAAGACGTGGGCTCTCCATGTGATAACCAGAAAGGCAGAGAAAAAGTGAAATCAGTGACTACCTCTTGTCAGGGCCTTGCAAGACAATTCTTGAATGCTGAAGGCATGAATTTCAATCTGACAATGATGTATCTATCTCCTCTTTTCAAGGTACATAATGATACTCTTCTTTTCCTCCTTGTAGTCATAGCAGGGATTAGGGAAACTGAAGAGAAGTTCTACTACATCGTGCAGGAGGAGAAGAACTACAGGGAATCCCTGACCCACTGCAGGATTCGGGGTGGAATGCTAGCCATGCCCAAAAGCGAAGCCATCAACAGCCTCATCGCTGACTACGTGGCCAAGAGTGGCTTCTTCCGCGTGTTCATTGGGGTGAATGACCTCGAGAAGCAGGGGCAGTACGTGTTCTCGGACCACACCCCACTGCAGAACTACAGTAACTGGCAGGAGGGGGAGCCCAGCGACCCCTTTGGGCATGAGGACTGCGTGGAGATGCTGAGCTCAGGCCGGTGGAACGACACAGAGTGCCATCTCACCATGTACTTCGTCTGCGAGTTTGTCAAGAAGAAAAAGTAGCCTCCCCGATGCCACACTTCCCTGTGACTGGCACCGCAGTTATCTGTATCCATCTCTGCCTTCCTAATTACACTAGATTCACTCTGACTCAAATGAGAAATGCCAAGTGGGGGGTGGCATCTCCATAGCGTGCTCTTGGTACCAATTCTGACATTATTGTCCATGATGTGTCCCTGACCTGAGAGCTCAGAAGGTTCCATGGCTCCAGAGAGAGAGAGAGAGAGTGAATTGCCAGTGGGATAGGAGGTGTTTGTCTGTGTCTGCCATGAAATGCTTTGGCACTTGAGAGAGAGAGAGTGAATTGCCAGTGGGATAGGAGGTGTTTGTCTGTGTCTGCCATGAAATGTTCTTTGGCACTTCTTTCATTCACCACTTCTCCCTGTGGCCCCTTCCCCTGCAGATAACTGAAAAGCTGCCTGGCAATGATTAGGTTGGTTGGCGTGGATCAGGTTCCCCAGGCCTTGCTCAAAGGTGAGCACAGAAGAGGCCTTATGTGAGAAGTGTTAAGATCCTTCCTATCTTTGAACCCCGTGATTTCACCACTCACTCGCAGGGCAATGGCCACACTTGAAAGCTCCTCTTGTTTGTGGAGACATAGAGATGTCTTAACCCCAGTTTCTCTATAAGAAACTTTGAGCTTTAATGACCTATTCCAGACCCCAATGAATCATGACAGCTCCTTTGTGCTGTTCACCTATAACCTTCACCAGAGTACACCTTGGGCTCCTTGGGCCCTGCTCTGTAGGCCACAGCTTTACTCCAAGACTTAGATATTAACTTTCCATCTAAGGAAAAAGGGATTCTGGAAATAGAGAAGAAAAACAGTGTGTTTCCAAACAATATGTTTTATATTCCTCTGGCTAAATTGCCTCCAGCTAATAACATGACTCCATTTTTCTTTATTGCAAGTTTATTCAAGTAGACGTTCTTCCCCTCAAACTTGGAGAAGGAAGAAAGGGTATTGAAAAGCCTTCAGAAAATTCTAGAGCTTCAACTTGCTGCCTTGTTCAAGTCTCTAAGCCCCTCTCCTTGCCTTTAATACGTATATCACTCTGTGTGACCCATCTCAATTGTAAAAGCCCAGACTGGAGATTCCCTTTCCACTGCTTTGATGACACAGGACTGTGTCAGGCATGGAGTTGGGCCCAGGCAGAGAATTCACATTTACTAAGTTGGTAAAATTCTTACTCTGAGAAGCAGATCAAACCTCAAAGCAGCTTTCGCTTGACACTTCAGGATAAACAGTTAGACGCAGCTCTAGATAATCCCCTCATAAACTGCTGCTTCGGTTATGGTTTGTGACATACGATTAGACTGTTTAGAATGCTGGCAACACAGTTAATGGAATAAGAGAAACAGATCAACAGCATATGTTCTCCCTCTGCCATCTGTCCATGATTTCACCCATGACTAGCTGGTTATGAGAAAGGATTTAATGAGTTCTATGGGTTGGACAAGGGTCACAAATTCAGATCCTACTGGGGACAGGCATGTGATGTAAATAAACGAAGTGGAACGGGGGAGAAGCTGGGCACAGCAAACTCAGTCCGCACCTCTACAGTTGCCACCAGCCCCCTGGCAGCTCCTGCTCTTGCTCTGGAAGATCCAATGTTACTTTGTGTCTGTTCTTCATGTTCCTGTTCTGACATTCAAGAGAAGTCAGAAAGCTGCAATTTTGCATCTCTTTTTTTTTTTTTTTTTTTTTTTTTTTTTTTTTTTTTTTTTTTTAACCAGGGATCAAACTCAGGTCCTTGCACATCAGGCTGCAGAACCGCTGGGCTAATCCCCAGCCCTACATCTTCCTATTTTTAAATGTTGATAGCTAATCAATTCAACCCTGATTTTAATTCATACAAAACTCTTCTAGTCAAAATGGTGATCTTTCCATTTCTCACCTCTGGGGAAAAGCGCTGAAGTTTCTAAGCAAGTAGAATGTCATAAGATACCAGGACATCAGTGTCAAGATCTCCATTAGCTCCCTATTCAGTTCAGATGAATAACAGAAATTTGTTGGAAATTTATTATTTACCAGGCTATTGAATTAGTTACTCTCTTTTGAGGATGTGGCAAAGAGTATTTTGATGGCAAGGGAATTTCATAAAATTACAAAGTAAGACACGGTGTTAAAGCCGGTGTCCTCGGGTAGAATGCCAGCCAAGACCATGAGGAATAGGACCAGTTAAAAAATCACGAGGAAAAGGAAAGGGCGAGGATAGGGAGGAAGAAACGGACAGCGAACCTTGCCCTGGAGGGCTCCCATTTGGAGCTGTGTGCTGATTGGCTCTAGGTCCCCCAAAGGATAAGTATTTATAGTAGACCTTGCCAGTGCTGTTCTTCCGATGATAGCACTGATCTCATGACTCCTCTTCGCTGCAGATGCAACCAGGCAAAGAGAACAGAGTCAAAAAATAGGATGCATCGCACAGAGTTGCCTGGAAGACATTTCAAAGGCATTGCACATTTAATTAGAATTGCTATGAAAACGTATAATCGCGAAGCACTTTGTGCTTTCATGACCTGTCTTTGAGCATCACTGCTCCTTTGATTCTGATAAAATCTTAAAGTATGAAGGGCAAGTACGTTACTGCCGTGAGAACACCCAGACCCAAAAAAAAGCCAAGAGGTGTAACAAAGTCAGCGCCTTGGCGAGTTTTGAAACTGCCCATCCGGGGTCTTTCCATGGAGCGCCCGCCCGCTGCTTTGGGCTGGAGGAGCCGCTCACCCACAGCCCCCACGGTGGCCTGGGCTTGGTCAGGTCTGGTCTGTTCTATTCCTAAGTGACAGACGAGCCTTAGCACAAATACGGGAGTGCAGAAACTCACGTGCCCCGTGCTCACTGGCTCCTCTCTGCTTCACGCTTGTCTACACAGGGCAGGAGGGTGGTGGAGGTGACCTGCTGGGGCCTCCGTACAGTGCTACGGATAACTGTATATAGGGCAGGCACATCAGGCACGTGAAAGACAAGACTTGACCAAAATGAAGTTGACTGGGTAATTATTCCCCTACTAAAGTTTTCACTTGGGAAGTGACATAAGCAGTTAGCATTTAAAATCAGTTTTGTTCTCAAAGATTTGAATTTATGCTAAACATTTTAGGGATATTTCTGGGTCTCTCCGAAATACTACATAAAGCTGTAAGGGAAGACAGTAAAAAAAAAGAAAAAGAAAAAAAAGTTGCTCATAACCTCACAACCCTGCCTATTCAAAGCAACATGTTCATTAACCAGGCCAAAAGAAAACTCACTTTCCAAACACAGGAGAAAGGTGTGTGCCCTGGGTGGAGAAAGATACCAAACATCCGTTGGACTTTGAACCACTCTCTCAACAAAACTGCTGGAATATTTTTTAAATGTTTTTTGTCCTGATTAGATCTGCACTACCCAAGAATTGGTTGCTCTGATTGTCTTTAACTAATTTCCGCTCCCTGGAGTGCATATTTGGAAGCAAAAAGGGTCCGTGGAACAGGAAGGGTAACTAAACAGCGTCACTCATAGCATCCTCAACAGATCGAGGCCAGTCTGCAGGCGCTGCCACTGATAAGAAAGTGAGGGTGGATTCCAGAAAGGGTGACACAAGCTTAGCAGCCTCCCTTGAAAATTCAAAAGTGGGATCTGGTGTCACTACTGCCTGGAGTCACTACGCGCCACTGACCGTCCGTGTAAGGGAAATATGTTCAGGGCTCAAGCCCTGTTTTCCGGGTCTGCATGGTTCTCCCCACAGTACACTGGAGCAAAAGAGCTCATGGAATGAGTCACTCGACAGACTACAAGGTATACTTTGACCAGGTACCTGGGCTGTAAGATGCATGTTGAAAAGAACCGATCTCTGTTTAAGACATATATAAATTACCTAAGGGAATATGCATCTCACAACAATACTAGAGAGTACACATGCTATGCATACTGAATACATGTGCATGTACCAAATATGCGTGTATACAAGCAAGGTAAGTTTTTAATTCTTATCTAGAGATGAAATTTTTATCCTCTAGGAGGTAAAGAAAATTGCCAGAAGTTGTGCTGCCTGTTAGGCTTAGAGCTGAGGTTCATAACTGGGCATGATTTTAATATCATGTGCACTTTTTCTAGCTTGCTGTTTACCCAAATTTGTGTTTATTGTATGAAAATTAACTGTTTTTTACCCTGAAAAGTAAAACCGTTGACTTGTGTTACCTTGAGGTTGTAAGGCTTTCATGATACTGTTCAATCCTTTAACATTTGAGGGGAAAATGTGTCACATCCTTTTGAGTGTGGATTGAAGGAAAGGAACACTTTGCCCTGGATATTGTATACGTGAATCTTTTTATGAATACAGGACTTTATTTTACTGTTCCTCTGGCACTCATGCAATCTATATTTAAACTTTATTTTGGTAATCTAAGTCTATTAAAATTTTTCCTTATAGAAGACAAAAATATTTTTCTCTCTAATTTCCACCCATTGTCCTTGCCCCACCTTTGCCTGTTTATTTCTCAGAGGCCTGGCACAGAGGTCAGCTGGGGCATTGACAGCACGTGCTTCAGGAAGTGACAGGGATAGGACGGACTGCACTCACTCTGTCAGGTCTGCAAGGTGAACACTGCACAGACCTTCACACCCAGACAGTATGCTCCGCAGCCAAGTTCAAACTGCGTTGGCGAGACAGAAGGACACAGAGGTAGACTGCGAACAGATTTCCAAGTCAAATGGAGCATCTCAATCATAAATAGTCTGTTTATTAGAAAGAGGTCCATGGAGGACAGGGTTCCCCAGAACCAGTGGGAGAGTGAAACCCAAATCAGAATCCATGAAACCTTCATAGAGAACAATTAGCAAGAGAACAGATTCAGTAAAGAGTAGAATCTGTAAACTCATTCATTCATCACAAATAGTTACAGAATGCCTAATGCATCTTAGGTGGCACTCTGAACAGAACTGGAGAAGACAGAGCAGACTTCCAGCTTCATGGACAGGACCCATGCTAGACTCGTTGTACTTTATATCTCTGACATTGAGTTTCAAGATTCAGCGCACCTTCAGGGTTATATAATTGTATCCTATTTTTGCAACTATGTTTTATGTTATCACATAATAGTTCTTCAAAGATATACTAAAATAAATCGGGCTCGGGAAAGGTTTTGTAGGAGTTCTTGTGTCATCCTTCTTGAAGAGGAACATTGACATATCTATGCAAACACATTAGCACCCTCCTTGACTAAGTCATTCCATTGTGAGCACAATGTCCGCAGAGAACTGCAGTGCGTGCAGGTGCCCACATTAGTGCCTCACACGACAGAGTATGTCCTTGCTACTGTGCATGAGTGAGCACTGACAGGTGGCAACAGTTTGCCTCCGTTGCTCCTGGTGGCCTGCACCTGGAATTCAGTGAGACTCAGATTTTCCACAGATCGTCACTTTCATAATGAAATAAGCAGGAATAGGGAGGAGCCAGCCATTAGTCACATATTTTACACTGTATTTATTAAACAGTGAGTACTGCAACTCCAAATTAATCTCCATATTATCAACTGGAGATGGGAGGTAACGCAATTCATATGAAGCCAGATGATTTTAAAGATACACAACTCTTGGGTATGTGTGGTTTCCACCATAGTTGCCTTACGCAGATGAATTTATCAATACTTAATCCTGGGTCTTTGTGTAAACCTGGTTGGTTAGTGGGCTTACGTGACAGGGGCTGGAGACACTCAACCCTTTGGTAAACTGACAGGGTGCAAATCCAGGAAATAAATGGTACTTGTGACCTCAGTCCCAATGTGTAAGAAGCCAAGAAGTCACAGAAGCATTTTGTAAGCCTGGAGGAAATGAAGTAAGGGGAAATACTGCAAAAGACATTCAATTCCAATCAAATCAGGGCTGGGATGACTCTCCACTCAGTGTGGACTGCGTCCTATGAAACAAGCATGGACTCCTCCACAGCTTTGCATGGGTGTCTCCTGAGTCCACTCAGAGGGGGCCATTCCAAAGACAGCTTCCCAGGATAAGGGATGTGTCTAAGAAGGGGGCACTGTCTGGAAATGTTCATGTTTGTTATATTTTCCAAATCCCTTTGGTGTGAGCTCGTCTTTGATTTTGCTGATCTTGGTACCTTTTGGGGATCAAATTCTAGGGCAGATGAGGGATTATTTTCTCCGGGTACTTATCTGTACCATAGGCCTCCCTTCCACAGATAGGAAAGTTGTCCTTTTCCTGAAAGACACTAAGACTTAAAGAACAGGGTTAACACATTCGGGAAGCATTTTACAATTTTGGTCTCTATATTTGAGAAATAAGAAATAAGTTGATGTATCAAAAAATGCATTCAAGATACTATAATGAAGTGTAGTGATACTATAGTGATAGTATTCTAAATGAACTTGAAAAATATTTCTTCTGAGTTTGCTATCTCTTAAATCCTAAAAAGAGTAAGGTAAGGAGTAGAGATGTTTATCTCTCTAACTTTGAAAATAAAAAAGAGAAAATGGCTGACCACGTCTTTCCACAGATAATCCACCGCATTGGGGACGGCATGATACCAGGTTGCTCTTTGAAGAGTGTTTTTTTTTAATAATATGTTCCTTCCAACATTTTAGAAAATTCAATAGCTCAGTATGCAGTAATGTTCTGGCTTTCATTATTCATGGCCTCATAAATTATCAAGATGATATATGCAGGGTGAGATTCTATATGGAGCAGAGGATGCATCTCTTTGATCACCACAGATAAGCACTCAAATCCAAACGGTCAGAAGTTACTGGGCATCAGGATCCTGGTATGCAAAACTTCTGGGAATCTTGTGCCAAATGTCGCATGGCTGGCACACCTAAATAATATGCATGCTTGGGGTTCTGAAACATCTTCCCACTTAACACAATACTTCTGGCCCATTCATCTCCAGGAATCACTAGCTAATTGTTGGAGAATGTCCTCACTGTTTGCGTAATTACCACGTACCTGTTGGGATTATAAACCCTTTGTTGCTTTTTACTCTTGATCGAGCTCTTCCTTTGACACTCAATGATCAGGACTAAATGGCCACGATCACTGGAAATTAACTAACCTTCCTCTAGACCTACGGTCAATGACTCTTTTCCCTGAAGGGTCTTTGGTTGACCCATTCATCACCTTTCCCATCAGACTCAACGAAACCCACCTCATTTCACCGAAGCGGGCATACAGGTGCTTCACCTGCCACCCAGGAGGAAAGGAGATCTTTCTAGTTTCCTTCTCAGCTACCTCTTACCAAACTCCTACTGGAAGACCTAGGTGGAAACAGCTGGTCGGGATGAAGGATAAAGTGGAACATCTTCCATGAGGAGAAGATAAAAGAGCCTTGGCACCCACTGCACTTTATAGAAATATGATCTTTGAGGCTTTGTTGTATTGAACCCCAGCCCTTGTAGGCTTTTCCTCAGAAGCTCATGTCTAGTCAGTGGTGACTTCCTTCAAGAGGGCTGGCTCTTAGAGACTCCTGCACTAAATTCTGTAGTCCCCATCTGCCCAGTATACGACTCAGGCCTGAGACATAAAACTAAACTACAGAACTAGGAGAAAAAATGAGGTCCAAGGATGACCAGTGCCAGTGCAACTGACAAAGGCCCTGGCCAGATCCTGGCACTGACTTCTATTGGCAATTGACTGGGGTAAAGGCGAGCTATGTGCAGTTTCTATAGAAATTAATGTAAACAAGGCTCATAAAGGACAGGACAAAGCATTCTCGACTTAGGAATAGAATAGACAGAATATATGAATCCAGTTAGGTCATTGTCCTTCTAGTTTGAAGCTTCTAGTTGTGGGAATGGAATTTGGGTGCGAGTTACTCTGACCTCAGCATGTAGGCTTCGGCCAGACTCACTTCTATGAACAGCCAGCTGTGGGGTCAGCTCTTCATGGCCTGTTTGGGGCATAATCAATATTATGGTCCCCTGCACCTGGTGGCCCTTGAGATTTGGGCCCAGGACCTATCACCTGGATACCCAGTAATTTCCTGGACTGTCCCTTTGACTCGCTGATGTACTGGAGGAAAATAATGGGCTTTTGCTTTCTGTGTGTCCTACCTCTCTACTGAATGTGCTCCTCAAGTATCCTAGGGAAACAAGGAGTGGTGATTCACTTCTTTTCAGATCCACCAAGATAAATCCTCCATCTACCAAGTTAACGAGACATTGCCAGTAAATCTTTGTTTTTTTATCACCAGATTCAGACTTAGAGTCAGTTCACTGTGGTGTGGGCAGAGCTGTATTATTCTTGCTTCCTTCCCTCTCCTACGAACTATCACATTATTCTCACCATCCATCGAGTCCATGCACCAAAAAAGCCTTAGAGCGAGATCAGATGAATCAGGGATTATCTCAAACTGAGGAAGTAACTGATTAGCCAAGAATGATATCTACAAAATTATAGATCTGAGCAAGTGTCTGTCCTATTTTTCACTAAAAATCACCCAAAACAGAGGCACTCTGCAACCCACATGAAATGAAGAGTACATTATGTCTGACAAACCTTAAGCAATCAGGTTTTCTCTTCTTCCAACAGCCTTGTAGAAATGACTTATGCTACTGTGTAAGACACTAGTCCTGTAAATCAGAGAGCAACAGCATAAACATATAAAGAGAAATTCCCAGAACTTGGATTCTTCTGTGCTACAACTTTGCAATCTTGCATTATCTAAGCCTATGTCGTAAGATGTAGATGTTATCCATTTACTTTTTTAGAACAACTTCCATGGTCAGCCGTGGCTGTAGAGTACCATGTGTGTGTATTCATAGAAATGGGATTTGTTGGTACAGAATGGCTGATATTGCTTAGGATAAAGATGTTGGATGAGGAAAGCATTTATCCCAAAGCTGGACCTCACAACAAGACAGACAGACTGACCGAGAGAGACAGACAGAGAGACAGAGACAGAGAGAAACATAGGGAGACAGAGAGACAGAGACAGAGAGAAACATAGGGAGACAGAGAGACAGAGACAGAGAGAAATTAAAATGAAAGCAGACAAGCATGTCATTCAAGAAACAGGGCAGTGACCCCAGCCCATTCTGAAGATTATATTCCATGATGTCCAGTGATGCTTGACTCTGCGACAGTTCCAAGCCCTATATATGCTGCATTTTTCTCACTTACTCATTCACAAATTTACCACCTTTTTCAAAACATGTATCCATCATAACTGCAGCTTTTGCAATTTGAGCTGCAACAGCAAGACCAACGCCAATTTCTGTTTCAGTCTTCACAGTCTTACAGGTAACATATTCAGTGTTGGCCATCAATCCTAGCAACCTCAGCGAAGGATTTTCTTATCTTACTAGATGGAGAACTCTCATTTTTCCATTTATTCATGGGGCTTCTCTTCGTCCCTTCTCATTTGCCAGCACCACTGCTCGTGTGGTCCAGAGCCTTGATCACTGTGAAATGAGGTTACCGGTAGGGAAGCAGCGTGATCCTGCCGCAGCCTATCTCAGCTATGGAGCCCAGAGGGCTTCTGAGGGACCAACAGGTGGGTAGGGTGGACTGCAGAGAGGCGGGGCCCAGGAGTGACACACACCTCTGGGTGGGAGGCAGTGGGGCAGGCAAGCTTTCAACATACGGCTCGGAACAGCATGGAATTTAAACCAATGCTTTATTTACTTCTGGAATTTTCCGTTTCAAATGCATGGACCACAGTTGACCCTGGGGTAAGGGAATGACAGAAAGTGGAATTGTAGGTGAGGAGGGATGGCTGTCACATCTGCTACAGCGTAAGCAACATGTTCAGCATTTTCCATGTAATTTTAGATCCACCCTCAGATCACCCTGCTGTGGCCCGCAGAACTACTTTCTCCATCTCACCTATGAGGAAACTGAGTCAGACACTGTCAGTAGCATTCCTAAGGTGACATTGCCAAGATCTCAGCGCAGCCTTTCTGGCCAGCACTCGCACTCGCCACCACTGCTCTCTCTGTGTCACCATCGGCTACTGTCATGTTTGGAAGGTGTGGATTCATGCAGTGGCTTTACTGCTCGTGTTCCAGAGGCTTCTTACCACTCAACTGTTCCATGCGTCTCACCTTCATGTCCAGCACAGCCCTGATCTATGGGGAAGAGGGAAAACTGCACTAAAACACTGCTATTTCACAGCCTCTCCATCAGTCACGAATAAGCTGGAGACTTCAAACTTCATCCAGTCCTCAAAGGGAGTGAATATATATCTCAGGAATTCCGAAGGCTCTTCTTCTGTCCTTTGGAAGGAGACAAAAACAGAGTCTCCCATAAAGGAAATGATCCTGATAGAGATAAAGTGTTCCAAGAGGATCAAGTTGAGAACATCTAAAGGCGGACATCATAAAGTTACTGACAACATTCTCCTCAGAGGCAACTGCTCTAGCAGAGGGCAGGAAATGCAGTAAGTTGGGTCCCCTGGGCTGTGGGGATGTGGCCCTGGGGGGTCCCTCCTCTGTAGAAATACCATCCTAGACTAGGAAAACTACTCTCGTCA
The DNA here is from genome assembly GCF_012274545.1 of Fukomys damarensis. NCBI lineage: Eukaryota > Metazoa > Chordata > Mammalia > Rodentia > Bathyergidae > Fukomys > Fukomys damarensis. The sequence goes on along the minus strand of NW_022900917.1, from coordinate 6,116,617 downwards.
GTTTAAAGTGACCCTTATCTTCCTCTGTGACTGTGATGTATGGAACAGACTAAGCTGCTTTTATTGAATTTTAGGAATGAAATAGCACTTAACCCACCCATGATGGTGATTATTTTGTCTCTTTTATAGTGGAGTGGTCACACAAGTCTTGCCTCCTGTAGTCCTACAGAAAAGAGCCATTCATAACACACTACAAAACGTAGATGTTTGACGAATGAATAGGCACTCTTTGTGGTACAGCCTCCACATAAATGTTAAGCCTTGTTATTTTCTGGCCTTCCTGTGTACACACTTCCAAATCTATGTATGTAAGTAGTAGCAGTTCTCACAGCGGGTTTGAGCATAAGAATTTTGGGTATCATTCCTAGTTGACCACTCTCTTAGCTCATTCAGGTTGCCATAGTAAAATAACATATTCTCAGTGGCTTATAAACAATAGAAGTTTATTTTTTACAGTTCAGGAGGCAAGGAAGGAAGTTCAATATCAAAGTGCTCACAGATTCAATATCTAGCCAGAGCTAGCTTCTTGGTGCTTAGATGGCTGATGTCTCCTTGGGTCCTCACGTGGTAGACAGACAAAGGAAAGAAGTCCCTTGTGTTATCTGCTATAAGGACATTAATATTTTGAGGACTATGCACTAATAACTCTGTACAAAGGCCTCTCTTCCTGTTATTCTTACACTAGCAGTTAGGATTTTAACATAGGAATTGTAGGAGGATACCAACATTCAGAACATGCAACTATTTAGCGACCTTTCACTCTTCTGATGAAACAACCACTTACATAAGTCAAAGGATCTCAGTGCTTTCTCTGTGTCTCTCGACCTCTCTCTCTCTCTCCCCCTGCTGCAATTCCACAATTCCTGTCATTGCACTTTCTACTGAGGGTGGTCTATACCACATTCATTTCTGTAGCACAGAGCAAAGTGTCTGGGATATCACAGGTAACCCATACATATTTATTCAGTAACTGCCATATCAAAGATGAATCCAGGAAGCGGACTTAGGTTTCCTGGCCCCCGATGGTCTTACTGTGTGCAGGGAATTACTCTAGGGTGCCTAGTCAGTATCTTAACAGGAACATGGCCCTAGTAAATGAGGCAGTTGAGAAGGGTAGGAAAGGGGAAGTGTTTATAAAGGTGAACACAAGGTCAAGGGAAACTATCAAGGAATAATGAGCAGAGAAGGCAGTAACAGCCCCGTAGGGCCACTGTGGAGGAGATTTCACCAGTCCTGGGCAGAACTTTGTAACATGAGCTTCCAGTGACTTAGGAGAACACCTGCCACCAGTCAGGGAGGGAAGCCAAGAGGCCATCATCAGCTGCCCGCATTTCCACTGTTCTTCTGACCTCCAACAAGGGTCCAACCCCACCCAGAAGTCAGAGGGCAAAGCCTACGCTTACTGATGGTTATAAAATTCAGACTCCCGAGGCTCTGAACAGGTGAGGCCAAGCAGAGATGGAACTGGGTGGGGGGCAAAGAAAGATATCCAGCACAAGGTAAAATCCAGAGGGTAATGGGCCCTATTAAGAATTCTTGGAAGCAGGTTGAGATAAGAAAATCAGAAGTGATTCCAAATTAGAAGAATAGCAAGTCGTACACAGTGAGGATCCATGCACATGGTCCTGACAAAACATCAGAGCTAAGATTTGGGCAGAGAGGTCAAAACTAAATGCAATACAATACAAACCCAGACTGAGCAGGAGGCTTTTCATGAAAAACAGAAGGTAATCTCAAGCAAAAGGTAATCCCAAAGACAATAGAGTTGGTAGAAGAAATAATAAAGAATTATGAGGTTTTCATTGATTTATTCATAGATGAAGAGTTGCTAAGGCTGCATGTCTGGTTTTGGCAGAAACAAAACAACTGACATGGATTCTTAATTTCAGGATCAGTCTAAATTGCTAAAGCGAAAATGATCAGATATAATGCAAAAGTGCAGTCCACCCTGTGACAGAGCCTAACATCTCAGGTTCTCTGAGAACTCTCCCATGCTCCCCAACTTTCATCTTTGAGAGCCATTTTGAAGCATTTCCAGCAACAAGATCTTGAAATTCTTTGGCACTACAGGCACCAGGCTTATCAAGTGGACTATATATGTCTTTATATTTTTGTTATTCAAGAAATACCAGAAAGTTGATGACTGTGGATTTCCATTATAATCAAAGCTCCACAGATAAGGCATTACTCAAACATTTATTTTCAACCACTATCTACTCAATCAAGAAAAAGGTCACTTCCACAACTAACGGTTCCTCCAGAAACGGGTTTTCCCATTCACTCCGCCCCACAAGTTAAAGGCTTGTCGCTTTCATCTAACAATGCTTCAACCCAGAATCTTCTGATGGCAAGAAATCCAACTCAGACTCCCTGAAGCAGGCTTGGAAACTGAGAAACAAGGGCTGCAGCTGGAGTTGGCACATCTGGTCCAGAGTCTAAGGGGTTCTGCCCTCTCTGGGTACTCTTGCCTTTGCTTGGTTCCTTTCTGCAGATCCGCATCCTCTAGTGGGAAAGATGATCACTTGTAAGGCTCTCAGCCTCCTCTTCATCAGCTCCAGGGAAAATGCAGTACACAGTGGAGCTCCCTCTTGATCTTGTGCTCATCATTAGAGCAGCAGGAGGGGTGAGAAAAGGCAAAGGGAATCTGTTAACTGGTGGAATTGCTGCATTTCTCTCTATGTGCGTCTCTCTTCATTGTGCAGCTATCTAGAGATAGACATTTGTATGAAGAGCTAGCGTTTTGAGTTATGTTTGTTCGAATTGAACTGGAATATTGAATAAAACAATGAGAAATAAATGGAAAGGGATAAAGGGGACTGGCTTTCCATTGCTTCATCACTGAATTAGCTGGAGTGTTCTTACTTAGGTAAGAACTAAGTCTAAGGCAGAACCCCTTAGACTCTGGACCAGATGTGCCAACTACAGCTGCAGTCTTGCTCTTCTACCCAGAACCCTAAGGCCACTGGGAGACATATATATATGTCACGAGGCCTCAATACTCATCTCGCTAAATTGCAAAATTCCTCCTACATCCTTTCTTTCCTTCTGTTCCCTCCCACCCCCCAGCTTTTCAGTTAACTTAGCATGCAAACTTTTTCCTGCCAAGTGATTCAGCCCAGGGCTGCTGACGTACATCAATGCTGCAAAGACAAAACTTGTTTGCAGCTCCACATCTAGCCTGAAAAATTCTTCTAACTATGGCAATCTGTTCTGCAGTGCAGTTTGCTTAGTTTCCTATATAATAATGTATCCATCAAGACTTGAGGTAAAACTGGTAGAAGAGGAAGACTGGCTGCATTTTCTTTTGCCCTGTCCCCTGACCCCGCCACACACACACACTGGTCTGAACTGCAGTCCATAAGCAAGGCTGAGCTTTCCATCTTTGGTAGAAGAGGAAGACTGGCTGCATTTTCTTTTGCCCTGTCCCCTGACCCCGCCACACACACACTGGTCTGAACTGCAGTCCATAAGCAAGGCTGAGCTTTCCATCTCATACAGAAACGAAACCTGGGTAGGACCACAAACCTACAACTACAGGCCAGAAATCAGTCTTACTGTGCCATGATCACTTTTATATTCCATGAAATTTCAGTTTCCCTGAGTGTTTTGACAATTACTGGAAGTTTCCCAAATAGAGAACAAGCAGTTATAGCCTTCCAAGAAGCAACTGCCATGAGGTATTTGAAATTGTAATAATGTCCATGGGGATCTTATTGCCTGTTTATGTTTCATCAGACTGACCCTTTTCAAGATGCACATGTTTGATCTTTTATTTAAAGCCACATATTGCTATCTAGATAAGGCATTCTGTCTGGCAGCTTGACAGAGGCATCAGCCAATCTGCGAGCACGAGGCTGCTCCAGAGGCTGGGATGCCTGCGCACTCCTGCTTTCATTCTGCTGACCCATCACCCTTGCTCTGCTCCTGGCAGGGATGCCCTTGGCCACTGCCCCTGCACCTCCTCCTTGCCCATGCCTCTCTGGCCACATCTGGTGTGGGTACTGAAGGCCGTGCCTTCTTCTGGGGCTGAAACAGTCTTTGAAGCTTGGCTCATTTTCTTCAAAGGTTTGGACCTCAGAAATGTGTTACGTATATAATCAAAGGGTTTTTTTCGACCACAGTTGTGGTTCCTTTGGCAATGCAATCCTTTCAAACTGCTATTTATTTGCTCTGGGTTCCACGTGCCAGAAGCCACGTGCTAGGTCCCTTGATAGGAAGAGCTCTCAGGGCCTGAGTGTTTCTCTGCTTCCCTGCTCAGTACCTACCCGTCCACACCACCACCGTGGTCTCCTCTCTCTCTCGAGCAGGATTACTTCTCTGGGAGCCTGGGAAGTTGAAATCCTTCATCTGATCTCTGTCCCACATTACTTTATTCAACTAAGAGGATCTATTCGAATTTTTCTTCAACATCTTGCAATATCTCTATTTGGCATCTTCAAACACAGCAAGACTATAATTTCAATACTCTCTCTATTCCTTTAAATCCTGCTGAACCCTGGCCAGTTATTTTCTGAGAGATCTGTTTGTAACAGTTTTGCTAAAGGCAACCGGTGATAGCCAGTGCACACTAATACTCTCGTTCTATCCAGCTATTTTCCTGAAAACTACAAGTTGAAGACAAACTATTCTGCCTCCCAAGCTACTAGAGGAAAGGGTTTGCTAGCAGCTCTTCCCAGAATAAAATGAAGAGCTGGTTTTTCTTATATCCCAGCCTCTGGGATTGACAGCCTTGCTGCCTAAGCGTGGAATCAGTGCCACATCTCAGCTTTCCTTTAAAGCAGCCAATACAAAATCCCAACCCCTTCCTTAGTTAGAATACACCAAGCTGGTATAAATAAACACACCCTCAAATCGTGGAGCTTTGACACAGTAAATCTATTTGCCATTCACTTTGCAGGGAAAACAGGCTGGTTGTTTGCTGTCCACCTCTGTGGGATCCCGAGCGGAACTCTCCGCTTCCCTGGTTGCCGCAGAAGAGGAAGAAGCACCTGGACCTGCACAGGAGGACTCCCCAAAGGCCGGGCCAGGAGGGACAGTTGCATAACCATTGCCCACACTCCCCTGGCGAGGACCCGAAGAGAAGACCGTTTTGGAATTGAGAACCAGACTGGGCCTTTAGGAAGAATTTGCTCTAATGTCTCTTCCCATTGACTTAGCACATGTTGTAAGGCAAATCATGCAAAATTTAGAGGAGCTCAAACAAAACAGTGTACATCCAGGGGCAGGACTGTCTAGCAAAAGCAGCCTTTCTGTGGGCTCCGGAAGAGGAAAATGTGGAGAACACATAACATTCATTCGGCGACCAGCAACCGCAAGCTCGTGGTTAGTGTACAGATTCTGACTTGGGATCTTAAACGCATTACTCAACCTCTGAGTCTAGTTTCCTTCTTTGCAAAATGGAAGAGAAAAAGAATTACTACATCAGAGAACCATAAAGGTGTACAATAAATATTAATTGGACCTAATATATTAATATGTACCATATGTATATATATGTTAATTAGAGAAAGCCTTGAGTGTAGGTAAATTCAGGTTACAGAAGTGCCAACAGGTCAGCATGGAGAACACCTGGTCATTAACACATGTGCCATTTTTTATTAAACCTACTGGACTGCGATGACCGGCAATTTTTTTTTCTCAAACTCAGGACTTTGCACTTGTGAGGCAGGTGGTGACACCACTGAGCTAAATCCCCAGCCCAACAGACATGTTTTTTTAATTCTAGCCCACCTATCTCTAAGACCACCATGACGTATATTCTCGTGACTCATTGTACTCCATGTTATTTTAGCTCATTTAAATTTGGCTTGATCTATTTTAGATTTTATGCTAAGTAAATGGAAAAACTTCTTAATAACAGTCTTCTTTATGGGCCTAATCTGGTTCTCACCTATGAAGTATCCTTCCTAAAGACCACAGAGGAGTTATAGGATTAATGATAGCCAGATTTAACAGGAAGCCTATTCTTTTATTCATAAATTAATTCTTTTACCCAAATTTAATGAGCACTTAGTATGTGCCAGACAAAACTGAACAAACAAAAAATTATAAGTAATTGATTCTCCTTGTGGTAATAGTAGATTATGTGCCTGGGAGGGAAAAATTGTTATCCACAGTTTTGGCAATAACAAATTCAATCTGGAAAAGGGACCTTAGATGTTTGACTTAGCAAAGGCAACGCTGTAGGCAATTTCATCCAGGGCTGCCCCCGGGACAGCTCACACTTCTTCCTCCTGTCATCCCAGGTGCTCAAACTGGGTAAGTCATGGAAAGTTCAATGCAAGGGACGACTGTGGGCAAAGGATAGAGAAGCAGACAAAGTAGCACACTAGGGCTGGTAATAATTGACGCCTTTACCTCCACTGGTCTGAAAAGAAAAGAGGGAGTGATCACAATGAGACGGTAAGAGATGGGGGAGGGGGAGAGGGCAGGCAGACAGCCAGGGAGACAGAGGGGAGACGACCCATCACAAAGTGATCTTGGTCCGGCCCATGTAGAAGTAATCAATGAGGCTGCACCGGGGAGAAGCCCAGGCAAGGAATACTCAGGACTTGGCTTCCTTCGATCTCCTTGAATGTTCCTACTGACAGAAACAAGTTCAGCTAGAGATCAAGAGACAATAAGTACAGACGTCCCTGTTTCAGGAGCAAGCTGTGTTCCTCCAACTAAGTTGCTAAATGACTTGGTCGCTAAATGAGGACTCATATATTGCATGGACATTACAATGCTCAGAACAAAAATCGGTCAAAGGAAACTCCAACTTGACAACTTTGCTTTTATTTGCATAAATGTTACATGCAGGACTGTGACGTATAACAGAACATAAAACTATAATACTATACAGTAAAGTTAAAGTATATACATTTTTTCTAAAAATTAAAGTACTATATAAACAAGGTGTACTGTACAGAAAAAAAAGACATTGGGACTCTATAACCAAGATGTACAGAACTGTACCAAAAAAAAAACCAAACAACAAAACAGGTCATAAATCTGAACAGCATGTCTCGGTCATAAGACCCAAGAGTTGTTAGACAGGTAGGTCATTAAACAAGGAATATCTGTACTTATAGTTCACCCTCTCAAATAATATCTGTAATAGATATTATATCCATTCTCTATATAGATATATAGATGTGTGTGTGTGATATATCAAGGATATACAAAGCAGGCTTAAAATGAATCAGGGATGGAAGAATATGAAATGGCCGTTGATGTGCTGGATGTTCAGGGGATCTAATCAAAAGTCAGGAGCCTGGCCTTGGTTCTCATTTTTTCCCCTTGCCCAGGCTTCTGACTTTTGATTAGATCCCCCGAGCATCCAGCACACCAACGGCCATTTCATATTCTTCCATCCCTGATTCATTTTAAGCCTGCTTTGTATATCCTTGATAAAATGAATATAACTGTACTTTATACCTAAAATGTACCAATAAATTCAATGAGGAAAACAAAAAGTCAGAAGCCTGGAGTGCACCACACTTGTGACCTACACACACATCAGCAGATGGCAGCTGAGGGATGCGGGTGGAACCAGGCGTCTCCCCTCTGCAGGACTTCAGTGACCACTGGACAGTGTCATTGTGTCTAAGTGACAAAGCACATGAGGGAAACCAGCAAGGGAGACTTGGAGGGCATTGAAGATTGCTCCATGTGAAGATTTGCATTGTGCATGTGGCTATTTTCTCTTGATAACAGCAAAATGGAGACAGAAGTATCTGGCTAAAATATTCTAAATCATTTTTCCTATCAAATCTTCCTTTCATTATCAACAGCCTTCAGCTTCTTATCGAAGTTGTCATTGGCCCTCACATCTGAAAATTTCACAGATCAGCATCTGGCATGGTGCAAGCTTAGACTACTTTCACAGACCCGTTTTCCGGGCACATAAATGATTAATGGATCCTGTGTAGTGAGCTAGCAGCTTGCTTGGCGTTTCTGACCTGGGTCCTTTAAAACTCATTACTGGTGCCTATTGGAGCTTGACTAATGGATTTAAAATAGATTTCACTCCTGTTAACATGATTCTGCTCTTATGTAATCTTGATTTTCATGTTCCTTGTTTACGTGCTGTTACTTGTCATTGTTAGGCACGATCAACAGACTCGTATTTTTTTTATAAGTCAATATTCAGGGCAACAATTTATCAGGTTCCACTTAGAAAAGAAAGTACATAGAAGAAAGTACAAATTCATTTGTCTACACAAAGGTCTTTTGACATAATAAGCACCTTTTGAAAGTAGAATTTCTGTGCTTACTATTACAAATGAAACTGGGTCTAACACAGAAATAGTGCCCCAAAGTATATCCAATAATGGACACTGGTCTTTTTTCACTTGTTTTTGTTCAAGGCATCTTCCCTGTGTTCCTGATGAGGATCTAAACAGGCTCTACCTCTCTCCTTCCATGGCTGGCCAATCAAATGTACCTCTTTCTCTAACCACTCTGATTGGTTCATCCATGGGCATGTGACTCAAGAACAAAGCCAATCACTTTTGTTTTCAAGATTTAATATGTAGGCCCTGGGAGAGTTCATGTATCTTTCTTCCTCTGGGGTAGAAACACTAAAGGTGATGGAGCTCATACTGATACCCTTCTGACAAGATGGAAGGCATCTACCAGAGGAGATGATAACTCATAAAGATAATCACCTAATTCAACACAAGTGGGGGCAAATGTTATTACCAGTCCTTTCTATGCTGGATATAATATAATATCTAGAATCTCGTTTCATTCCTGTATGACTCATTTCTGCAGGCTGTAGACATCTCATGCTAAAAAGGCCAGAGAATGCAGATCAACATCACAAGAGTACTCCGCAGAGGAAGAAAATCGGGGTAAAAAGAGGAAGAAATGAGTGTGAATGATAGGGAAGAAAACAAAAAATAAGTAGAAAGGAAAATGCAATTGAAGACATAGAGATAAGGCACTACATCTTACTGAAAACTAAAATGTAATCAAACTTAGTGTTTGCTTAAAGAATTAAAACAGAAAAAAGACAGGGCCGGGGATTTAGCTCAGTGGTCCTGTCCCCTGCCTCGAAAGTGCAAGGAGCCAATCCCCGGTAAAAAAAAAAAAAAAAAAAAAAAAATCCTGAATCTCATGATCTCACACTTAAAATAGAAGAAAGACAGATGGTGTTTTTTAAAGACTGTTAGAGCATGATGTTTTAAGTTCCATGATTCCAGAAGGACTGACGACACCAACAGCCAAGTAACGTTATAGAGGGTTATTTGGGGAAATCGGAAGCACTGACAAGTCTCCGGTGAATAAACGTAACTGCATGCTGAACGGGGACCATCGCAATACACGTGTGTGCCTAACCGTGTAGTTCTTTGAATATCCAGGGTTTGTGGCAAGAACGTCTCGGGAGAGGATGCGAAGGGGAGGGAGCGAGAGAGAGAGAATGAGTTCCTGGTCAAAACGTGCTAAATACACATCAGTATACCTCGTTCCATCAGAAATTAGGTCATATCACCTGTTAGGACAAAAAGGCAGCTTAACCAGGTGTGGCTCTAGTGTACCTACACTGGAAAATACTCAGTGAGTAGTTGATCCCTTTGAACTTTACACTTTTTTTTTTTTTTTTTTTTTTTTGTATTGCGCGGGGCAAACAAAATCACAAATGGCACTCAATTATTCCACGATTTTAAATATGCTAAAAGTTCCACAGAACCAAGCTAAATCTGGGAAGAAGAGGTAGCAAATAAAATCTGTCACAGACAAAGGCAAAGCAAGGTGGATCTATCCATTGCCTTTTATGAAATAAAAACTTCAAAGTGTCTCTGAAAATGAGAATCATGTCCTAAAGGTAACTAGCAAGTAAGTCAAACAAATTTAGGACATGGTAAGAACCTTGTAGCCATCTTGAGAAGAGAGTCATATTTAGGGTTACAGGTATCTCACATATATTTTTAAATGTATGTTAAAATCTGTGTATGTAAAATAAATCCATGGAATGTACCGATCTCCTCAAATAACCCAGGCACCACGTGGAGCACTTTAGCAACACTGCGATGATGAGGGGCACCGTTCCTCAAGGCTCGGGAGCCAGCGGAAGTCAACACTCTGCCCGGGGTCCCGCCTCACGCCCCCTCCCTCATTCACGGCCCTGGATCCTCTCCCAAAGCCACCTTGCCCTAGATGAGGCAGCTGGCCCAAACACCGAACCTGCGCTGGTGGGGATGGGCGCGGAGAAATGGGGCGGGTTAAGGCCTTGGGGGGACCCCGAGCCTCCTGAGGCCAGCGGGGGCTGTTTCACAGCTGCCCAGGAGACTCGGTTGCTGGAATTTAGCATCCGTTGGAGGGAAGGAAGGGAAATCCTGAGTCCTGGGAGCGTGTCTTGGACATGCATGAGGCTGCTTCCTAGTTACCTCTGTGTGACGTGGTGAGTCACACCTGCGCTCAGGTGGAGCTGCCCTAGACATAATAGGTAGGAGCCACCCTCCGGAGCGAGGTCACCTGAAGAAACAGGGAGCCTGGGTTGTTAGCCAGGGAACCGGGTGCTGTCTAGTCCTCCGAGTGACTATGCATAGGGTAGGAACAGTAGGAGAACGAGGATGTGAAACCTTAAAAGATCACCACACTTCCCAACATCAAGGCCTGACTTTCCTCAAGACATTCTTTACTGTTTAGTCTTGATTGCTAGAGTGTTTACTAGTAAGAAATTATGTTTAGTTTCCAAGAAAATATTTGGATTAGTATAAGTAAGCATAATATATTGATATATAGTGACTATTATTGTAGTATGCATTATATACGTTATGTATCCATATTGTGTATAGTATAAAATTAATAACTGTGTAATACATGAATAAATCATATGGATAAGTAATTTCATATAATAAAATAATATAATTAATATTTATAAGTGCATATGAAATTTTAAAATATCAATAATTGCAGATGCTCTACTCATAGATGTAACATTTTGTGGTTGCCCTATTTAGTAAATGATCTTATTCAAATAAAACTGTGATAATATGTGGCTCATGTGAGTTGTAATTTTTATGTACTTATTCAGGTAAAATCAATGTACATTAAACAGACTCATTTTATGAAGACAGTTCAGTGATTTGAGGCCGTTCCATATAGCTGTGTACTTATCACCCTTTTCAAATTATAGAATAGTTTAACTCAAAAGGTTTTCTCACATCAAGTCCATCCATGCCCTAACCTGTGGAAAACCCTGTTCTGATTTCTGTAACTACGGATTCATTCTCTCTACCCCAAAGTTTACATAATGGAATCACAAAGAATGCACTCTTCTGTCTGCTAGTTTGATGAGCACTGTCAAGCTTTGCCCATTCAGTGAGGTCGACCAGTCGTCCACAGTGCTAAGTTGTGTTGTACTTTCTTTATCTATGCATTTGTTCATATATACTTGGGCTCTGCTCAGTTTGGGGCCTTTATGGTCAGACCTCCTCTGATCATTTTTACAAGTTTCATGGACATACTTTTTCACTTGTCTTAGAAAAATCCTTAGGTAGAGCACTGCTAGGTCCTAAATAAGTGTATGTTCAACTTCATGAGAAACAGGGCAAGCATTTTCTAAAGCTGCTGGTTTCATCTTGGACCCCACCTGAAATGGATGTGGGCTCTGGTTCTCTTCTCATCTGGCCTTTGCATTTAGCTTCCAGCACTTGTAAATGATACCTCTTTTTGGTTTTTAATTTGCATAAAGTTGAACAACTTTTCAAGCATTTAATCGGTCATTTTTATGTCTTTTGTGTAATGTCTGCTTAAAACTCTTGCCCAATTTTTTAAATTCAAAACTTTTATTATTGATTTAGAAGAGGTTTTTTTTTTACATATTCTGGATATAAACCCTCTGTCACATATAAATTACACAAATATTTTATCCCTGTATCTAGCTTTTCTTAAATTTTCTCAGGGGTGTCTTTTAAAGAATAGAAATTTAAAATTTCAATAAAATAAGATTTATATTTTTCAGTGATTAGTATTATGTGACCGAAAACATCTTTGTCTATCACAATTAGTAAAGATATTCTATATTTTCTCTCAAAGCTTTAGTTTTAGCTTTTACATTTTGAGCCACAATTCACCCCAACCTAATGATGTGAAGTAGAAGATTTGTTTTTCCTCCATAAGATATTCAGATTTTTAATAAGAACTTAATTTTTTTTAAAATCTTCACCCTATTTCTTGCTTTAGCACTTTTTTAAAAAAACATTAAAATGTACAAATCTATTTTTGGATTTTCTGTTGTCTTCCATTATCTTTCTCCATTCCTAAGACAATACTACACTATCTTGATTGCTATAATTGTATAGTAAGTATTAAAATCAGACAGTACACATCTTCCAACTTTAAGTTTTTTTAACAAATTTTAAGACCATTGAAACTACGTAGACACTTAAAAATTTTTTTTCATTAAGTTTGTTGGTACATTTTAGATACACGATACAGTTACATTCACCATTGGGATCTTGCACCTTTACATGACGTATCTTGGTTCTTATTTTTTCCCCATTCCCCTGCCCTCCCTTTGCCCCCTCCACCCTTCCCTAATCACAAAGATTTTGGTTTCCATTTTTTCCTTTTTTCATATTTTTTTCTTTCCCCTTCTTTCCCTTACCCTTTACACTTCCCTTACTCCTTTAGACCTTTTCTTCCTATTTCACATTATCGATTATACAATTTGAACTTTATTTATTTACACTTTTAGTTTTTTACACCGGAGAAGCTATTTGGTATTCACTCATGATACACATTTAAAATTGGATCACTACTTTTACAAAGAAGAAAAGAAAAGCCTGCTGGAATTATGACTGGGATTGTACTGACTCTATTTATTGGATTATTTGGAAAGAATTGACACCATAATAGCATTTCCTTGGACTTCAAGTGTCTTGGTATACTTTCATCATCGACAGTATGTGGGTCTGGAACACATTTGTTAGATTTATCCACAGACACTTTGGGTTTTTTAAATTCCATAGTAAATGCTGTAACAGTCTTCAAATTACATTTCATAATTTTTTATTGCTAGTAAAGAGATTTTATTGACTATTTCCTGTATCCTTGCTGAATTTATTAGTTCTAGTAAGGGTATATGTTCCTTTTTTATTATATATAATCCCTGAGAAATTTAAATTTAAAAATGTTATCTGTGAATAAGTAGCTTATTCCTTTTCAGATCTGAACGTCTTTTATTTCCCTTTCTTCCCTAGGCTACTTCTTCCAGATCAGATAATCACGGTGAGAGTAGATATCCTACCCTTATTTCCCTTAGAAATAAAGCACCCAGATCTCATGATTAAGTATATTAGCTACCATCAGATTGAGGACATTCGCTTCCGTCAGCATCAAGGGTCAAGTTTCTGTGTCATTGTTTTAGTGTTAAGGTTATATTGGCCTCATAAAACAAGTTAGTGTTGCTTCCTATTTGGGGAAGAATTTTATAATGTTGATGCACTTCCTTCATTAATGTTTAATAGAATTCATACGTTCTCCACCACATGGGCCTGGACATTTTTTAAATTTTACATTATTAATATCTTCACTGTGATAAGTTATTGAAGTTACTTATTATTCTTGTATTAAGTTTAGTTAGTTTTTTATTTTTAATTTTTTTAAATGAGTTTATTGGTACATTTTTAGGTATACAATACAGTTACATTCATTATTGGGATCTTGTACCTTTACATGACAGGTCTTGGTTCTCATTTTTTCCCCTTGTCCCTGCCCTCCCTTTGCTGATTCTTTATATTATTGATGTGTTGTTTTCTTCTTTTATTCATCATTTCTTTTCTCTTTACTTTGGGTTAATTTTGCCATGTTTTTCTACTATTCAAGGGATCTTTTTTTATTGTTAAATCACTTAGTGCTTTCTGTTCTCACATTAAATATTTAAAGTTATGTCTCATTACTTTCATCATAGGCCACAAATTTTACCTTATGATTGTATTATCATTCCATTTGAAATAATTTCTATTTTCCTTTCATTCATTCATCAATCCACATGCTTTCTGAAAGCTTCATTCTCAATTTCCAAACATAAACACGTTTCTGAATATCTTGTGGTTACTAATTTCTCCTTTGACTGTATTGAGTTTGCAAAGTATATTCAACTGTATTCACAGAACAAATCGACAACGTTTCGATTCTTTCAAATTTCGTGGGACTGGTTGCCCAGGACAGCATGTGATCCAACTTCATAACCCCCACTGCATCTGGGTGTGATGTCCATGACTGTCTGCAGTCAGGGGGTCAGAATGTGCTTCTCGACCTTGGGTATCTGTACTGACTTCTACCCACTTGTTACAGCAACTCTGGGAGAGGCATAGTAAAAATCTCAGGCTGTGAATTTGTGTATTTCTTCCTTTATTTTTGTCATTTTGGCCTTCCATGTATTTTCAGGCTCTGTCACCAGGAGTGTGCACATCTAAAATTGTCTCCTGCCTTTCTGTTTTAGACAGAACTGCCAAGCTCCTTGTCTGAAAGCCTAGGTTGTCTTGCATTAGTAAAGACGCATTAGCTTTAAACCTGAAGTTCACATGGCGTAGCTTTTTCCATCATTTTACTTTCCTTTTTTGTATTTTTTCAATTTTTATTTTTTATCTGTACATGTTTGTAGTGTACAATGATGGCATTCCTGTGTGAAGTTGGTGCATGAACACATCTTTTTTCATGCCCCTTTCCACCTCTCTCTTGTCCCTGCCTCCATCTCTTGGTCTTCCTCCCCTTTGCAAAAGATCTATCTCCCTACCTCCTTTTGTCTATCTTTTAGTTTGCTCTTTATTTGTAGTTTGAGTTCAACAAACCCAATTATATACTCAAAGTTGTCTTTCTTTCATTATCTACACTGACAATTCCTGCCTTTTAGCTAAGATGTAATTATTCAAATTGCATTGAATCCCACCCTTTGCCCACTGCTGTTATTTTTTCACTCGTTTTGCTTGCTTCTTTCATTAGCCCAGTATTTCTCCTCTTATATTGACCTTCTATGGGTGCGATTTAAAGATATGGTGAATCTTTAAATTAAAAAGTTATTACAGTCAAAGACACGTTGCCATTAATTCCCTTCAAACTACCCCTTCTCTCTCCTTGATCACACTCATCCTGTCACCCTTGCCCCTTTCTGAAGCAGTTCCAGAAGTCCTCTTTCATGATTGTCTTTGATTTTGCTGCCTTGATGTCCTGAGTCAATTAAAAAGACCTCGCTTTTGTGGTCATTTTGATGAGGGAAAGAGCCAGAAAACCACAGCAGCAGGCCTGGTGAATAAGTGGATGAGGACACAGCACTGTAATGTTTTCACCAGCTGCCTTTCTGTTGGGTGGCACTTGACGACAGCATTGTCTTTTTATGCCTCATAAAGACACAAAAAGGAACTTGCAGAACCTCTTCGGAAAGTGGCAGGGAGGTGTTCAGTGTGTTTGAAGTGAGGGGGCGGCACTGGGGGATTAATAGCAGTGAATCTCTTATCCGTAATGCATTTTTAGGCTTAAACATTCATTATACATTTAATCACTCCTTTCAGCTCAATCTTTTTGTTTTTTAACAGTGCTGAAGTAACATAATATAGTTCTTTGTTCCCTTTGTGATATTGTACCCCTTCAGGCCTAATGTAAGAAACTTGTGCACTCTAACTTCATTTACCGTCTTCCTGTACTTTGTGACCATTGTGTCATAAACTTTATATCTGCAGATAACATAAACCCTACAATCTACTGCTATTATTTTAACAGTCACCTTTTTAAAGAATTAAGAACGGGGCTGCGGATTTAGCTCAGTGGAACCGCACCTGCCTCGTAAGTGTGAGGTTATGAGTTTGATCCCCATTTCCAAAAAGGAGGAGAGAGGAAGAGGAAGGGTGAGGAGGAGGAAGAGGAGGACGAGGAGGAGGAGGAGGAGGAGAAGAAGCTGCTATCTTGAAAGACAATTGTCACTTTAGGCAGACAAATCTCTTCAGCTCAGGCAACCCTGAAGGAGACTGACAGCTGAGGGTCTATGTGGCTTTTCCAACCACTGAGATTTTCTCTTTATTCCTGAACAAATACCATATAGTACCATAAATACCAAATAGTAGCAGGAAAAACTGGTATTTGTTATACATTTCAGTGAGACCACCTTAGTACTTGAACATGTCTATCTGTTGGTTTCAGATACACATTTTTTATCATAATCAGAGACCAGTCTCAGAGTTTCATTTTACTAATTTTTACAGAATTAATTTATAAATATAGTCAAATGCTTTTCAAAGATCTGAGATCATCGTAGATTTTTCTCTTTGCTCTATTAATAAGATTAGCAATTTTAATAATCTTTCTAATCATAAATGATCCCAAAGTTTCTGGAATTATTAAAACAACTACCTGTATTTAATTAAATACATTATTTAGGATTTTTGCATCTGCTTTAAAATGTTAAGCTGATCTATTTTTTTAATTGTATATTTGCCAAGCTTGGGTATTTGTTAGATTAATTTTGTTTAGTGATAAGAATATTTCTGTGACTGGCAAAGTAACAGTCCCCCAAATGTATCCATGTCCTAATCCCCAGAACAAGCGAAATCTGAATATGTTCATTGACAACAGGGCCTTTAGAAGTGACTACGTCAAAGATCTTGAGATGGAAAGTTTCTGGATTAGACTGATGGACCACTGTCATGACAACAGCCCTCTCTCCCAAGAGCCGGAAGGAGCTCAGAAGCACAGAGGGGTTGCTACGCAACTGCCCAGGAAGGTGGCAGAAAGAGCCCCAGCCAACGAGCACGCGAACTCTGGACTCAGGTGGAGCCCCATGTGGTCTCTTACGTAGGCCGTTCCAATGTGTAGGGTCCCCCACAATCCTGGCTGTCAGCCCTGAGAAACCCACTGCAGGCTTTTAAACTTTATGGCTGCAAGGTAAGTGTGCGCTGTTTTATATCACGGCATGTGTTATAATAAGTCATAGCAATACAAGCAACCAACCCATTTTCTTCTCTCATTTTCAGAACGGGCTCATTCTAATAACACACTGGCAAATGTGTTACACAGGGAGTTCGCTAAATTCAGCCCAAATTGCCACAGAAGTCTTTACTGATTTAATTATGATTCCCGGTGTCGAAATACTGCAAAGCAGAGATCTTTTCCAAATGAAGAGTTCTTAAGAGGAAGCAGGGGGAGCAAAAAGATGTGTGTCTGCTTGTGCACCGAGAGGTAGGCGTGAACAGTTACTGGTGAGTGTATTTTTGATTTACAGTGTCACTTGCGCATCACACGTTTCCAGGAATCTGAGAACATTTGCCACTATGAAATGTGTTGGATGTCTGTAAACTTAGTGTACAACTGACACGGTGAGAAGGCCGTCTTACTGCTGCAGCCGCTCTTCACACAGGTGCAAGCGGCCCAGGACCTGCTGCCTATGGACCTGTTCCCTCAGCGCCAAACACCCAATTCCCTTCTGCCCCCGCTGGGATCTATTCTCATTCTTAACAGATGCGAACAACAAGCCAGTACCATTTCCGCACTGCCTGTTTTTCTAGTTTACACTAAAACTTTGCCTGTGTTTACAGGTGTTATTAGCCTCTCCTTCACTGACTTAATTGAATTTAACCCTACAATAAGAATTTGTAGGGTTAAAGAGAGTTTTCTGATCTTTGGTCTTGAATCGTAACAAAAGCAGTAAAATATGTGGCCCTCATCCAGCACTTCTGTATATATATATGTATATATTATGTATTTTTACTTCCTTGTGTCAAGAAGGAGGCAAAGCTTTCCCAAGAATGTAGACCAACTGGTCCGATGAGTTCTGTATTTTCTAGTATTTCTTTTTTTAGTTTAGTTTAATGAAAAGGAACAGAAAGCAAATGTATCCTTTAATTTTGGTTTCATTAAAGCTTACATGTCTGATACTTCAGATAACCACTGAAAAATACCTTAAAGAGCACTCATTTCTTTTAGGAGGAAGAAGGAAAATGAAAGGCTTAAAATAAGGCTTTATTATAGCAACACGTATTCTCATTAAGGAATTACTTTTTTTAACCAAACTATTACTTTTGGTTCATACAACTTTCCATGTAAATTTAGTTTTGGAACTAAAACTTTCGTACACGTTTTTCTGCCCAAGAATATTCTATAAAGCTCATAGTGATTTTTCATTTTCATTTAATTTGAGAATCAGGTCTGAAAGGAAGTAAAATCAACTCTTATATTATGATTATTGCTGTCCTTTTAAATTGTCTTGAGAAATTACCACCCTGTGAAACCATACACATAAAACGTCTACTCTGTGCACTACAAAGGACCATGTGCATTACTACGCTGAGATACCAAGCATGAAGAAACATATGACACAGCCTATCTTGAAGCACACTTTTTTTGGTTCCGGGGATCGAACTCAGGACCTTGTGCTTGCGAGGCAGGCAGCGGAACCACTGAGCTAAATTCCCAGCCCTTGAGATACACTTTCAAAAGGACAGAAACATCTATTACAGATGTTTAAAATATATCACTTAAATCTCAAAAGCAACATATTCAATTTTTGATTTTTTTTGGGGGGGAGAGCTTACAGATTTAAAAGACACACATACATAAAGATAACATTTTCCCTCTCTAAGGACCAAGGTTTAAAAAGACTCACTTTAAGCTGTCGTTGTGACTATGAAGTCCTTCTACTAATTTTTTTAAATTTTTTTAATAACTTGTATCGGTCACTTTCCTAAATATCTGACACCTGTAATTAAAGGAGGATAGTTTTACTCGGCTCAGTGTTCCCACTGGTTCAGTCCGTGGTGGGCGGCTCCCTGGCAGAAGAAGCACCATAAAAGAGCTGGAGAGTTGCCCAACCTTGGCAGCCGGAAAGCAGAGAGGAAGAGAGGAGCTGGGACAAGAAGACCTCCTTCCAGGTCACGCCCCCAGTGACCCAGCTCCAAAAAGGTCCACTTCCTAGCAGCACCTTCAGCTGTGAAACCATCGACAGACTCATCCATCGAAAAGTATAGGGCCCTAAAGATCCAACCACCTTCCAAAACCCACACCTCTGAACCCATGAGAATTCGGGGGACATTTTAAATGTAAACCGTAACTAACTTTCTTTTGTCTTTAAGATAAAATTCAAATTTTTCAATACTCCTTTTAGAGCTTTGCCTGAATTGGTCCAGATTTCTTGTCCCTCTTCTACAGTTTTCTTCTTTTCAGCACTCCGGGGAGATGCTCTTCATCTTGACCCGTCTGCCTGAGGGGCTCTTTCTCGTCTCATACCAACACATTCTCTGTGTCCTAGAATCATGACCGCGTCCTTGAGGAAGGTTTCCTCACCAGCACTATCCTTCAGATAAGGCGGTGCACACTCTTGCACTGTCACTCTCTGTTGAACACTAGGCATCAAAAGCTCAAAAGCTATTTTCTGACTCTCTGTCCTCACTCCTGACCCACACTGTAGCCTGAGCACTAAACACAGACACAAACTGGGAACAACAAAGGAGAACTCTTGCACTTAGCATCTGCCCCAGAGCCAATCTTTTTCCAGTTAGGTGAAAATGGCAAACTTCTCCCCGCTGCTGTCAAGAGAGGCTCTGGTGATTCCTTCTGTGGCTGAATCCTGTCAAAATTCTGCTTTCTCCTCTCCTGAAATGTGGTAGCTAGGCAACGCCAACAATATCTGGAGCCCAACCCACTCCAGTCTCATTCCACAAGAGGATTAAGTGGCAAAGCTGCCCAGTTTCCCTGGAGACACTCTCCCTACAGCCACGAATATGGGCCAAATGCCTGTGAAGAAATCCTTACAATAACTTCTACCTTAAGAATGCAGAGGCGTGGCGTTTTATTAGCTTAATCACAGGATGTGGCAAGAGTGTCTGATACAGAATTGGGAAAGGCTTGGGCCTTTATAATGGAGGGTGAACATAGGAAGGATCATCCTGGAAAAGCAGTGTTTATTTGAAAGGCTGACTGCATTTTGCAACACTGTAAATTAAGTCAAACAAACAGCCATTTCAAGAGGATTTTTCAAAGCCTGAGATTCTTGCTGGAAGTTTGGTTCTGTAAATAAATCTAAACTGAAGTGCTAAGTCAAATGTCTTACACACGTATATTTTGACTGAATAAAGAGACCTGGGCACACAACTTCATTAAGAATGATTTTAAGTTGGAGGCAACTATAGAAACAAGATTATTCACAGAAGACTTTAACCTTCCTCAGATTCAAATTAGCAGAAGATAGAACATTCCCTCCAAGGGATCCCCTAAAAATCACCAAGATTATTCTGACTGAATTACCATACATTTTAAAAATGGAAATGGTGGTGGAATGCTCTGCCCCCCCCAAAATTCTCTAGTGTGGGGTGACTGATTCCTTTCATTGTCTTCGGCTCTTAAATATGTATATAAAATTGTACAAGAGAAAATCTTCACTTGAATAATATTCATTCCCTGATAAAAACTTCTAATACATAATTAAAACATCCCAATTGGGGAAGAAAAGTGATTCAGAGAAATTGACAAAAAAAAAATTGTGTTTTTTTCC
>NW_022900917.1:6092726-6096074 GCF_012274545.1 Fukomys damarensis | reverse complement strand
AAAAAAAAATTGTGGGTTTTTTTCCTACTTATTTATTAAGCAACCTAGCAAATCAACAATTTTTCTACTTTCCAATTTTCTGCATAAAACTCTAAGCACAGCCTAATTTTCTCTAATATTTTTGAGTATTAGAAAAATGTTTTGTTTTGAGAAGGTTGTATATATTTTGTGTTTTTTTTCTAAATCTGTCCACAACTAAAACAAAACAATCTCTCTATGTTATGTGATTATCTTTAGTTCCTAGTGGATTTTCTGCCTGGGGTTTGCTTAATTAAACAAATATATTACTATAAAATGACCACATATTTCTAGGACTCACAAAAATATACATTCATGATGACAATCTCTTAAAAATGTAATATACTATCCAAGTACTTAAATGCAGACTCAATTTTAAAAATCATTCTCTGACTTACTCATGTGAAATAAATAGAAAAGCTCTACCCTATCCCTCAGCAGGTTGAGGAATAAACATATTTCGCTAACTCAGTTTACCACAGACAAATACCAGTAGCTGATTTTCCAGGAAGGAACTGGGTCATGCCTGTTGGTTATCTGGCAGCAGGATCAGACCCAGGAAAAGTCTGTGCCGAGTAATTGAGAAACTGCCTGAATGCATTTGGGGCTTTGATGTTTGAACAATTTTCAAGACTTTCGGATGTGGACCAATTATGCAGGATCATGCTTGGTAAAGAGGAAAATGCCTGAAGAGGGATTTGTTAGCGGTCTTTATGAGACACATCAGACAGCTCATCCAAGGACAGATAAGGGGTCCTGCTATGAAGCAGCTGCAGTACACTGAGAATGAAAACAGCCCAAGACCGAGGTAGGGATCCTGACCCCCACCCCACACTACTCCTTGGTGAGTCATTTAACAACCCCATCTCAACTTTATCATTCTTAAACTGATCTAATAAAACTCGCTTCAAAGGATTGAGATAAGGAACACATAAAATAATGGGTGGAAAGATGCTTTCTGTTCTGAAGAGCTCTACTAATTTAAGAGATGGCGGCTGGTTTTCCTCACACAGCAGTCATTGCAGCAGTGGTAAGTGAATTTATAAACTCAGCTACCAATTTCGAGAAGCCCACTTGCACAGCCTGCAAACTTTCAGGCTTGAATGTAAATAAGAATAAAGGGACAGAAAGAACATTTGTGAACTATTAAAATAGTAAATACGATGCATCTGGAATGAGATGGGTTTATACCCAACCTTTGAACGCTTAGTTACCATAAACATATTGGACAATTTGTGCTGACTGTTTTGCCCTTCTTCCTGTAGAGATATTTCCTCCAGTGTTACACACAAATTGACTCATATTTAGCTACGTCAAAGAGAGGTTACTATTTAGATAAAAAACTACTATGGTAAAATTTTGTAGGACGAAGAACTTCATACTGGTCTTGAAAATTTGGATTCTCATATGCCTAGTCTTCTAAAATTGTGAGTTTGATTTCACTAGGCTTTCTTTTTAATATGGGAGGCTCACTCAAGAACTAGAAGTACGTATGTTGGACCTTTGTGACCTCGTTGCCTTTGATGGTTAGGAGGCAAAACATTTTCCCCGTGTCCATATCACCCACTTAACAGCATCCTCCCCTTCTGCAAGTGGAGCCGTATTCATCGTTTCCTTGGGCTGTTCGCCTCTGTATGTCAGCATCTGGACATCAGCACCTGCAGGTCAGCTCCTGCGCCTTAACCAAACTGCTCCTAGCCTGTGTGCCCTGTCTGATAGTCCAGGCGATGGACCGGGCTGTTGACTTGTATCTGTTTTTCTTTTGCTCGCTCCTTGGCTCCCCACTGACTTCCAACTCAGCTCTGATGAGAGCTGCACCTGGGCAACATCCACTGCGGTGGAGTCCAACCTCAGAACCTCCTGTTTGGGCTGACTCTGGGTCCCCTGTTGGCCTGCAAATTATGGTTTGTGGAATTTTTTATTTTTTAAAAGGATTTCCTAAGGAATGTTTATTTCTAATTGCAAGTAACTGCAAGTCAACAAGAAGCCAGTTGAGAAAAAAAAAAAATACTGGAAGAGTAGTAACTACGAAAAGAACAAATACAGCCCAGGATCCAACTGGGAATGGAAACTGCATTGTCTCTGAAATGGACATGTCCTTTCTCCACATAGTGGCTTTGTGTTTTTAGGAAGGATGTTCCCATGAACAGGAAATGTGGAATGTTCAGTCACTCAGAGCATGACAGACTCTGCTTTTTGTTCCCAAAGTGAAACCTCAGTGAGAAAGTGTCTACTTTGGTCAATTTAAGTGCAGGATTCCTTCCTACACTGGCCCAGTGAGGTCAGGGAATAACTTAAGCCGCTTTGGATTCCTTTGCTCACACTCAGGCCCCGAGGTGTGGTAGAAAGACCATTTGTTAGGGAGTGGAGGGGGAGAACCCATCTCCAGAACAGGAGAGACTTTTCCAGGCAAAGCAGAGCCTGCACCCTGGGGTAGGTATCTAGTTGCCATATTATCTTTTCATCTTTCAATGTTTCTATTTTACCCCATCGGCTAGCTTCCTGCCTTTTGCTTATCAAAGTTTTCATAAGTTCAAAATGACTGATGGGTAAAAGAAAAAAAAACAAATGAATTTGAAAGAAATTTGGTAGGAAAATTAACACATTATGAGGGCTACCTGATTTTCCAAAGTTTTTCTCTACAATCGTTTATTTCCTTTCCAAACAATCTTGAAGTAAGAAGCTTCTATTTCCAAGTAAGTAAATTAGTGCTCAGAATAATAATACATCGGTGGTAGATAACCCTCTCCTCTCTGGGTAAAGTGGGTGATTGGAGCAGAATCTGTGATGTATTCAGACTAATGTGAACTGTCTGGCAGCTGAGCCTGATGTAGTTGAGATGCAGTGCCCGTGGACCTCTGGTTTCTAATGGATGGTGAAAACTTCCGCTGGATACTTTGGAATTTAGAAAAACTACCTGCATCCAAACCGCAGCCCCAGACCACATGATTTCCTTGTGACCAGGTTCTGCCCACACTCAAGAGGAAAGCATTCTATAGCGTGTGGTCCCTAGGAGCCGGGAATTAGGGATCGTCTTAAAATTCTGCCTGAAAGTATAGCTCTCTATCCTGAAGACTTCAGACCAAGTGGTAAGGCTGCTAAGAAGCTTGCTACACAGAGTTCCAGTGCTATTCATGCAACATAAAGGAGGTTGTCTTCTTGGTATCAAGATTTAACTTCATAAAGCAACCTGTTACAAAGTGACAATGGGATTGAACTTTGGACCTTGCATGGGACATTGCGTTTGCTAAGCAGGCAGCGGAAACACTGACCTAAATCCCCAGTCCTAGCTGGGGTTTTTTCAGGGGGTTTTTTTCAGCTGCCTACCTG
>NW_022900917.1:6077809-6087359 GCF_012274545.1 Fukomys damarensis | reverse complement strand
GAAAGGAGCTAAAGGTGTAGGGAAGGTGTGATACGTAGGGGAAGAACAAAAAGGGAAAAGAAAAAAATGTGAGAGAATGAAAAGATGAAAATAAAGTGTTTGTAGATGGGGAGGGGAGGAGGGGGTGAAGGGAGGGCAGAGGTAAGGGGAAAAAATGAGAATCAAGACTTGCCATGTAAAGGTACATGATCCCAACAATGAATGTAACTGTACTGTATCCCTAAATGTACCAATAAACTCAATAAAAAAAAAAAAGAATAATAATACATCAAGATACAGCCAGCAAGGTTTGAGTGGAGACTGAAAACCTGTGTACATCCCACTGAAGAGGGGGCAGGCAGCATACAAGGTGGGATTCGCGGAGTCACATGTGTCTGGTGTCCAAGGCTCAGCTCCACCCTTCTGTTCTATTATTTTGCAGAGATGAAATCCAAGAATAATTCCAGCCATATCACTGAGTGAGTAGCACAAGAAGTATAAATAAATAAATGCTCTCCTTTCTTTTCATTGGGATCTGTTTTTTTCACCATCACTGCGTTGAGCTAGAAAACTGAGATTAGGGTGTAGACCAAGAGAGCCACAGCCAAGGAGCCCAGCTGTCCTGCTGAGAGTGGTCCCTGCCAAAGTCTTTCTCAAAGTGTTATGTGGTATAAAGACTCAACTCTAAAGAGCTGGAGACTAAAAAGTCTTCTAGAAACGAGCAGAACCATTTTTCTAAGATTATCCCTTTGGTGTACCTTCTTGAATTCATGGAAGGATCAGCCACCTCTGGGAGGGTTCCCGGATCTGACTCCTTGCTAGGCCACTCACTGCCTTTCAAGTAAGAATGGCCAAGAGGCAGCTACAAGTGCAGGGCACAGAACTAAGGCACTGGGTGGTTCAGGGTGAGTGATGAAACTAGGCTATTTGATCAGGTCTGGTTATAAAGTAATGAGAGATTTTATGAAGTGAGAAGACTCCAATATACTTAGAAGTAATTATACTTCAGCATAGGGGAGTTCCAGAAATATTCTGGGCAATATCAACCCCAGAAAATGTGCACAGAGCTTCCCAAAGTGACTACTCTAAATGACAGCCTTCTGAGTTTTAAATTTCTGCCCTAACATAGGGTCTTCTGCCCCTGCCTGCCTCTACTGCTGAGCTACACGTCTACCCCCAGTTTGTCTGTTGAAATGAAATGCAAGAGATTTGTTTCCAGACTAAAGTTGAAACTTTCAAAAAATAAGTATCCGAATAATAATGACAGAATAGGAAATGAACACTCAGGTGATCATGAAGTGTTGAAAATAAAGGATGAAGAAGTAGACCCTGCAGTGAATGTGAGTCTGTTTTCTTTTCTTTGGGGTGATTTACTCCCCGCCACAGGGTTACGATGGCAAGTGGAAATCAGGGTATACATCTAGGAAGGTACGGGGCAATACTCACCTACCTGGATGTGCCTAAGAGTACATGTACCTAAGAGTTAAATACAAGGAAATGCTGCTAATTCACTTAGCTGAGTATTCATATTCCTTTAGTCATTAATTTGCCCCTTCCTTCAAGGAATGCTTTTGAGTCATTACTTTGTATGAGGGCCTGCACTGTATGTTCAGAAAAAAAAATAGTAAAATTGCTCTTGTCACAGGTTAGTTCAGTGCCTGGTGTTTTGCATTAATCATCTGTGGATTTGTGAATTAAAGGGGCTTCTAGAAAGAGTCTAAATTCTCCCTTAGGACTCTGCTTTATACTCCAATAAGCTTCAAATCTCTGTTGAAAGGAAAACATAGAAAGGAAATGAAAAGCTGATTCCCGTTACGCATCTGCGCACTCTTGGAGAGTGCCGCGTCCCCTCGGTGTACTAACGGGAGCTCCAGAAGGTGTCTACACGAGGAGCATCTCCTTACGGCTGCGTCTGCCCCTCCAATGAGCTCTTGCCAAGAATCACCCTATTCAAAGATTATTTTTCTTCTCTAGCATCCATGCACACCAAATTCTGCTCATCCTTTGAGAACTCAGCCTCTGTGCCTATGCCACTCTTTTCCACTAGGTAGTGTCTTGTGCTAGAGAAACCAGACAACTTGGAAGGATCTCTTCAAGTCCTGCAGATTTTGGTGCCGCTTAAAACCTCCGCACGCTGCTTCCACCAGGTCCGTGGCTGGGTGAGGCTGACCCTGCAGTGCCGCAGGTCAACCTCAGAACCAGGGATTTGCTGCAGGTTGGCGGGAGGCTCCACTTCACGGCACAGCTTAGGGATTGGACCATCTGGGGTCAGCAGGGTGCAGGTGGCACATTTCAGGGGACACGAAGACAGGTCAGTAAAGGCACCGTTTTTCAAGGTGTGGGCAGGGTGAGGGAAATCACAAGAATACCACAGTATCTCAGGGCCGACTCCTGTAGGTGAACCCTAAATTCTACAGGGGTAGAGGAGGAAGAGACCCTGGGAGAGAGAGGAGAGCCACCTGGAAGAGCTGTGAGATTTGCTAAGCCAGGGCCTGGCCATCCTGCAGCCTCCTGTTGGGGAAAACTGACCACTCTGTTCCAGATCTCCTGCTGATGCAGCCAGAGAGGAAAGGCGTCCCTCGTGCTGCGCTTACAGACCCATCCCCTGGTGCAGAGCCGACTGAGAAGCAAAAGAAGAGTTCAGAGAAGAAAACACCCAGCCCTGGAAATCCAGGAGATGATTCCATGTAAACGGCCCCTGAGCTAATTACCTGGTGCCTGTGTTAGAGACAGGCGCAGAACAGATACAGTAAATATCTACCGAATTCACTCATCTGAGTGAATCCAAGAGCCTGGACTCCTCTTCCCGAGCTTGCTGCATTATCTCAAACTCCAGGTGCACTGTCCATAGGTAACCCTTTCTACGTCACTACATGCCGGCTTACACTGAATCATGGTATCTATCAGTCAGCGGCTCTAGTTATCTGCAGTGACCATCGCTGCATTACGTCAATAACTGACGTAGCGAGCATCGCTTTTGGCTAAGTTCAATCAGAATTTCCACGTAGCTTGTGCGGTGTCAGATATTTAGAAATGTAGACCCGGAGCAACTTCTGCATCCGTCTCCTGTCTGAAATGATAGAGGAGGAAATCACAAACGGGCTTGCAGTGGAAGCCCGAACATCACAGGCCTCCTCAGTAATGAAAAGGGCACGACTACGAGGTAAGGCACGCTCGGTGAAACCAGGTAAAGCAGGTCCCTCGCCCCAGGCACCTTTCATTCACCATGTCAACTTGGTTTCTTGATGTTTAGAAGTTCAGCCCACTTCACAAGAACAAAGCATCTCAGAAGTTTGTATCTTCAAGTGTTCGTAATGAGAAATGCCTCAAAGCCCTTATATTCATGCTGTCTTAGAAGAGGTCCACAGTCCACCTTGTAACAAAAGCCCTGGGTTCTCAAATTAAGAAAGGCAGTGGTAGAAGCCTGTCGTGGTGGTGCACGCCTGTCATCCCAGCACTGGGGAGGCTGAGGCAGGAGGATCGATGTGAGTTTGAGACCAGCCTGGGCTATACAGTGAGTTCCAGGTCAGTCTCAAGGATCTCAAAAATAAATAAATAAATAAACAGAGAAACAACAAACAACAAAAAGGCAGTGGTATAACCATCAGCTTTATTATTTCAAAACCACCCCATCATGTTTTTTTAAAGTGTTTGATTTTGCAAAGAGTTCATGAAAGTGTCTGCAGTATAAAAATCTGAAAATTTATTTACAATGCCACAATAATTTAGAATGGCACAATAGTTTAGATGTGTTAGTTCTCCTCCAATACAATATTCATATTCGGAAGAAGTTTTGTATGTGCTTCTTTTATTCTCAGACTCATGCTCTTGCTTCTAGTTTCATGACTTGTTTAAAATTCCAGGTCTTGTAAAACATCAGTGTTTTTGGCTCCTGTGATCGCAGGCAATAGTACCTACTACACTGCGGGGAAAATAACTATCAGCAGCACAGTGTCTTTTCTAAGAAGTGGGGCTCTTTGTGCTCAGTTGCACCTGGAAATAGTTTCATGAATTTCAAGAATTTTGAGCTTCCCAGCTTGGCCTGGCAGAGAGCAGCGGGGCTCTTGTAGGGAGCTATGTCCTACCAGTGCCTCCACTGGGGCTGCTGTTTCTCAAAGGCAGTGCAGGGTTGGGTTTGACTCACCCTGAGCTTAACTCTGGAGTCCACCAGCAGCAAGAAACATGACCCTGCCAAGCTACTTAAACTCCCTGTCTTGATTTCCTGGTCTTTCAAATGAAAAACAAAACAAAAAAAAAGCATCTACTTGTGAGCTGTTGAGAAGGTTAAAGAGCCAGTTCTAGTAGAGCACTTCCCAGCCTGAGACCATTCCTCTGCTCCTTCCCTAACCCTCCTGCATTGCTGGAATTCTGGGTGTGGTTATGGCTCTTACAGCACAGGAAGTAACAAAAATGGCTCTGGCAGCAGTGAGACTCCCTCCAGCACTTGTTCCCTGAATGGAGGCCTCAGGAGGTAGAAAGTGGGTTCAGGACCAGCCCCTGACAATTACAACACCATTTCTTAAGTGTGCACACTCAACACACTTTTATCATGAACCCATTAGAATGAATCCTATGAAATTGACAATATTCTAACATGTTTCTTGGTACAACTGAGTGGAATATCATGCCACAGACAAAGGGTTAACAATTCCAAACAGGACAAAGCGAAGGTGGGCCTTGTTCTCACTGAGCTGATGGTCAGGGACGTAAAGGTGGACAGTTTAACAAAGTATTCAGAAGTAAGAGAAGGGAAAGGCACCACTTGCCTCACAAGCTCAAGGTCCTGAGTTCCACCCCCGGTACCAAGTATAAATAAATAAATAAAGAGAAGGGAAGGGTGTTGTGGTGGGAAATAGGATCTTCCCCTGAGTCAAACTCAAAGGGGTAAGAGGAGGGCAAGAACGCTGGAGTACGCATGGTGAGAACTTGCTTCATGGAATCCAAATGACTGGGTCAAAAGTGTTCTCAGGGGTGTGCTCATTTTCTGTGGCTGCTGTAGCAAATCACCACAAACTTGGTAGTTGATGTTCACAGAAATGTGTATTAATTCTACAGTTTTGAAGATCAGAAGTCCAAAGTCAAAGGAGAACCAAGCTCTCTCCAGAGGCTCTAGAAGGAGAAGTCCGTTCACTTGTCTTTCTCAGCAACTAGAGCTGCAGTCTGTGCACTCTGTCTTCAGACTTGGCCGCCTAGGACTGCACCTCAGTGGCCACCTTGCCCTCTGCATGTTGAATCGCCCCGCTCCTTCTTAGGATGGTGCTTAGGATGGCACTGAGGGCCCACCTGGGAAACGCAGGGTCATCTCCCCACCTCGAGATCCTGAACTGAATCACACCTGCAAAGCTTCTTTTTTCATACTAGGTAACACACACGGGTCCAGAGATTAGCACCTGGAACCTTCAGGGGCCACTGAAATAAAAACCCTTGAAAGCCTACATCTGTGTGAAAACTTTGATTTTTTTTTAAATGCTTTAATCAGGGATTGAGTTCAATTCCTAATTGACTAATTCACTAGAACTTGGTTCTAATGAAGCTTATTATACAGAAATTGGAAGCTAAAGAATTGGGGAAATGTCATTAAAAGGTTGTTTCCATAGCACAAATGAAATTCTAGTCTTGGGGGCTGAGCAAAGAGACTTGGGAGAAAATAACAACCTAACCTGAGGCCATCTGAATGGAAAACAAGGCAGGGTAACCCTGGCAAGGCAGTGGCAGACCTGGCAGAAGAGGGCAGCACAGAAAAAGTGTAGCCCGACTCGAGCCTGAGCATGAGTGTAACAAAAGGTGAGGAGGTTATAGAGGAGGCCGTGGAAAGCTCAGGAGCTGAGGCTAAGTGGACTTCATCCTATGGATGAGAAGCTACCTAGCAACAGGCTCAGTCAGGGAAGGGACCGCTCCATTCTGCTGCAGGAAGCACTCTCCATTAGACATGTAGAGAAAACAGTCAGGATAAGACGAGAGGGCAGGCAGAAGGCCAGCTCAGAAGCTGCTATGTATCAGAGTCAATGAGGACCTGGATTCTGGGTACTGTGGCCCTTGGTCTGTGAGAATATTAACTCCACTCTATAAAAAAATCTTTAAACATATTTAAAACTCAAATAAAATGTGGTATTTTGCAATGAAATGATTTCCATTTACATTCTAGATTACCATAGGTGATTGTGTGCTATAACTGTATACTGGGTGACGACGCCATCAGATCACGTTGATGGCATCTGTCAGCTCTAACCCGAATAAGTAGCTTTTTACTCACCTAAAAATACCAGTAAGCAAGAAACTCAAAGAAGGATCCCTTGGTAAATGACTGAAATAAGGTATTAGCTTATGACTTGGATTCATAATGTTCTGATCGTTCAGAATTCAGTAGTATTACTGATGTAATATTATGAATCAACATCATTATTACACAACTGGAACCCAAGGACTTCGATCCAAGAGCAGACAATGGGACAAAGTGCTGACAGTCATTAGTCAGGTAGATCTTTTATGTCACTCAACGGTATAAGTCTTCATGTGAGTTTCTGTCACAGGATCAGAGACAGAGACAATCAAAGATTCTGGAGTAGTGATCTATTTGGTGGTGATCTCTGGAAGCACAAAGGAAGAACTAGGAAAAACAAGTGGAAAAGAAGGAAGGAAAATCAGTACGTGGTTTTGAGATTGGTGCTGTGGATCTGCAGCCTGGACTCAGCTAGAATTTCTCAGACATGGATTTATCCTCCGATCTGGGGTTTGTTGGCCCAGGTCCACCCAGGAGTCTCAGCACTCCCACACTGTTTAGGGCGATCTGTGGACACTGATCGCACTGGTAAGGATCAAAGGCACTGTGTTGGAATGTCAAAGGACATCAGGAAACGTTAGGGGTGCTCAGATGCAGAGAATGTCCCTGCATCTGTGGCCATTACCAGAGGTGGCCAAGGCACCAGAGGTAGCAAAGGCACCTGCAGTGGTGGAGTCATTAACAGATCTTCCTGCAGGTAGACGAACTTTGCTATCTGATAACACATGCTTCTAGATTTAACTCTCCTAGGGCTATTTCTTCATCAAAATCTGATCCTGAAATTTAGATGTCAACAAACGATGATGCAGTTTTATAAAAATAGAGTCAGTAGCAATAAATTCTGTTGACACATCACAGGATACTTTACATATACACAGAGGAAAACAATAAAGAAATAGGTCCAACCTGCAACCAACAAATGATAAAGACTAGGAGAAAACAACAACCCTGGAAGGGATGGTTAAGACCAATAAGAGCCAAAAGGATTGCAGCATACAGGAATCCTTTCTGGGCATGGCTCTGTGGCCAAAGGAGAGGTTCCTGCATTAGAGAGTCTGAAATCATCAAGATTCAGAGCATGAGTAAAAGTAAAGGGAGAGACCAAAAGGAAAGAATATTAAAGAAAGAAGAGGAAATAAGACTTCCTCAACTAGTGGCAAATAGGAAGGATGGGGAACCTACTTACTAGGTTGTTTCTACCATGTGAAGATGGCAAAGTTGTCTAAAACAACAGTCAGTGAATGGCATTAGAGAGGAGATGACAAACTGGGAGAAGGTAGAGAGACAAATTCAAGAAGACAATACAAAGAAGATAGAACAATAAACATGTCTCTCTGCTACAGTGTGAGCTCCTAAGAACAATGGCTATTTCATTTCAATACTGGGTTCTACCACAACTGACATATAGAAGATTCTGAGTAAATATGTGTTCATTGAATGAATGGGATTTCTAGCTCTCTGCTGAGTCAAAACTAGTATCACCTAGAAAACTATAAAATACAGAAAGTAAAATTATGGGAACATGAATTTGGCTTGGGAAATCTTGGATTTAAAATGCTCATGGAGTATCCAAATGGATATATCTACGAGGTGATTAGCTAGATAGTAGTGGGTTCTATGACTGATGGACAAAATTGCTTTGAGTTATTTTTGTAGCTGTTGGGAATTTTTTTCCATTCCAGTCAGTTCATTCTTTTACTTCTCAAGCAATTGTTAAATGTCTGATGTCTATCAGGTGCTTGGGACAAGGTTAGTCAGTCCTCACCCCTTAAAATTCCAGTTTCGTGGGAAAGAAATGTTCATGTGTAGGTAGTTACTGCCCAGTGTGACTGCTGTGCTGAGTATTTAGATGTAAGTGCTGTGCACTGCAGGGTCTCACAGTGAGAATGATAGCTGGATTAGTCACAGGAGATTCAGGGTAGGCTTCCTACAAGAAACAACTTCTTCCCAAAGTAGGAGTTGGAAAGTAAATGGAGTGGAAGGAGAAAGGCCTTGCAGATAGAATATATGCCTCTGGCAAGGGTCCAGAGCATGTAAATGCCTGGAACTCACAGGATTTAGACTGGCTTTGGGCTAGTGACTGTGTGAGGGTCAGAGGTGACCAAGGAAGCCACACAGGGCACTTGGCTTGTTAGATCAGGAAAGTTCTTCTGTCCTCTCAAGAGCTTGGATTTTACCTTCCCGAAGTGGTGTGGGAAGGAAGCGAAGTTTAATGGCCCGGGGTAGGAACCAAGGGAAGGACAGGGTCAGAAATTCACTTCCAGTCTCCCTTTCGGAGGAGAAAGTTCTCCACCCGGTAACACCTCATCTCAGTCAACAGTGGATATGAGGTGCAAACAGCTTTGGGATGTTTCTGCTCTGTATTTGCTGTCACCCAAGGGTCCACCCTGCCTGCCAAACTTGGCCTCCTCCTAGGAGAAACCCATTCACAGTGAAATAAGGTCAGGGAGGGTAGAGAGAAACAGACAAGGAAGTTTTAAAGCACTAACTACTTCAGTTCAAAACAGAAAACATGACACAATCCCTGTCCCAACAGGAATTTCCATCTGGAAGCTGCGTCTGAACGCGCGGTCATCTCAATACCCCTTTTCTGGCGGTGCCCAGCACCTGTCAGTACCAGGCCTTTCCCCTGCCTCTCACTTTACTCCCTGGCCTGGCCGGAAGTAAATGTGGACCAAGGGCACTGAAAGGAGAAGGGGAGAAGGAGAAAGGGCCGCTCTCTGTGGAGTGGCCGTGACGCGGCATGTTAGGGTCTCCCCGGGACCTGGCTTCGTTCGTTTGGACCCTTGCAAAACTGGGCAGGTAAGGGCTATGTTCTGCAGGTGAGACTTGGAGCCTCCTGCTGATTCATTGCTCTTTTCTCGGTGCCAGACCCTGGGCCCTGGGCTTGAAGGTGAGCCACGGAAACCTGACCTGGTCACGGAGTCCAGGGAGGGCTGCATCTGAGGTCAGGCTCACCGGCTCGTGCCTTTGCAACTACATCATGAGAGGGCTGGGCCTTGCTTCTGGAGGCCTGTCAGTTCCCGGGGCAGGTGCTCATGCAGCTAGCTGAGTTTCTGGTTCCCTGCCCATCCCTACCTGTCCCTCCCAGTGACATTCTCGGTGTATGGCTGTTTGCCCAATCAGACTGCAGAGTCCTCGGATTACTTTGCCCTGAGTGTCTGCAGCCTCCAGATTCCTGACTGCCCTCCTGGTCCGCTTCCTATTTGGTTGGTGGCCAGCTGTGAACTGCTCACCCGCTTCGGTGTCTTAGCTCCACTCTGCCCCCAAAAGTCCTATCTGCCAAACACT
>NW_022900917.1:6074109-6077520 GCF_012274545.1 Fukomys damarensis | reverse complement strand
GAGGGGAGAGGAGAGGAGAGGAGACAGAACTTTAGGAGATAATCTGTGTAGGCTATCATCTTTTACCCAGGGCCATTCATACTAGAAATTACCATATTTAAGACAGAAGGAATTTTTGCCACATTGAAAACAAGGTTTGAGTAATTTTTAGAAAGGGCGGCATCTTTTCAGTGCCAGTTACCCAGTTTGTAAAATTCAGTATACAATGGCCCAAATTTCAGATCACAGGCTGGTTTGCTATTTATTAATGTGGATAACTTTTTAACTAATAATAATGTATTTCCTGGTCCAAGATAAGATATGAATGATTAAATCTCATGCTTCAGGCTATAAAGTAATTACTGCAGAGAACAGAGTCCCCTTGCCTGTGTTGACACAGAGAGGTGGGGGGAGAGAACCACGTCACAGCTGTGCTCCTGTCTTCACTCAGGGGGACCCTCTAGTTTCCTGGTCAGTATCTGAAGACTTTGAGCCAGAGATGGAAAAATTCAGCCCCAGGATGCAAGGGCTCTAATGTTTGCCAGTCCCTTCAAAGTCTTCCTTTTATTTGCCAAGATAATGTCCTCCCAAGTACAATGAAAAGTACAATGTTTTATTAATGTAAAGTATAATGTCTGTATTAATGAATAACTTTCTCTCTTTCTTTTCTTCTTTCTTTGCACTGGGATTTCACATTGAGTTACTACCCCACCCCCACAACCATGCCTTTTTATTTTTAATTTCATTTATTTTGAAACAGCATTTTATTAAGTTGCTCAGTTGCCCAGGCTGAGCTCAAACTTGGATCCTCCTGCCTCAGCCTCCTAGAGTGCTGGGATTACAGGCCTGAGCCACCATACCTGGAAGTATATGACTTTGTTTTAAGCAGTAGTAGCCTGGTACCAAGGTGATGACTTAATATGGATTGAAATGAGTTCAGAGTACAGGTATTGTGCCCAGGACTGTGACCTGTTACCCAGGCTTCTGGCAGGTTTGTTGTACTGGTCATGGCAATCCCATACCTAGCAGGTTTAACTCTGTGTGTGCATTTCCACGGTTGCATTCATACAAAATAAGCAGAAAAACAACCACAAAAACTAGAGAAGGGGGATTTTAATTTGCCAGATCAGGATTTAAATGAAGGTTTTGCCAATTCCTAAGCCACACAGCAACAGGCACATTAATTTAATCTGCATTTCCATTGGAGATATTAAAATAAGAAATATAAAATGGGGGAAAATAATGAGACTGACCTCCTCTCCCAGAGACAGTGGAAAGATTCAGAGGTGATAGGTAGAGTGTCCAGCATAAAATAAAAATCTTCAGCAAGTGCCATTATATCTTTATGAGTAATTATGAGAAATATCTCCTTGAAACTTGGATTTAGAAATTCGGAGGGATTTCCAAGCTGTTTCTTCTAAAATGTGTTTTTGTGAGTAGTCTGTGCAGGAACAGGAGCCTCCTTGCAGATGTTCCAGAATCAGTCTGCTTATCATGATGAAATTACTTTAAAAGCAAACATTATCACACCAGGGAAATCAGACTCCTCAGCTCAAAGTAAGGCCTCCAGGTCCTGATTATTCAGAGTGTAGACAATGACTCAGTTGCCATCACCAGCACCAGCACCTAGAAGCTTGTCAGAATTTGTAACTTCAGGCTTTTCCCAGACTACTCAATCAGGAACAAAGAAATTCCTTGCAAGTTAGGGAAAGATCGCTCTAGCATAGTGGTTCTTGGATTCTACTATGTACCAGAAGTGCCCCAAGAATATGTTAAACACACAGCTTAGGCCCAACCTCAGGCTTTCTGATTTCATAGGTTTTGAGTAGGGCCTAAGATTTTGTAATCCCAACAGCACGATTCTCATGCTACTAGTCCAGGGACCACATTTTGATAATAATTAAGGTGTTCAGCAGTAACTCCGGAAGGGTCATACTAGTAACAGGACTAAACTTGGTCTAGCGTAAAGACTACTGGAGGTCTACACTTCCAAACCTTAGCAATCCTCAAAACACTCACAAGTAACAAAACTTCCTGAAATCAAAAAACCCTCAACATTCTTTAAAGAAACACAGTGCAATACAGATAGTCATCAGTTTAACACTCATCAAATGTCCATCATCAAATAAGAAATTACCATTCCAGGAAGCAAAGGTCTCATAGGTGGCGCACCCAAACCATGACCACCCAATAAAAAAATAATTAAATTGGAATCCATCAAACTTCAGTTCTACCCTTTTAAAGGAAAATTTTTTTTAAAAGTTTCAAAAGTTAACCAGAAATTGAAAAAGAATATTTTAGGACATCTATCTTCAAAAATGTTTATTTCCAACTCTATAAGATGATCATATTCTTAGAATGTGGACACAATTTTCAACAGATATTTAACAAAACATTTTTTTCTTCTTTTATTGAGTTTATTGGTACATTTTAGATATACAGTATGATTACATTCATTATTGGGATCTTGTACATTTACATGATAGGTCTTGGTTCTCATTTTTTCCCTTTGTCCCTGCTCTTCCTTCACCCCCTCCTCCCCTCCCCATTTACAAACACTTTATTTCCATTTTTTCATTTTGTTATTTTTTTTCTTTTCCCTTATTACCTCTGTCCTACCCTTCCCACTTTCCCTACACTTTTAGCCCCTTTCTTCCCATTTCACATGGTCAATTATCTCATTAGGATCTTATGTACTATTATAGTTTTTCACATCAGAGAAACTATTCAGTATTTACACATGTATGACTTATTTATTTCACTTAGAAGTATATCCTCAATATGTATCCATTTTCCTATGAATGAATCTAATTTCTCATTCTTTATGTTTCAGTAGTATTCCATTTTATAGAAAAACCACATCTTCTTTATCCAGTTTCCAACTGATGGGCAAATTGGATGTTTCCAAGTTATAGCTATTACAAACTGTGCCGCTATAAACATAGGTGTGCATATATCACTGTGGTATGATTCTTTTAATTCTTTTTGACAGATACCCAGCAGAGGGATTGCTGGGTCAAATGGAACCTCTAGTCCCAGCTCTTTGAGGTATCTCCATATTGATTTTCATAGCGGTTGCACCAGTCTGCACCAACAATGGAGAAGGGTTCCTTTCTCCCCACAACCCAGCCAACATTTTTTATTGTATGATTTCTTAATAGCAGCCATTCTTTGTGGGGTGAGGTGGAATCTCAGTGTTGTTTTCATCTGCATCTCTTGAATGACCAGTGATGTGGAACATTTTTTTATATATTTACTTGCTGCTTTTACTTCTTTGACAAATGTCTGTTCATTTCAGATGCCCATTTTTGAATTGGGTCTTTATATTTGGGGGGCTGATTTTTTTTAGTTTTTTATATATTCTAGATAATAGTCCTTTGTCTGAGGAGCAGCTGGTAAACATTTTTTCCCACATTGTAGGTTGTCTCTTAG
>NW_022900917.1:6073562-6073891 GCF_012274545.1 Fukomys damarensis | reverse complement strand
AGGCTATCTTTCCTCCACTGAGGATGGTCAGCTCCTTTCTCAAAGATGAGGTAGCTGAGTACATCTGGAGTTGTTTTTGTGTCTTCCAATCTGTTCCACTGATCCTCAGGCCTGTTTCTTTGCCAGTACCATGCTGTTTTTATCACAGTGGCTTTGTAGTATAGTTTCAAATTGGGAATTGTTATACCCGCTGCCCTGAGTCTGTTGCAAAGGATGGCTTTTGCTGTTCTCGGTCTCTTCTGGTTCCAAATCAATTTTTGGATTCTTCTTTCTTGTTCTGTGAAATATAGTGTTGGGATTTCAATTGGCATTGCATTGAATCTGTATAG
>NW_022900917.1:6055821-6073488 GCF_012274545.1 Fukomys damarensis | reverse complement strand
TCTCCTTCTCTTTTTTCAGAGTGCTATAGTTTTCAGTGTAGAGATCTTTTGCTTCTTTTGTTAGATTGATTCCTAGATACTTCATTTTTATGGATGCTATTGTAAAAGGAATTTTTTCCCTTCTTTCTCTCTCAGTGAGTCTGTTATTTGTGTATAAGAAGGCTACTGATTTTTTGGGTGTTGACCTTGTATCTAGCTACTCTGCTAAAAATGTCAATTAAGTCTAGAACACTTTTGGTAGAGTTTTTTGGGTCTTCAATGTAGAGTATCATATCATCAGCAAATAATGACAGTTTAACTTCTTCCTTTCCTATTTTTATTGCTTTAATTTCTTTTTCTTGTCTAATTGCTATGGCTAATGTTTCCAGAAATTCTTTCTCTTGTCTAATTGCTATGGCTAATGTTTCCAGAACTATATTGAGGAGGAGTGGTGATAATGTGCATCCTTGTCTTGTTCCTGATTTTGACATGAAAGTTTTCAGGTTTTGGCCATTTAATATGATGTTGGCTGTTGGTTTTTCATAGATAGCCTTTATTAAGTTGAGATATAGACCATCTATTCCAATTTTTTGCAGGGTTTTTATCATGAATGGGTGTTGAATTTTGTCAAATGCTTTTTCTGTATCTATTGAGAGGATCATATGGTTTTTGTCCTTGACTTTCTTAATATAGTGTATTACATTTATTGATTTAAGTATGTTGAACCATCCTTGCATCCCTGCAATAAATCCGACTTGGTCAGGATGTATGATCTTCTTGATGATCCTCTGTATTCTGTTTGCTAGTATCTTATTAAGGATTTTTGCATCTATATTCATTAAGGAGATTGGCCTGTAGTTCTCCTTTTTAGTTGCATCTTTCCCTGGTTTGGGAATCAAAGTGATACTTGCTTCCAGGAATGAATTTGGAAGTATTGCTTGCCTTTCAATTTCACTGAAAAATCTGAAGAGTAATGGCAGTAGTTCTTCTCTAAATGTCTTGTAAAATTCACCAGTGAATCCATCAGGGCCTGGGCTTTTCTTTGTTGGTAAATTTTTAATTACATTTTCAATTTCACTGTAATTAGAGAGTTTAAAATGTTTTTGTCTTCTTTGTTCAACTTTGGTAATCCATAAGTATCTAAAAATCCGTCCATTTCTGTGTTTTCCATTTTATTGGAGTACAGGTTCTCAAAGTAGGTATTTATGATCCTCTGGATTTCTTTTGGATCTATTCTGACTTCGCCTTTTCCATTCCTGATTGCATGGATCTGAGCCTTTTCTTTCCTTTTTTTGATAAGTTTAGCTAAGGGTTTGTCAATTTTATTTATTCTTTAAACACCCAGGGTCTACAAAATGCTCACAACATGCAGCCAGCGCTCGAAGCACTGTGTTGTAAATTGATTTAAACCCCACCACAATCTTATGATACAGGGCTCTGAATACCACTTGGCAGATGGGACGCTGAGACACGAGGTGCAGGGAGTCACCCAGGACTCGGTGGTTAGCACATACTGAAGAAGGTCACATGCCTTCCCCTGGATGGGCCAACCTTGCTCTTGTAGCCCAGTCCTGACTGGGAAGAATGTGGGACCAGTGTTCCCAGATTATGTAATTTTTTTTTTCTCCTGGAAGAAGGAAGCTGAAATCTATACTTATAAAGTCTCAGAGATTTTGAATGTTGGCAGTTTATTAAGAATTTAAACGTTTCCTGGCAAAACATGTCCAGAAGCTAGTGCGTGATCTCTGCTTCAAAGAACTCATTGGGTTGCCAATGTGTACTCGAGTAAGAGAGGGTTAGGCATTCAAAATATGAGGTTTCAAAGGGCTAGGGTTGGGGCTCAGTGGTAAAAGTGTTTACCTGGCATGCATGAGGCACTAGGTTCAATCCCCAGCACTGCAAGAAGGAAAAAGAGGTTTGAGCACTTTAGAAATTTGATACATGTAACATGTCATTTTAGGTGAACAGCAAGAATGCTCATTAGGAACAAACAATCAAAAATATGTATGAAGGGCCAGGGATTTAGCTCAGTGGTTCCTTCAAGCACAAGGTCCTGAGTTCAATCCCCGGTACCCCCAAAAATAATGCATGGAGAATAAACACTGATAATAGCAGCCCAATGCAAAAACCAAAAGTCATTTTAGAATAACAAACAATAGCAAGGAAAGTACTGGCCTACTGTCATTGACAAGTGCATTTGGGATGAATGATTGTTCTTCAACAGAGTTAAGTACGACCTGGAAAATAAGTCTCTTGCTATTTTAAAAAATAAAAAAAAAAATCCTGTTCACATAGCTTCTCTTACATGAGAAACCCAAAGTATAAATAAATTAAAGATCAAAATAAAAGACGGATAATAGAAACAGGGAGATAGATCTTTTGCAAAAGGGATGAGGACCAAGAGATGGAGGGGGTGGAGGGGATGTAAATAGAATGAACATGCGTTACATGCACACACCCTCTCTCCGCAAGGAAAGCAGTCGTTATTTACTGCAAACGTGGACTAACAAAATTAATTTCTTTAAAAAATCCTGTTCCACTTACACCAGGTATAGAAGGAGGCATCAACCTGTAAGCGGCCAACCCACACCTCAGGAGCTCACTGTAAGAAGAGAACCCCTGGTGCGGGCTCCGTGCACCTGAGGGGAGGATGGCACTCAGCACATCGTGTCCTTGCGTCCGATAAATACAAAATGGTACCCACTCCAGTGGCACCCGGGCAGGAAATGTAAGCAGTTCTAGAAATCATTTCCTCCAGATCTTTTAAAAGTCATTATAATTGCTATGTTCTGTTACTGTTAAATTGGTTCATCTGTTGGGCATTTTTGTACTTATTTTGTAAAGTAATCGT
Organism: Fukomys damarensis; assembly: GCF_012274545.1. NCBI lineage: Eukaryota > Metazoa > Chordata > Mammalia > Rodentia > Bathyergidae > Fukomys > Fukomys damarensis. Next base: position 6,070,658 of record NW_022900917.1, on the reverse strand, counting down.
CTCTTCTTATCCTTTGCCTGCTTGCCTGCTGTAAATGCCACGCCGACTGCCAAGGGAGTTGATGGTTCTAAATGGCCTCCCGTGACCCCATCATCAACAATGAAGCCGGAATTTTGGCAAACAGACTCTCTGGATGGCAGTTCAATATATCCTATATTTTTAAACTTGATAATACCACGTTTAGGGCTACATGCTAAGACGTTCACCTGAAACATAGAAAAACATTTTACCCAACATACGAGGTATTTATAGTACCACAGAATTTGAAATAGCCTAAAACCCATGAACTGGAAACTGGGCTCCAGTGACATCACTACACACGGCCCCTCCTCCTTGGAGACTCGCTCCACCCTGTAGTCCGTCCTGCTCTGCAGTATGACAAGGACTTTGCCCGGGTAACCCTTAAATCCTTGGAAGAGCAACAGCCCTGGGAAGCCAGAGTCCGACTCTCCCAACAGCTCCCAAAACACCACAAGACTGAATCTTTCCAAACTGATCTGAGTTAGGAGTGGCACTGAAGTCGGGCCAGCCTTCCTCCCTGTTCTCACCCCTCCAGGCAGGACCAGGCTTTGCCCCACCCAAGCCACGTGTGAGCCCCTGCAGAGCTGTGACTCATTAACGGAAAGGCCACCCAGCAAGGAGAAGTCCATGCAAGCAGGCCACACCCTGGTGCTACCTGCTCAAACCCTGTTCAGGTGCAGCTGGAAGGGTCCGGGAGCGAACAGGAACAGCGCTGTGCTGAGTAGCAGGGGATGACCGTGGGTGCACATGAAAGCAAGAAGAGCAGAGCGCTGAATGGGAAAGAGAAAGCTGGAAAACACCGCTCTTGTGAACATTCCCAGTGCCCTCCCTGGCACCAGAGGCCCCGCTCCTCTGAGCAACACCGAAGGGCCTGCCCCGTGCAGCCGGACAGGAAGACGCCTGAGAGCTCGGAGATAAAGCACAGGCCCCAGGCAGGTATTTGGGAGAGATGCATTCTTTCCTGGCTTGTCATCTACTCCGGATTTTCTCCACTCTGTGCCCAGTTCTCTATCTCAACTACTAGACCTGCTGATAAATGTGACCACAGACTAGAGTTACCAGATTCAGCAAATAAAGCTATAAGGATGGTCAGCTCGTTTGAATTAGAGATAGCTAGCAAATGTCTTTAAAGTACATCCCATATTAAAACAGCTAAATCTCAGAAACAGCCCATATGCCCACCATCAGATGAATAATGGATAAAGAAAATGTGGTATTTATTTAAGCTGCCACTGAGAAAGATAAATTTGAGACATTTTGGGGTAAATGAATGCACCACGAGACCATGATCTTAAGCAAAATAAATCAAAGACACAGATTTAAATATCACATCGTTTCACTTGTGTGAGAAACTCAAAGTATAAATAATGAGCAAAATAGAGAAGAGATACTAAGAGGCAGGAAGAACTTCTTCAAATGGAAGAGAAACGAGAGATGAGGGAGGAAGGAGGGAAGGGAGGAGAACGGATGTAGTGAAAAGAATAGAAATCGAGCTTTTGTAAACGGGGAGGGGGAGAAGGAACAGAGGGATGGAGCGGACGAAAACGAGAACGGACGTGTCCTGTGCGTGTACCAGCGCCCCACAGTGGGTGTGCCCGTTATGTGCTGCAGACAGGGACACCACTGGAAAATAATCACACCCCATACGATATTTAGAATGTGCTTGTACCGAAAGACGACGTGTGCAAGTTGCCTGAGAGTCAGGCTTTCAAGGGCACCCACGGTTTACCTGATAACCTTCCAAGGAGTTTCCCTGAGAGCTCACTGCCCGGGTTCCCCCAAAGCTGGTGGTGCCAAGATTCTGGACGTCCACTCGTCCCCCCAGCCAGGCCTGGCTGACCGCACTTCAGATCTGCTTTTCTTCCCCTGAGTCCTCCCACAGATGTGTACATTCGAATGCCTAAAACACATTCTTTATTCTGTAACACGCATGAGGCCTGTACTCGCCTGATTGAATGCCAGCATTCAGTATAATGTAAAGAGGAAGATGACATTATTCCTATTTTGTAGGAGAAGCAACAGCGGTGGGAAGACAATCTAAAGTTACTTACCCAGAGTCACATGTCTGGGGATCGTGGAAGGAGCCTTCAAGCTCAGGTAGACTGCGTAGCTGGCCGGGCTCCCACAGTCTAGGCCACCACAGTGCTTCCATGTGCATGAAGAGGCCAAGAAACTCCCATACATTCTTTATAGAAACATCCGTTATGTGCATCTAATATACACCACATGTATAACATGGTACACACTGCATAAGTAGCATATATCACATGTAGAAACTATGTAGTGATTAGGCACAGATACAGGTATAAATATGCATCCTATATATAAAATTTAGCCCCAAAATTCCATAGAAACTGATTTTTCAACTGTTTTTACTAGTGGGTTTTAAAATACCAAATGTGTACACTTGAGAATATGTGAACTTATATTCTATTATATTAATTTAGTATTTATATTACCAATTGCATAGAACTGGTATTTTGATAGCTTTTACTGATAACAGCTGAAAAACCAGTTTCTATAAAATACAGGAGCTAAAGTGTCATATAAACAAAAAAAATAGGTGCAAATGCTTCTCTGGATAATATTGGGTACTCAAAAAAATTTTGCAAAGCTCATTAACGTTCAAGCGAGGGTGTATTCGAAAAGAAAAGGTTAATCAGTACTCTGCGTGGGAGAAACCCGAGATGATTTAAGGCTAGGAAATGAATGTGATGTTTAGAAGAAAATGATGAATAATTCTGCCTCATGAGTACACAGTGGACTAATTATTGTAATGAAATATATTTAATTAAAAATAAGTCTGTTTCTAATGACTGGACAAACTACAAACCAGCCTGTAAACTCCAAAGATAGCTTGAAACAATGCCCAGGAAGGCTGCAGGGAAAGCTCACAGGACCATGAGTATATTTGGGCATTATTAGGGTTCAAAGTCAGCACCCTAGAAAGCCTCTCCACTTTAAAACAAGATTCCCTGATTTCCTGAAGCAAGACCCAGCTGAACAGAAAAGAGGTGAATATTTGGAGAAAAAGACAGATCATTGGAGGATCCATTAATACCTCTGCAAGAAATACATTTTAAGATGAATTTGTAGAAAAAATTAAAATGTGAAATTACAACAAGTTTCACTCAGATCGTCTATGCTGAAATCTATTCACGGAATCGAGATGCCAACCGGAGCTGCCGGGCTGCAGTTTGTCATGTGACCTGTGGCTGACACAAGCACTGTTGTACCGCCTGCCTCAGCCCAGCCACCTCTGGAGTCCCAGCGGGCAGAGGCCTTGTGCGGCACAGGGAGAGCAGATCTGGGAATTTCAGTACAGGGCTGTACAACCAAGGTGACTCCCGCCTCTGCTTCCGCCGTGTGTGTGTGTGTGTGTGTGTGTGTGTGTGTGTGTGTTGTTGGAGTTTGGGTCTTGTTAACAGAAAACTTCAATCTGGGGTGAAATCCACAGCGAACTGTTTCCTGGGCCCACTCTCTCCTTGTGCTTCCCACTTCTATGCCTCCTTCCAGACAAATGTTGGGGCCTTAGCAGGGGTGTTCTGGGGCCACCCCGTACCTGCTCATGAGCACTTCCTGTCAAATTTTTAAGTAACATGCCAGCTGCTCGTTATGCATATCTGTTATTAAAATTTAAACAGACATGGGGATATGAAAAACAAAAGCAGTAAAGTCCTCAAACTCAGCAATTCTTAATTATGTTATAGTATTTTTGATCTACACTCCACATTTATTGTGTCTAGACAGTAGATAAACTACACACCACTACACACCTCTTCATAAGCCACCTGCAGGGGCTTCACACTGGTAGCTAGAAAATGACCATGGTGAAAATATTTGCTCCACACAAAGCAGGCTGTGCTATAAATTACAGTCCCTTCACCCTAGATAGTTGTTTAGACCGTGAGGAGAATGTCTCTGAACAGAGGTCCTTAGGGGACCTGGTCTTGCTGGACCTAGGGCCAGACAGTGACTCTTGGGTTCTGGCCGCTGGGGATGCAGAGGAAAGCCATGAGGTTACAGGCGGTCACTCTAGGCAGGCTTCAAGGAGAGGAGTTGAGACTGTAGCTCAGATTTTGAGATGAGGCAAGAAAAACCAAGCAAAGCAAGAAAAACTAAAGCAGTAGACAGGCAGGAAAGCCCAACAGCATCATGCAGCTGGTGGGCAGTAGGTTGTATGGGGTGAACAGTTGGCACAGAAAGGAAGAAGCTTTTAGAAAAGCAGAAACACTGATTTGCACATTTACCCTACACCACTTCAAATAAAACCTAGTTTTTCTGAAGTTACCTTTCTTCTATTCGTTCTTCAGCCTCGGGCTAGGGATGTAGATCAGCCTGCTGGACAAGCATGAGTTCAATTCCCGGTAACCCCCCAAAAAACAGAACAAAGTTCTTTAGCATTTTATATCGGAACTCACATTAAAAAGGAGAGACCAGACTGTAACAATTTACAGTGAAGTGTAATTAGCATTCGTGAATGCTAAAGTGAATGTTCATGCTCACACCAATACATGTACACACACACACACACACACACACACACATACACACACACAGGTTGGCTGGAGTAGCATTCATCGGGGAGCAGGCCTCTACGTTCCCACTTGCTCACTCACTGTAGAAAGACGAGGCAGAAGATCTGAGGACCTGAAGCCTTGAGCTGCAGGACTAGGGAAGCACTGGCCCTCCCTGCTGTGAGCCCACTGAGACTTACCAGAAGCTTGGCCCCAGTGGTGCCCTGACTGGGCACTGGGCCTGTGCCTGGTTGTGTCAGCTGTGTGACGTGCCACATTAGGGGCCGGAGCTGTGACGTGTGGGGATATGGTTGGCACACATCATCAGTCATGTGCCAGGCGTGATTACGGACTGGAGCCAACCCTGGTCTTTGCCTAAGATCCTTTTCTCTTAAGAACGGATAAGCAGCCAATTATGGCAGAGTTTGCACAAGCTCCGCTCCCTTTCTGGGAGGGCAGCCTGCAGGCAATCATACCTGGGCAAGTTTACCCTTCTTTCTCACTCACACACAGCCTGCATTCTCCAAGAGATCTGCGGCGTGCAATCCCTGACCTAATCAACAGAGTAACCAGTCTCCACTGGATGGGCAACTCCGGAGGGGTGCGCTATTTTAACCCAGGTCTTCTCCTGCTTTTCCTTATTCCCCCATGAAACCGACAGTTCTTGGCAACTCACAACCCTCAGTATAAAGACCTAAAATGGGGACAATAGCCATTTTTTCTCCCAACCACCACCTGCTGCAAGGAAAACTATTGTGAACAACAATTGGTGTCCGTTCCAGAGACGGGGTACAAAGTCAAATGACACAAGGCATGGATTTGTCATTTTACCTAACTTTTCAGTTGTTTATTCTCATCACTTTGAAAACTGCATCATTTAGACATCGGCTCTTCTCCTTAAAAACCACAAACTACACAATGAAATTTTATTCAACACTCACTACAAAGAACTGAACCATCGAGGTGCAAGTGAAATGCATATTACTATTTCAATTACCTAACTTCCGGAACAGAAGTTATACAAAACTTTTGTATATGGCTATACAAAAATATCAGTGGCTGCCAGGGGCGGGGGGAAGGAAGGGACGAATGGATAGAACATGAGGCATTTTTAGGACCACGAAACTGCTCTGTGTGTCATCCTGTAATTTGCCCAATCCCACAGAGTACACAATACTATCGATGAGCCCCAGTGCAAATTACAGACTTCGGTGATAGCGTGACTGTACATTCTTCATGTGTAAGGAACGCACTGCCCTGGGGATGTCACCAGTGGGGAGGGACAGTCCTGTGTGGGGCTGGGGAATATGAGAAGTCTTTGTGCCTTCAAGTCAGTATTGTTTGAACCTGAAATTGCTCTTAAATATATATATAAATCTAAATCAATACATCATGTGTATATATACTCTAAATTTTCCTGAAACCTACAGATCTCTGTGACAATCGTTCCAAGGGCCGTGTCTTCGTGGATAATTAGAGGAAAGTTATCTCCATAGGCCATATCTCTCCTCGGTAGTTCTCTGGTAAGGTCAAATCTGGTTGTCTAAGATCAGAAGGATCGGGATAGTAAAATTCAGGGAGGAAAAATGCTTTTTCTCTCTCTTGGTGTGACAGAGGGCTAAGGGTAAATTGGTCATTTGAAATAAATTTTCTCCTGTAAAAGGAATGGCAACGCCTGTTCCCTGATGCCTTTGTCACGATCAAGCCAATTTTAAAAACAATTCTAAGGTTGCTTTCTGTTGGATAAATTTTAAAAAACCACCAAAATGAACAAAGAATAGCATCGCCTCCCACGGGGTGTGGTTAAAGACAGAGAATAAACGGCTTCTGTCAGATGTGGGACTAGAATACGTCCCAACAAGTTTGTGCATTTTTTTTAACCTCCCACCATTGCAGGAGACCAGATCGTGAGAATCGAGGCCTACTGACCTTTCCTATGAGCACAAAAGAGGAAAACACCCAGGCGAGCTAGCACATGGCAAGTTCCAGAGAAGACCCGACACAGCGAGAGCGGATGTGGACAAGGGCAGACTGATCTTCCATTAACCTCACAGCTCACTCCCGTGTCTAAGTGAACGGAAGGGAGGTGAGCCAAGCACGCAGGTCGCTTTGTCCACAAGCCGCAAGAGCCCTTTGACCCCCTCATCCCAAATTATCTTTGCGCCTTTTGTCTTTCATCCTCATTAGCCCACGGGTGGAGGATGCACTCCTAGGCTGGTTCATCCTCATTATGCTTAGCAAAATAACTAAACGCTCACTAAATATTTATTACAGCACCGTCATCGGGAACCTTTTAGGGTTAAAATCACATCTCTTATTTCACTCTGCTTCATGATAATTTCAAAGACTCCAAGAAAATAACCCACATATTATGGGTGAAGCATGAGCCTCGGGAAGGCTAAATGATTTGTCCCAAATAAGCAAGTCTACACCCTCCAGACCTGTAAATTTTCCCCTCATCCTACCGCTTTCCCATCCCCTGTGAGTTGCAGCATTTAACTTGTAATTTGCTCTTCCAGAGCACCGGAGCTCTCCTACGGTGTGCGCCCTGCAGTCCACTCCACCGCCCACACTCCGCAATGCTCTCACGGCGGTCAGAAGGTAAAGTTCGTGATCGTAAGTGGCGACACTGATGCTCTGGAAGCCGGGTCTTCACTTGACCTCCTGATCTCACCTCAAAAGATGGTTTTGCTCCGTTGCTCAGCACCAGGCTGCTTCCGGAATGAAGACTCTTCGCGATGTTTATAACGTGTCTTCGTCCCTCCAACCAGCTTCCATCTACCCGTTGGGGCTATGACTGTCACCTTGGTGCTCATACTGCGGAAGAGGCTCTGTTACTCACTCTTGTACTCTACACGTGAAAAGAACATTTGTCAATCTCTTTCTCGGCTGCCCAGAACACTAAGACCTTATTTGGTCAATTTTCACTAAATGAAAGTTACCGTGAAAGATAGAGTCCTCCTTTCACTGTGTAGGTCCAAAGTGGATACCCACGTGGCCCACTTTCCTCTCTGCTAGACTACAAATGTGTGAGCTAGGTTTAGGGTGCCAGATTCACCTGCTTCTCACTTTGAATGAGAAGCTAGTGACCAACAGAGGTGCACTGGAGAAGATCCACACTCCAGACAGTGACAAGAACGTGCCAACACTCCCTTCTGGAGGTGGCGATGGCACTGGTGTTGAGCACAGGACCCTGAATCCAGCTCTGCTATGCAAGGAGTGCAAGTGAAGGATCTGCGGTTCAGAGACGTTAAAGGCAGTGTCCTCACCAGAGCAGTCCTGTAGCTTAATTGGGGGCACGGATTTAGCTGTGCACCTGCTGCTGTTCAACCTTCTCAATTTGGCTCCCAACTTTTCTACCAAGTCTTTGAATTACTACGTTTTCTGTATTTCTACTTAAGTCAGCCAGCGTCAATTTCTGTTTATTCAAACTCAGAATACTGACGGATAAAACTGCCCTGCCCTTTATAAGATTTTAGTACAAGTTTAAATAAATATGTATTTCAGTGATGACTGCTCTCCTCACCAAGCTACAAGCTTCAGGGAGAGCACACCTATCTCACACACGCTACTACACCTCTGGTGCCTGGGACATACCTGTCACATAACGAACAAAAAAATGAGGCTGCATAATTTAAGGATGAATGAAAGAATGCAAAGCACAGTAACAAATGGTGGAGGGGGTAGGGGGCAAAAGGGCATAGAAAGGAAGATCTCAATAGAAAAAAGATGTGTGTTATAGCACCATCTTTGAGAGCATATTATAGTTAAAAATCATGTCTTTTATTTCACTTTGCATTATAATAATTTCAAAGGTGGATAAAAACAGGAAAATAACCTCTGCTTTATGGAGGCTAAATGATTTGTTCAAACTAAGCAGTCTCCTCCTTCCAAAAAATATAACAATATAGATATAGATATATGAACTAATGCATGGCTATTATGATGAAAGAATGTGAAAATGCTGGACAATAGAAAAGTCAAAATGGAGAACAGAGGCCATTGAGTGACGGTCAGGTAGTATCTTTAAAGATAGAGCAAATTTGAATATTTGAAACCTGAAGGCGGGATTTTTCAGGACAAATGGAAAGATAAACAAAGGTGGAATATTTGGAACATGCAAAGTTATGAGGTACATTAAGCTGTTCAGTTTGCCATTTAATTATGACATAATGACAGATCGAGGCTGTGCTTTGAGAAAGCTGATGGGACAGAATGGTTTAAAATTTACCAGAGAATAGAAAGGACAGACACGACAAAGGCAGATATTTGAAACTTCAGTGTGATTCCTAGGGCATTTTTCTAAGTGGTGAAAATGAATGAAAGGGGCAGACATACGAGCTATGGAAGAGGTAGGACTGCGCTGATTTAGAAGCCAGATATAGGACGTACACTAGGAAAAAGGGATTTTAAGTGACTAACTCAGAATATGGTCCTAGCAAGGAACAGAAGGCAGGGTGAGGCTTTATAGAGAATGATAAAGCTTCTTGTAGGATATGTTGAGCTCCAAGTAGAGGTGCACTTACTTCAAGAGACAAGCAGAAATAAAGGTCTCAACTCTGAGGGAAGCAGAGTCCAGGTGTGGACCGGGGAGTGCAGCAGGTGATGTCTGCACACTCTTCAGTGGCTTACCTTCCCTTTCCCCACTTCTGTGAGTCCCTCATCCCACCGTGGCTCACACTCTGGTGACAGCCAGGAAGAGAGAGCAGAAAGAGTCTGGAGTTTAGTGCTCCCCTCCTCATCCTCCTTCCTTCTCACCTTTCCCACTGACAGGCCCAGGAAGACTTGGGAATCCTTGCTCCAAAGGCGCCAGGCTGAGCTGGAATTTCTCCCCTAGAGGTCCTGCAGGATTGGGCAGACTTCTTCCTGGGATCACAGCCTTCCTTGCTTGGCTTCCTCTCCTTCCCCATTTGGCTTTACTCATTGCCCTTCCAGGCTCTGGACAAACAGTGCTTTACGGTCACCTGCCCCGGCGTCTACCTCAGAGTCTGCCTCTGGGAAGCCCCAGTGAAGACAGGCAGTCATTGGTGGTGTTGATGCTCTTTCTGCTTTACCAGCTATCAAGGGGGATGATGAGATCTTTGATTCCAATTGTGGATTTCTGTATTTTGGTATTCTACTAATTTTACACCATTTATTTAGAATAAAATGCATTACATCTTGGGAATTTTCAGCCCTCTTGGTAAACACACTGAAATCTTTACATAATGATGCTCTTTATTCTTGATAACTTTCTCAGCAATGTGTCTATGTATTTAGTCTGATCTTAATGTAGCCTTTCAGGCTTTCTTTATTCCCATAGCACAAATATTTATATCCTTTCATTTTTAATATACCTGTGTCTTTATATTTAAAGTAAGTTTCTTGTGGGCAGTATATAGTTGGATAGTGATTTTTATTGAGTCTGATAATCCCTTGCCTTAGAATCGAGGATTTTAGGCAATTTATATTTAATGTGATTATTGAGATTATTTCTAGCATCTATTTGTTTTCTCTTTTTCCATACCTACTTTGCTCCCCTTTTCTTCTTTGCATAACATCTTTTGGCTCAATTGCATCTTTTGTGATTCCTGTTTATCTCCTTTTTTGGCTTATGACCTGTTTCTCTTTTTTCTTTATGATTTCTTTAGAGTTCATAGCATTCATCTTTAAGTTTTCATACTCTAATTTCATACACTATTTCATAACTCCAAGTGAAATAGAATGGTTTTTATGACACTTAGTATTTTCACTTCAAGACCTTTATGATATTGCTGTCATATATTCCAACTTTAAATCTCACTGTGCATTGTTATAATTTTTATTTAAACATTTGTAATCTAAATATTTTTATACTTTAAGTACCTTGTATTTATCTACATTGATCCCTTTGGGCCATTTTCTTTCTTTGTGTTGCTGTAGCTTACCCCTGGCATCCATTTTTCCACCCCAAAAATACCCTTAACCATTTCCTATAATGTTTCCTGCCGTTACCAATTTACTACTTTCTATAACTGAGAAGTCTATACTTTAATTTTTAAAGATATTTGTGCTGTGCATAAATTTTTCAGTTGACTAAACCTCAGTCTGAAAGTAGAAGCTGATTACTATGTTCAAACTGGATTTTTTTATACTGTGTTCTTATGTGCATTCAGGTTTTTGTTTTTGTTTTTGTTTTGTTGTTGTTGTTGGTGGTGGTGGTGGTACTGGTGGTGGTACCAGGGATCAAACTCAGGTCCTTGCACTGACAAGGCAGGCAGTGGAACCATGAGCTAAATCCCCGGCTGCATTCAGTTTTTAACACATAAAATACATTTATGATAATTATCCTAATGTTCTTCCTACTGAAATATCATCTGGGCTCTTTCTGGGTTTATTTCTAGGGATTGATTAGATCTTCATTATGTTTCACAGTTCCTGTTTCTTTTATGCTTGGTACTTTTTTTTTTTTTTTTGGAGACAGGGTCTCACTACGTAGTTGAGACTGACCTGGAACTCACTACGCAGCACAGGCTGGTCTCAAACTAGCAGCAACCCTCCTGCCTCAGCCTTCCGATGCTGGGATTACAGGTGTGTGCTTAGTACTTTTTAATTGGATGCCAGATGTTGTGGACTTTATCTTGTTGATCAATGGACATTTTTGGATTCCTGTGAAATTCTTGAATATTGTTCTCTGACTCATTTGAGCTATTTCACCTTCTGATGCTTTTCATAAAGCTTTGTAAGGTAGGGCCAGAGCAGCCTCCAAACTGGGGCAAAGTCTCCCCGAACATCAGAAGACCCTCCACTCTGGCAGGTGGAGACCCGCACTGTCTCAACCCCACACAAACTCCTGGAATTCTTCCTCTGCTCCTTCCGGTTGGTGCCTCATGGCTTCCAGTAAGTTACTTCCTGACATGTTCTGATCAACACTCAGCTGAGGAGCCCTTGTGCAGGCCTCCCTTAGGAATAAGGTGTGGCTGCTTTTATGGTGATAAGTGAAATGTGTTCAAGCTCATCAGAGGAGAAAGGAGAAGTGTAAAACACAAATTGAAAGCTGAAGAGAAAGAAGAGAAAATTAGTGGGTGGATTTCCTAAAGGAACTATAAAGGGGAAATAACAGAAAGCTGGGATGGGGCCCAACTTTATGTATGGAAAGAAACAAAATTTTAATAAAAGAGGAAAAAGGAATAGTGATAAAGCAGAGAAATTTAGATCCAGTTTATTTGGTAAGCTGATATCACTTGAGCTGCTGTTATGTAAGGGGAATAAAGTTCAGCTACCTCCTCCCAGCAGGAACAAAGGATGGCAAAGGAGCAGAGTTTAATGTGATTTCTTTGCCCCCACTCCCTTTTCAAATTCTATAATTCCTGAGATTTTCATATTCTTGATGTAAGTGAGGGGTTTATAGTTTGTCTGATCAGCTCACTTGAAAACTTCTGGTGGTCTGATTCCCAGCTCACACTGATATCCGATATCCACCATCTCTTGATTCCTTACTGAACCTTCCAATTTAATGTCCTGTTATATGATAAGGGCTAAGAGATACGAGGCAAGTAAAAATAACATTTCCAGTAAGTAAGGTAATGGTTCTGTGTGGCGGTGAGCATAGCAGGTTACGGAAACACAGCTGGACAGGCTCTGTATAATCTCAAGTGGGCCAAGAAAGGTTGCCAGAAAGAACTGTCCCTAGTACCCAAAGAAAGTATCCACAAAGTAAGTTTGGCTCAAAGAAAGGGTATGTATTCCACTGGACCAGTGATGGTGAACCTGCTGTAGACCTAGCGTCCAAACTGCAACCCAAAATTCACTTATCATCACAAAGTGCCAACACTGCCCCTTTGCACACTGTTTTCCAGTGCTCGGCTGCCGGGTCACACGCCAGCAGAGCCCTGCACGCCCCGTGCCCCTGTTCCTCGCATGCCATAGGTTCACCACCCTGTGCTAGAGAGAGAGAGACCAAGCAGACCGGAAGCAGGAACTCCTGAAACTATGTATCATGAGAAGCCACGTCCCAGACCACAGTGTTTGGAACCAGTACTGAGGGAAGTAAGTACTCCAGGGCCTCCCCCTAGGAAGCGAGTGCGGCACGTTTTGTACTTTAGAATCATTCTGATGGCAGCGCGGAGCACAGGAGGGAGGGACGCAGACGGCTGAAGCACTCACTGTGAGAGGGGCCCTGGGATGTGAGAGGAGTTGTGGGCCGAGGGAAGGGTGATGTCCGCAGAGCACGGAGGCAGCGCTGCCAGTGTCTGCAAGCGAGGAAAGCTGTAGCATGAGGAGGAGGCACCGAGGAGGGACACACCCAGGTGTATGTCTTGGTAACTGGGTTAATGGCAATGCTTTCAATGAAACAGGTACTACTGGTTAGATGTTCTAAAACGTCTTGCAAAAATCAAAGAAAGAAGGGAAGACTGGCATGGTTGAGATTTATTTTCTTCAACATCCTGTCCACTTGCACCAAGCACAACGATGGGGACAATGAAAGAAGCAGTGGAAAAATAACAAAACTAGTGGTGGGAAGATAGAGGGAAAAGACAACAGAGACTCCTGAAGGCCCCACCAAGGCTTCTAATGTGACCAGTAGCAGAGCCAAGAGTCTTGGTTCTAATGTTCTGAGGGCATCCTGGAAAGTGTGGCGGTAGAGACACAGAGCAGATGTAGACAGTACACAGAACCCAAACTGAGAAGTATGGGGCAGCAGAGGGACATTAACGGTCAAGAACAAGGCCAAAAGTAAGGTGTGGGGCCAACCTGCATCGTTACTATGCCTTCCTATCAGCACCACGGGGCTAGGAAAGCCAGAAAAATCGGGATGGACCAATGAGAGAATAGGGAAGAGTAAGAAGCTGGAGTTTAAAGACCTGGTGCAAGAGAAGTAACGGGACGTCTGCAAACTCCAAGCTGTTTCAAGTCCCTTCCCCAGAATGCACTGGACACGTCGTGGCCACTGAGCATGGTCACGGTGCATCCTTCAAGGTGGTCTTCCTTTCAAGCATTCTCTAAGTGCTTATGGAGAACACTTTAGCAGAAAATAAAATATCATCCTCTGCCAATTGGGGTTGGTATCCAGAAAGAGACAACTGATCATGTAAATGCAGGAAACATGAAACTTCCTATTAAACACCAGAAACTGGTGACTAAGAGGTGAGGGTGACAGGACGTGTACAAGACAGGTTTCACCCACACCCTGTTTTGCGGTTCTTACCCTGACGCCACCACCACGTGCATGAGTTTTGCTTATTAAAATAATACAGGCGCAGGTAACTAAAACCTGTGTCCAGTGCATAGAGCTAGCCAGCTTCTCAAAGGCTAAACTTGACAGGCAAGATCAGGATTAGATGTGGAGACTGACACATTGTCCATGTGTAGTTTTTCTTCCACTGGTCTTTGATAAAATTAATCTTATCTCCTCTATTTCACTGACAAAATGTTGCCTTCAAACCAAAGGTGCAATGGGGACAAATGATAAATGAGGAGCAGGATTCAAACCACATGTAGGATCCTTTTATAAAGAGATCTTAACTGTATAAAGGCCAGGGCAAGAAGTGTGTGACGGGTGAAATAAAGAATTAGAGTTGGATGTGAAAGATAGAACCGCAGGCACCAATCTTACGTCCATAGAGCAATGGGCTGTGCGTGAAACATAGAAAAGTAGTCGTCCTAGCGCTTCTGAGGCCCTTTTCAGGGCATACAGTCTACCTGCACACGGTGCCAGGAGACACCTCGCCCGTTCGCAGAACCACCGGTGGGGCTGCAGCAGCGGTCACCTGCACAGGATCCCCACCAACAGGACTCCCACGCCACGAGGCCCAGTGGTGTTTTGTGAGTGTTTATCCTTTTACCTACTCTTGAACAAGTTTTACACTTTCCATTAAAAAAAAAAAAAAAGGCACAGCCCTCCCTTCCCGGATTACAGCAGTGTGGGAAGACGACCTTGGAGACGGGAGCGCGCTGAGCGGCGAGGCCCTGCTTGACCAGGGGCTGCCTCCAGCAGGTTTGGATCTGAGACCCCGTGTGGGTCGTCTGTGCCTTCTGGAGTTTCGCTTTAGGGGTCTCACCTGCCTCAGGAAGCTCGCGTTCTCCAGTATCGACGTTATCAGTATAAAGGCGATCATCGTTCGTTCTTTCAAAAATGACAAAAACTAAATAAATAATAAAAAAAAAAACTGCACTAGAAACCCACTTTGAAGGTGTGGCCGGGGACCTGTAGTTCACCTGCTCAATCAGCCCCAATCCCTGTCCGCCAGGTGCATCGGGGCAGGGAGCGCCCCTGGGCGCGGCTGCACCTGGCACTGGCGCTCACCTGGACCCACGTGACGGGGGACGGGACCTGTGGCC
>NW_022900917.1:6045761-6054813 GCF_012274545.1 Fukomys damarensis | reverse complement strand
GCCCAGCGCCTCGGCCTCTGCCCGGCCCGGCTGCCCTCCCTCCGCGCAGCCCTGCTGGGCAGGGACGCTTGCACTGCTCCGAGAGGTCTTCGGAGTTGGAAGCTTTCAAAGCTCCTTGTGGATGAGGGAGAAATGCGCAAACAGAAATTGGGCAACGGAGGTTACGTCACGCCCTGAGAACGGCAAACACCGAGCAGGCTCTAGCAGGCCGCTCCGGGCCGGCTGTTTGCTCGGTTTGGGGTTTTCACCCCAGCACGGGCACACCTCTCCTTTGAATTTGCGTAACCTGGACTCAGGTCCCTTGGGTTTCACTTTTGTGAACCCCTCATGGGCACGGCTCTCCTCCTCCGGGTTTGCCAAGCCACCTCGCTGAAGTTCTGCCCAGAGTCGAATCAGAAAGAAGGGACCCGGGCTCCAGGCTGCGGCATCCGGAATGAGACCCCGACTCTGAGCGCAGAGGAGAGCAGTTTGAGCCGGAGCCCAGTGCAGACGCCTCGGGGACAGGCACTTGGCCCAGGCACCCATGGGAGGCGAGCAGGGAGAGGGCGGCACTGGAGCAGCTCTCCGCCGCGGGAAGCGGTGCCTTGGACAGAAACATCTGCAAAGAAAGTTTTCTCTTCACACGGCAAGTGTTCGCTGTGTCCGTGTGCATTCTGCCCGCGCTGTGCTGTACAGAATGCTCGGTAGACTTTCTGAACTTCAGTCACAGCCGCCTCCTAAGAGGTAACTCGCGTGAAACCAGCAGCTTGACAGAATGGCCGTGTCTCTAGTATCTACAGACGTATTTCTCTCTGTGCGCGCGTGTAGACTTTTGTATACACAAAGAAAGCTGCTCCACTCCAGAACCACTGGTACTCCGCTCACTTCTAGGAAACACTGCCTCATTCTGGGTGGGGAGGTGGAGGTGAATTACTCCATGTTCCTTTCCCCTACTCCCCTATCTCCTTTCTCTTTCCTGTAGCCCAGGGGCTGGTTCTCAACACTTACTGTACTTAAAAACTTGGCAGCTTTTAAAAATACTGTTGCCACCCTAGATGAATTAAATCAAAATCTCTGGGGGCGTACCCAGCTAATTTGTGTGTGTGTGTGTGTGTGTGTGTGTGTGTGTGTGTGTGTGTGTAAGTTATCGTGGAGGTTTAAGATAGTCATGGCTGGGAGGCCTCCTCCAGACTCTGGGGAAGACAGGGTTTCTCTTGGAAATGTGAATTCTGGATGTGGTAGAACTTCCTTCCGCTGCTCCCTGCCCCAGGAGGAGAGCCGCACTCAGTGAGGTATCCGGGCCAATGTGTTCCTCTTTTCATTCGCTCCGGTTGCTTCCCCTGCCCGACACAAGTCTCCTACTCTTATTTACACAGCACAGCATCACCTTCAAGTGTCCTTCAGCTTGCTTCCTCTTCTTGTGGCCAAACATCTTTGTAAGTTTGGATCCTAGGGCTCTGTTTCCTCTGTCACTTGTGTGTCAAGCTCCTGCCGTTCCCCTCTCCAGAAAAAGAATCAAAACATTCCAATGAAACCACTGACCTTCAAGACACAAGAGGCCACGTGGGAGACAGACTCACAGCTCCTCCCTGGCACTCGCTCCGCTGGGATGGTCGGAGACCTTGGATTCTGTCTTGAGAAAGTGAAGGGCAAGGCTGCCTGCTCCCCTCCCTCTCCCTCCATCGTGCTCTCCCGAGGGTGCCCAGGTGATGAGCCAGTGACCCCTCCAAAGCACCTTCGCTCCTAGCCGTCACTTCTGTCTCGTTCTCTGGTTCCCGAGTCACAGCCTCCCGAAGTTCCCCTCCAGGAAGTCTCCTCCTCCCAGAGGAGATGCAAACATTGCCAGGGCATAGCCCCACTGACCTCCAGCCTGGGGACCGACGACTTCAGCTCCTGCCAGTGTTTCTGGACATCCGGACGCCTCCTTGGTTTTGACCTTCCACTCAGATCCGTCTGTCACCAAGGTTCCATCCTCCGTGGGCTTCATGTGTGCCCTTGAGATTTAACATGGGAAGGCTGTGCCCTTGAGGATGGTCTGGACATTCAAGAGGAGACCACAATCTTAAAGCTCTGTCCCCAGATGAACCAGTTAACTCGGTTCCAAGTGTTCAACCCCAGGCTCTCTCGCTGTACTTCATCCTCAGTCTCTCAGGTAAAAGCCACCTGTTGAGCAGATACAAAAGACACACATAATGCCTGCCTACCTGAACAGGGGGAGACTACATCATCTTCACTTGCCTGGTTCTTTGGGGGCAGGGAGTTGTTCCACTTCTAGGTACCAAAGTTGTTAGCCCTTTGGCCTTAGCTGTAGCCACCAATGCACACTAAGAGTTTAACACTAGGTCAGTTTGCAAAGCCAAGGCCAAGAGATTTAGTTTAGGGTGGAAAACATCACTTCAAAAATTATGATTTTCAAAATCTCCGTGTTTCTGGAATGGCTTCTAAATCCTTTGGCAGGGGTTTATTGAAGGCCCCTATGCACAAGGGAATGAGGATGCTTTTTCCTTCCTCACCTGGGAGCCCTGACCACCAAAGAGAGGACTTGTACAGACGGAGCGACCATTCAGGGGAGAGTTACAGGTGGGATCGCAACTAAAGCTTAAGGCATTTTCCAGACTGTTCTATAAGTGATTCTGAGCTTCTTTACTATTGCACCAAGGAGGATAACCAGTCTTCCTGTTCTCAATGAGATTATCTTGTAAAACGCATTAAACATTAAACAGCACAGTAGCTGCCACCAAAAACAAAAACAAAAACAATTATTCGGTGCATTTTGCTCTTTCAGTGTTTAGGAAACTGTCTCCATGATCCATGCAGGTCTCTCTTTGTAAGAGGTATTGCTGGGCTTTTTTTCACTTGCTTCTAAGTGCAGTGTTTTCATTTATCTAGCATAATAACATAATTAACAGGCACACAGGCCTTCTTTTATGCATGAATAACATTATTCTTGCCTTTAGAAGGACTCACTGCAGGGTGAATTACAAGGACAAGAAAGAATTACAGCATTGTATATGAAGTGATAAAATAGGTTCCTGGAAATCTTGTGGGAAAGCAAGGAAGAGAACATCTGGCTCCCAGGGAGTCCGGGACAGGCAGCGTTAATGAGGTGGGGACACGTGAGTCTGGCTGTAACCCAGGAGCAGGCGCTCAGTGGACAGAAATAGTGAGAAAGAAGATTCCAGGTGGAAACCTCAGAGACCAGAGTGGTTGTGAGTTGTTGACCAATTCCAAGGTGGCAGAAGGAAAAACGGCAGACAGGATCGGGTCGTGCTTTGCTGAGAAATGTCAGGCAAGGGTTTTGAGTTTGCTCTGTCTGTGATGGGTTGCTGCTGAAGGATGAGGATGAACTCGATAGGGTTTGTAGCTTAGAAGTCTTCAGTAAAATTCAGTGGTAAAACAGGGAGACTGACGCCAGCTGTGGTGGTGCAAGCCTGTAATCCCAACTTTCTGAGAAGCTGAGCAAGAAGGTCACAAGTTCAAGCCCAGCCTGGACAACTTACAGAGACCCAGGCGACAAAAAAGGGAAAAGGCCTGGGGTATGGCTCAGGGCAAAGAGCTTGGGTTCAGTCTCCAGTGCTGGGAAAACAAAGATCTAAGGCAGGGAGAACCTGAACTAGGACCAAAGAAAGGAGAGGGAAAGTGAGAGATCTAGGGATTAGAGGTCATCCAAGGACACAGAGCTGGACGGGCTCCCAAGTCCTACGAGATTAGATTTAAATATAAGATGTAACTGAGAGGAATTATGGCAGAAGATGAATGTTGAAGAAGGACAAAGGTGAAAGGGAGGAGCTAGTACAGGACACAGGTGCCCTCACGCAGGGAAGTCTGTGAAAGGGGTTTCAGGTTATTTTCACCCAAAACCTTTGACTCTAAACAAACAACTGTCCTGATGTCTAAAGTTTTCGTGACCAGGAAATAGATTTTGATCGCAAAGGGACATTGTTTATTTGCAGTGGGCAAGAGAGACTAGGGACAGGTTTGTCTCTCCAAATGGAGTTTAATCCTGTAAGTATGTGTGTTAAACGTCTCCAGCCACTTGTAAAGAGCATTTAAATTTTCCTAAGAGAAAACAAACCAAGGCTCCAGCCAAAGCTTACTGCCAGCAGTCATTTGTCCCTGGGGGAAAAAAAATGCAAAGAACTGAAATTTGGAAAACTTCAAACCAACTTGCTGAAAAGACTGACTTTGCGCTCCAAAGAAAACATCAAGGGGAGACTTGCGTTGTCCGGGCAAGAGAAAGCTGCCTGGAATAAGACCCGTGGACAGGCCTGGCTGTGCTGATTTGACTGAGTAGAAAGGACCCTGAAACAAGAAAGGATGGGAAGCCTCTGACCCAGCCTCCTGCATGTGCGGTACTTTGTAAACACTGCAATTACAAACCCGACCTTCTATGAGATTCTTCTACGAGAACTGCTGTTGTGGAGAAAGATGGTCTTGGTGTGCAAATGGCCTTTGCATCTTGACCCAACTCTCTCCAGGTAGCCGCAGATTGACCTGGATTTCCTGAGCACCCTGTTTTAAATGAGGACCAAATCTCCCCATAATCCCCTTAAGTGGCTCTAACTTTTGTAGAGTAACTTTCAGGAGGAAGGAGGTAGAAGGAAAGAAGAGAGGCAGTACGTGTAGGGCTCTTGCCAACCCCAGGCATTAGTATGCAGGAATGCTTTTAACCTACTTGACAACTGGTTACCTACGAACATGAAGAGAGGATTTTGAGAATCAAAGGAAATGATAAACAAGACTGTCCAGGGCCAGAACATGTTTCTCCTCTATGATATGTGCTTTCCATTTCAGTGTTGGCATCTGGTGCATTTAAGAGACTGAAGTGAAAGTTCGGGTCCGAGAGAGGGAAAAGATATAACTCTGTATGGCACCTTCAAACATATTTCATAGTAAACCTTGAATGTGAAACTTTTCAAATATTTTATTTTGTTCATAGGCCTCCCAGAGATGTCTTTCCTCTCATCACGTCCCAGAATCCATCTCTCCTTTCCCCAATCACCAATCTGTCCCTCGATGCCAGTGTGTGCAGGGTTAGTCCAGGGCTGGTGTGGATGGGACAGAGCGTGGTTACTGCACAGATGGGCTCAGAAGGAGGGGGTCGCAAGGGAGCAGGCTTCATTCTGCTTGTAAGTTCCGGTGGTCATTACAGTAATAATCACTGGGGTAAATTTGGGGACAAAAGAAAACTAAAAATGTGACACGCAGCTGACTTGCAGGAGACACCAGCTTTCCCATGACTTTCCACTCCAGCTTCCTAAGAGCCTGTGGTAGGCGGTGATGGTTGCCCATAGCAACTTGAAAACAGAGAAGTGCATGTTCGTGCTTCGGTGACACCTATCATATCCCAGGGATCCAGCCGAGCTGCAGAGGAGAGGGACCTCCTGGCACCCCAGGGTGCATTTCAGGAGGGTTTTCTTGTGGACCCATCCCATTCACATGCCCATTGCCTTCTGCTCATTTCAAGGAAGACACAAAGCACCATGTGTAGAAAACACCATCCTGGATTCTGAGCCTGCGGGGAGGAGGCAGTGACTTGGCCTCAGCCTCACAAGCCAGTGCGTGGGAAGCACATGAATGCATGGTTTCAGTCCAGTTGTAGATGCTGAGGCGCACACAGGGGCCAGCGACTGGACTCAGAATGGTAGTGTCCAGCCGGGGAAGTCTTTCTGGAAGACATGGTGCTAAGGCTGATGGTCACACGCTAGGCAGGAATGTAGGCAAAGGTGACCCATTCTTTCTGCATAGGGCATGGGATAAGGGCAGAGCAGGAGAGCAAAGAATGGGCAGTCAGAGAAGGGTTCTATTTCAGTTTGGTAGGGAAGCAGCAGGAGTCCACAGGGCTGTTCCCACCAGTCTGGAGCTACATGCGGATAAATTTACACTTCTGTGACCCACCAATTATTATGTTGTGTCTGGTTTAAAAAAAAAAAACCATCTTTCAAAAATACTAGGTGTGGGCTGGGGATTTGGCTCAGTGGTTCCACCACCTGCCTTCCAAGTGCAAGGACCCAAGTTCAATCCCTGGTACCAAAAAAAATACTAGCTGTGTGTAAGATGGAGCCAGTTGTAGATCACCCTTTCTCTAAGTACACTAAATGCTTCCACAGCCACACTACTTCATGAGCAGGTACCCAAAAGTAAAAGGGGGACTTGACATGTAGAGAAGGTGTTCTGACATTTTGGGGAGCTGTACCCCTTTCTGTCATTGTCATGAAAATTAGGGGCTGTGTCCTTAGAAAGGCGCGTGTGCATTTAGGCGCCCAGTTCTGTGCACTTTTAAGGGACCATCTGGAAAATGGCTCAAATCCCTGCTCTGAAATGAGCACTAAAACTCTTGAATGAGGCAGAACAGGACCTTCAAGGGTGAGCTTCGGAAGCCACTTCCTAGGTTTAAACCTCAGGTCTCACATTAATTGTATGATTTAGCAGAAGTTACCAATGGTGGTCAGTGTACCTCGATGAATCCATCAGTAATGCAGGAATAATAATATCTCCCAGAGTTTATGAAAATTCAAGGGATACAAATAAAACTCTTAGAACTCTTAGCTTGGGACACAAGCATTCAGTGAGTGTTGGCTAGTATCTCTGTTGTCATCAGCCTTGACCTCCTGCTCAAACTCCGTCTGCCAGAGGAGGACACAGGGTTTTATTTTCTTTTTTCCTTTAGGCTTTCTGGTTCATTGGTCTCCCTGCAGCAGAGTGGTGAAAACGTCCAAAGCATAGGCAATGGGAGAATTGGAGCTCTCATACACTACATACAGAAACATCTGCCTTTACTTAGGGTAAATTAACTAGAGCTTTTCCAATCGAGTCCATTTACTTTTCCCTCTTCTCATTCAAATAACTGAAAATGGGTGAAAGTAGGAATTAGCCTGTTTACTTATTACAATAAAATAAAACGGAGGTGTCAACATGGTTGGAAAATTGTTAGCTAAGATGTCAGGTGTATGTGGAAAAGCAGGTGGTTAGGAAATCATTTATATTTGCAAAGAAAAGGGGATATTTGTAAAAGGAAACCCTTGGAAATGTAAAAGGGCCTTCTGAGTAGGAGACGAGTTGAGACATTTATTTTCCACTGGAGCCGTAACTGCAGGACTGGTTTCCTCCCCGAGCACAGCTCCCACTGGGCTTCGCTTATTGCCGGTTCACAGTTTCTAGCAAAAGCACGTGTTAACTCCAACTCTAAGGGCTCAGATTTGTGTGGCTGTGGAGGAATGCTTCCGTGGTTTTCTTATGGGAGAGACTCAGACAAGTGGCTTCTCAGCTGCGGTGGCCAAACTGAGGAGACAGCTGTTTGCTAAACTGCCAAGAAGAGGGGTTTGTTGTAGAGGTAGGTGATGATGAAATAACCACAACTCAGCTACCGAGTACTGTTATGTGCCAGGTCCACCTGACGTTGGGCTTAAAAAGAAGGGGAACCAAGTCACAGGGGAAAACAGATGCCCGCTCTCCTCTCCTCCAAGAGGCCTCTCTGCTGGAGCTTGAGGTTCCCAATTGTGAGTTCTCATTTAGTTCCTTTAAAAACTTTCCAGTCGTGGCGCACTGGGCTGTTTGCTATGTGATCATCAGGCCCTTCAGGACACTGAAGGAGCAGTGGTGGATGGGACGGGAGGTCAGCATGCAGACTCGGGCCCAGCACGAGGAGGACATGGGCAGCACGACTTGGCATCCAAATTCCTTTCCTCACCAGGCTCTGCGCTTGCTAGGAGACCATACCAGGTGTGCCCCTCAGATTTGAACCATTTTCGTGCTCTGGAGATCTGGACTCCTCCCAGAGGCCTCTCTACGAAACGGGTCCCAAAAGCCTGCTGTGCCTGCTGAGTGCTCCGGGCTCTGCAGCCCAGAATGAAGAGAAAGCTCCGGCTGTCCTGTTGTGGGAGGGTTGGGAAGGTGAGAAGGAAAGGGAGAACCGTGCAGAGAAAACCCCCAGCAGGGGCGAGCTGTTGGTGTCAGCTGCACGGTGACACGCATACCTGGGTGTCACACTCTGACCTGGGGCTGGCGTGTGTTCACATGAGGGAGGAGCGAGGCTGCGTGCACTGCTTCTCCCACTCTCTCCACACAGCACACACGCACCTCCGGTGAGGAGGCAGCACACTGAGCGTGCAAGCACCAAGTTCCCTTTCCCTCCTTGAAAGTGTTGGAAGGGCTCTCACGAGGCGAGTGTGACCCAACCATGGACCAGTGCAGCCTCCCCTGGCTGCGCCCCTCTTGTCCCTGCCTCGGGCTTCCACACCCATCTCCCTGCCTCCCTTCTTCTGCCTGCTCCGCCCTCCCGGCCTCACAGAGCGCCCAGTGCCCAGCCTTTTATAGCCCTCACCGAAATCTGCTCCTGAGTCCGAGGTCATGGTGTCTGTTTCTCCCTTGTTGAGGGCTCCTGTGATGGAACCTTCTTTTTTATGTATTTTTTTTCTTGGCTCCTGAGACAGAACCTTGCTTTTTAATGTATTTTTTTCTTGAGTGTCCTAAGTGCCTAGCAGTAGGTCTGGGGCTGGCCAGTATGAGGTCCAGTCCGTGTTTGTTCTAAGTTGTGGTTCACTGTGAAGGATTATTTCCAGGCAGAGTTCGTGCCTCCGCTTACCTATTTGGTTCTCCCACCCCTAACAGTGACCCCTGTTCCTGTGGACTTGCACATAGCTCTCAGTAAATGGTTCTCCAGTCAACAGATGTTTAATAGTGGGCATGTACTGAACTGTATTCAAATGGTGCAGGTCATTCACAGGTTCCCAGTAAATTTGAATGAATGGATATTTAATCATGATCTATATTTCTTAGGCTGTATTTAAAAGCTATATCATCTTCAAATATTTTTAAATGGTACAAAAGAGCAGATACTATTTTACCAGGAGTAAATTTATTCCTTTTATAATCATAGATAAGGTAGCAGCTAAAATTTTTAATCTGCAGTAAGATTCATTACACAGAATTACTTTATAAATTCTCTGAGTTGTTGATTTGTTTGGAAGTAGGACTTGAGGTATCCTATGCCAACTATAAATAGATTGGTGCTTTAATTATCATTATTCTAATAATACTTTTTTTTTTTTTTTTTTTGTTTTTTGTATAGATC
>NW_022900917.1:6018982-6045233 GCF_012274545.1 Fukomys damarensis | reverse complement strand
AAAAAAAAAAAAAAAAAAAAAGTTATGTTTCTAACTTTCAGCGACTTGTACAATTTGGATTTGG
Source organism: Fukomys damarensis (assembly GCF_012274545.1). Taxonomy (NCBI): domain Eukaryota; kingdom Metazoa; phylum Chordata; class Mammalia; order Rodentia; family Bathyergidae; genus Fukomys; species Fukomys damarensis. The sequence continues at coordinate 6,045,169 of NW_022900917.1, read as the reverse complement.
GATATGATTTAGATACTTAAGAAGCAAGATAGTGTGGTTGTTGGTGTCTGGTCTTTATTATCTGGAGCTCATACTGTTCTCACCTGAACATTAGTGCATTCACTAAGTAAATATTTGAGGACATGTTGTGTGTGTTCATGAGAGAGATTGAAATACCTCGGGGCAGATGTATAAGCTGTTTGTGTTGCCAAACCTACCCAGTACCTGGCTAAGAGTTGGGAAATGGTTATGGTGTAGGTTGGTTAGTTATTCTGTAGATCAACACATGATAGGGAACTTCGGGGGTCAGGGACGGTGTGTCCGTCTTCTCCTGTCCTCGGTGTTAACAGATCCTGAGGGGGCAGGGTGTCCCGAGGACTGAGGGGTCGTCAAGCATGAGCTGGAACTCAAGAAAGAAGTTCTCGATCGCGCACTCAACATGGACTCCACGTGGGAGTTTCTGAAATTCGCGCAGGGAGAGAGCCTGCTTGCCGGCCCCTCCGATGTGAACCCCTCTGTCCCTGAGCTGTGGAGTCTCTTGCCTGTATCACAAAGTGTGCAGGCCGAGTGACAGGCCGGGTCCCAAAGGCTAGGTATTTCCCCTCCTTCACACTTCTCCCTGCCCTGTCCCACATCCAGCAGTCACTGATGTCCCGTTGCTTCTGCCCTCAAGGCCTGGATCCTGCCTTCTGCCTTACCCTCTGCTGTCACGCTGGTCACCTGGTGTCCCCAGGTCTGCACCTGACCTCTGCGCCCACCCTCACACTCTGGCCACAGAAACTTCAATGCCTGTCTTGAACGCACTCCGTCGCCACGAGCCCGATGCCCTGCCCAGAGCACTTCTGCCCGCCCCCCGTCCCTGGGATTGCTGCTTCTCCAAGCCCCCCGGCCTCTCGTCGGGATCTAGAGCCCATGCTCGCGGTACCAGACCAGCTGTGCGGTTGAGGAAGCCACATTTTAACCACTTGCTGGGTCGCCCTTTTCCTGCAGTGGGCTGAGCTCTGTGGGTCCCGAGACCCAGAGCAGCTTGCTCACATTTGCCCCGCACCTCGCATGGTGCCCGACTTGTCGCTGGTACTTACTGACTCCCAGAGCCATCCCGGTGCATATCCCAGCGTCCAGCACAGGCGATGGTGGCCTTCCCTGCTTCCCGTCCGGAGCAACAGCTGCAGCCCTTGCTGTGTAAACAGGCAAGAATGTCACGTACACATGGGTTGGGAAGCAGACACAGAAGCGAGCACGGGGTGAGATGGCTCCAGAGCCACAGCTGCTCCGCCCGCCCTGATGAACTCAAGCGCAGAATCGGTTGACAGTGGTTTAAAGAGTGACTTAAAGGAGAGGAAGTGGCAGCCCAGCAGCTGGTAACCATGATGACCGGGCCGGAAAACACATCGGCGGTGGCGGGGCACCCTGGCAGGCAGTGGGGTCCGAGGCTGAGGCCGCTGGGCACGTTCTCTCTCGGGTGGAGGGTGGAGTCGGATCCCCTCCACGCAGGCCTGCTGCATCTTGAACAATGGAAAAGAAACGAAGGCGGGATGGGGGAGTGCAGGGTCTGCGGGGAGGAAGGAGGGTAGGGAGGTTCATGCGAGTGCGTTCGGGGTCACTGAGCAGCAGTACCTTTTGAGCAAACCTGTGCTCCTCTTTTGTTTCCAGGTGCTAGGGGGCCTCGTCTGGATTCTGGTCGCTTCCTCCAATGTCCCCCTCCCTCTGCTACAAGGATGGGTCATGTTCGTGTCCGTGACCGCCTTCTTCTTTTCCCTCCTCTTCCTGGGCCTCTTCCTCTCTGGCATGGTGACTCAAATTAATGCCAACTGGAACTTCCTGGTAAGACATTCTGTTTTGTCTTTTGCAAGAAAATGTAAGAAACCTCCTCCTGCTCAGAGATGCTCAAGTCCCTGCTCAGTTTTTTTGCTTCCCATGGGCGAAATCAGCGGGCTGTTCTGTGGGCTCACCCTGCTGGACAGCAGAGCCCCCATTTGTGAAATTCCTTCGCTGATGGAGCTGAGAAATCACTGAGTGGCTCCCTTAGGACTCAGATGACTTTTATTCAGAAGCTGTTTCATTTCATAAGACAAACACGTTGCATTATAATTGCTGAACCAAGATAACCCCTTCGGGAGGTGAATGGTGTCACATGAGTCTTGAAAATTGCCATTGATCTCTGCTGCAGAGATTGAAGTCTAGAGTCAGCCCTTGGTATCTACAGGGCACTGGTTCTGGGATGCCCCAGGCTGGCAAACCTGTGTCTGTCAGTTGTCGGTCCCTTCTGTAAAATAGTATAGTATTTGCATTTAACAGACCCGCATGCACTATCCGCTTTAAGTCATCTGTAGGTTACTTATGGCACCTAGTCGATGTAGATGCAATGCAGTTTTTATACTGTATATGTAGGAAATAAAGACACACATAATCTGTATAAGTTCATTAGAGAGCACAATTTTTCAATGCATGATTGATTGAGTCCATAGACGGACATCCTGGGAAACAGACTGTGCATCCTTTTCAGAAGACAATTACCTAGATATTTTGCTCTCTCAACTCTTAAGAGAATGTTTTATAGCTAATTCCTGTCCTGAATTAGTAAGAATTGGTGAGTTTTGAAAAATAAATTTACAATTAATACAATTTTTAACATCGGATACTCTGAAATTGGGTCACCTTACTCCCTGCTTTCCCATGAAGTGTGCGGGGCCTCTCCTACTTGTACCACTGGTCCTCAGGGACTGGTTCCGAAAGGCTCAATGGAGTGTGAATTCCACACCATAGAGGACGGCGCCTTGGTGAAGTTCCCAAAAAGCTCTCTTAGGTTCTGATCACACGCTGGTGTTTTGAAACCTAAAGCAGACCTCAGTCAGGCGTAGACACATTTCTCTGAATAGAGAAGCATTTTGTTCAGCTGCTATAGAATAGGTGACAGAGGAAAGTATCTGTTCTTGTTTTATTTTTAGGAAACTTTAATCCCAGATGTATTCCACAGTGACATCGAGCAAACCTGATTGCCCTTTAAGCCAACCCAGGTCAAATGGCACTGCTTAGCATAAATCTAAGAAGCACTACAGTGGTTACAGCCTTTCATTGGCCTGGGGTTTGGTCAGCTCAGCTTAATAGCTGTACAGACTTGGGAAAAAGTTAACTTTTTGGAATTTTAACTGTTTATAAAATGGTAATCATAAGACCATCTTACCAAATACCATTAAAGAATATTGGGAGTGATGAATTAATTTAGCTTTGTGCCTAAGAAACAGCAAGGAAACCATTATAGGTCTAAATCCTTAAACACACTGAGGCGTTCAGTTTGGGACTCTGAAAGCCCTTCTGTTTCTGTCAGGTTGCTTAAATATTGCGCTGCTACATTTTTGCCTAATTTCTCATTCATGATGCAAATATTCCTTGGTCATGTGATGAAGGTCCAAGGTCCCTAACTGGATCCCATGCAGATGTTTAATCTCTTCTTTCTAAGTGCCTGACTCTTCCATGATAAAGTGTGAGAATAAAGAGTTGAGCCCTAAAGTTGACAAGCAAAACCAGATTCTTTCAGTGTCAGGCCCAGAGATGGTAGTGGGCCCATTTGTACCGCCACAGCCCTGTGTGTACCTTGGAACTCTCCGTAGCCATTGGCCCAACTTCCGGTCTCTCCCAGGTATTGTGCTGCAGCCAGCCCGGCCCTTCCACTGAACTTTCCTGGACGTCCCAGTAGTCCAACACCGAGAGGGCTAAGACCTGGACACACACAGAATCCAGGACTCAGCAGTGCCTGGGATTCTTTCTAGTTGGTCTGCTGTACCTGCCTTACTAATGTGTAAATATCTTTCAGATATCATTGCTGGTCCTTGTAGATATATTCCTATATCAACATTTTCCCCTTTTGCTTATATTGGGTCTTATCTTTGATACTGATTTACAATCATTAATGTCCTTAGTCACTTATTGCTTTTCCTAAATTTGCATTTCCCAGCCATTCATAGCATTGTATCTGATATTTGGAAAACAAAACGTAAGATTTTTTGTTGTTTTACTCACGCCTCTATGTGGCAGTTGAAATTGGAGAGACCTGCCTCTGGCTGTCTTTTCCTGTGTTTGTTCTTGTTGTTGTTGTTGTTGTTGTTGTTTTTGTTTTGCTTTGTTTTGTTATTTGCTGCTCACAGAGTCCACACTAAGGATAAAAATGGTACAGAACATGCTTAAGACCAGAGGTATTTCAGATTTTGGAATATTTGCGCAGACTTTACTGTCAAGAAGTTTTGGACTTCGGGGCATTTCAGATGTTCGATTTCCGAATCAAGGCTGCCCTCCCTGTAGCAGCCATGCATGCCGCATGCTGTGGGATGTCAGAGCACAGAGCTCAGGACTTGTGGGCATGCTTGCAAGGAGACAATTCCTGCCTTCATGGAGTTTATCAAATGCAGTCCCTGTGTAGAGAGGGCTCCCTTTCTCCCCTCTCTTTTTATGTGTCTTTCTTCATATTCATTTGTGTTTGAGCCCAGGACTAGATTTGGATAGGTTTTGTGATATTTCTCGTACAGTCTTAGCCAGGAAGTTCTGAGAGCCATGCTTCTTGTGGACGCATCTCCACCTGGTAACAAGTTTTAATTCGTATATTCTGGAACTAGTAAGCAGTAATTTCTTTAAATGAGTTGGTTTCCCCTTTAATGATAATTAATGCCACTTGTGTTCCATGCGCGAGGGAAGCAAGAATGCATCTGGATAGTTCGCTTTATACAAATATTTGGTGTAGGATATTAATGATAATTTTCATCTTTTTGTTAGTCATGCAGTTAAATTTACATTCATAGTAGTATGTGCATTCACTATTTCTCCACAAGCTATCAAGAAAAATACAGTATGTAGTAATGTATATTACATGCTAAAACCTTGCCCTATTCTAGTCTGGAGAAAAGGAGATTTCAGTCTTGCACTGTGTGTGCAGAGGAAATAAACATCATTGGCCTCCTTAGAAGAAGACAGCCCATACTTCCATTACCCCTTTTCCAGAGAAGATTGCTGAGGAAAGATACATGCCAGAAAAGTACGGACTATTTTGTTAGTGTACGTTTGTGATACATAATGATTTCCTCCTTCCTCTTGGGAAACTGGTATGTATACTTACGATGTCTGTTTTTAAAATCCTGTCCACCTGGCCGAGTTTCCCCTCATTCCTCAGAAGTCTGCCTGGCACGTGTTGGTCATCGTCCTCTCACGGTCCTTAGCAGGTCAGACGCTGTGCTCCCTCGCTGGGCCTCTGGGCCGTTGTTCACTGCTGAAAGCGTCTTGTCCTCGCCATGTGAGAGAACTGGGCTCAGGGCGGCCGCGGCCCTTTGCAGGCTGCTGCTGTATGGCCAGGGTCCCCTGCGGAGCATCCTCTGCTCGGGGAAAGCTTGATGGGAGCAGAAGAGGAAGGCAGGGCCGGCCGGGATGGGCTGTGGGTGGTGGTCCCTGTTGCTTGAATACCCAAGCTGTGTGACAGGCTGGGGTCGCCTGCGGGAAAGGCGGAAAGATGGGGGGGTGCCTGGGGTGTCTGAGCAGGGAAGGCGGGTAAAGGCGATTTGGAAAGGGGCTGGGTTGTTGCCTGGTGAGCAGGTGCCAGGGACGGCGGCCCCTGACCACAGCGTCAGCAGCTGCTGGAGACGTGTTAGAAATGCGGTCCTCAGGCTCCGGGTGCTGGGGGGCCACCTGTGTTGGAAGGAGCTCTCCATGTGGCGCTGACGAGCTGATATCAAGTTTCCAGCTTAGCATGGGCGATGGAGGCTGAGCGGACAGTGAGGGCCCCAGGAAGGCCTTGCCCACATCACACACAGGAGCTGGAGTAGGACGTCCAGGGCGGCTGGGCATCAGCATGGGTGTAGCTGCATTTCCCAAGCTTGGGGACACCACCCGAATGCCCGGTGAAGGAATTGCTGCGAATGAATGCGTCCTCTACACAGATGTGAGGATGGAGAAGGGGCAGCACCGCAGCAGAGCGCCTGGGCCTTCTCAGGGCACCTTCTCAGCCCACCTGGAAGCAGCCTCTGAAATGGATCTCAAGTTGGATTTGTCTACAAGTTTGAATTTGTCGCCTTTTTATCGGAGGGGAGAAGGCAACACCTGTGAAAGATAATGTGGATGGAAGGAAGACAAGGCAGAAATCTGACCATGATTGGAGGCCCTGGCCGAATCAGGGGGATGCTCCAGAGTCACCTGACCTTCAGGACGTGTGCTGGGCAGGAGGCCCAGGCAGGAGCACCCTCAGCCTCCTGCAGTTACCTGGGGCTCCCCAGGAAGATGTAGCCTTGGCTAAAGCCTGCAGCACACCCCCAGCCCACTGGAGCCTGGGGTACAGACAGCTTCCGGAGAATCAAACTGGGGCCAGGGTGGCTGAAGTCCAGAGAGCACGAGACAATAGTGAGACAGTAGAGGAACCAATCACTCCACGACCCGCAGTCCTGTCACCAAACTGCTCCTTTGAAAAACCCACACCGTTTCTGAGGACTCTGAAACGAGGCTCCTGGCTTAAAATGAGGGCCTAACGATCTCAAACGTATCTTCTCAGGGTTACTAATTAATACCCCGCTCTATTGCATTTCATCCCTAAAAACAGCAGTGGCACTGAACTTGTTCCCACCAGTGATCCACCCTCAACTGTCCCCTTGGGTAGTTCGTATGTACCCCATGATTCAGAGCCACGGGCAGCACAACACACAAATTACACCCCTGTCCTGAGTGTGTTACATTTGGATATTGACCTTCATCGATTAATACAGCTGAATTACCATGTGTATTTGAGCATACCTCTTAGAGTTTAGGCATGTGGCCCTTTGATTGTTTGTTTTAATCTTTGGATGCCACCGTCAGGCCCCTTCACAAATGAGAGGTGTTTAAGGGAAAGCATTTTCCGTGTTACCCTGTGTAACTCTAACCCCTGGTCAGTTCAGTCTGGCCTGGTGTCCTGTGGACAGCGTTGCTGGCTACAGTGCAGTATTCTCTTTTGTAGTATTAGGTGGATAGCGACAGTTTGGTGGAAAGGAAAGAGAGTGGATTTTCATAGAAACCCTCAAACATTTGGTGGGAATGCAGATTAATATAGTTATTATGGGAAACAGTATGGAGGTTTCTCAAAAACTTAAAAATTGAACCACCACATGATCCAGCAGTCCCACCGCTAAGCATGGATCTGAGGAAGATGAAACCCATGCCCGAGCGTGGCCTGCCTCCTCAGGTTCCCTGCAGCGAGACTGACCACAGCCAACACTCGGAATCCACCTGGTACCACCCATGGATGAACTGAAATATACTGAAACAAATGTAAAATTGTATATACCGTAGAATGCTAGGCAGCCTTTCAAATGAAAGAAATGCTTTTATGTGCAAAAGCATGGGTGGGTATGGCAAGATGTTAAGGGAAAGAACCCAGGCCCCCTGACAGCACCACATGACCTGACTGACTGGGAACGCTGAACAGCCAAACTGAGAGAAGCGGGTAGTTACAGGGGACGTGGAGGAGGACAGGAGGAGAGGTTGGGAACGTGAGGGTCAAATAATACAAGATCTTAGTTCCACGGGAAGTGTCAGTTCCAGAGATCTGCTGTAGCCTGCAACCACAGCTGTTTTCAGTGTATCTGTGAAAATTGCTAAACGCCACACACACGCACGTGCACACGCACACACACACACACACACACACACGCACACACGGTAAGTTTGTGGGGCACTGCCCACGTTAAGTACTTCACATTAGCTGATCCACACATGTTTCGGAATATACAACACGTGCCATTTCTACTTGTCAATGAGTTTTTTAGAACAGAATGTAGACTTTGGGACCAGGGATTTGGCTCAGTAGTGCAAGGGCCTGAGTTCAATCCCCAGTACAAAAAAAAACAAAACAAAACAAAACAAAACAAAACAAAACAAAAAAAAAATAAATATATAGAAAAAAAAATAATTATATATATATGCACATACACATACACATATACATACGTATATATAGATATAGATATAGATAGACAGAGAGAGAGACAGACTTTGGAACTGGTAGGCATGTGATTGAACTGCCCCTCCAAAAGTGAATCTTCATGGGATTTGGGGACATTTAACCGAAAAGAAAGGAAATTCTAAAATGGAGGTGCGATATCGTGGTTCTAAGGATAAACAGAAATGTACCTGAAACACAAGGTCTGTGGGAGCTGTTAAAAATAGCAGTGAATGGTATATTAATCCAGGTAAGGCAGTGACTTAATAGTTAGGTTTCATATTAATTCCAGCAATGTTCAAAATAACCTAATCACCGTTTCTGTACTTTTTGTGGAATATATATTATTTTTAGTGAAATGCAGAGATACATGTCTTTGAATTCTATGATTTAATGAGGCTATTTTGTGTTTCAGCATATAGGATGACATAATGATAAATGTAATTGCTCAAAAGTAAAAATTTAGAAAATATAGACAGCTGTAAAGCAGGATGTAATTTAAATGCTATTTTACTTGAATTTTAAAAACGGCATGTTATTCCTTTATTATCCATTCACTAATACTGATCTCTATACACCTTCATTCAAACACTGAACCCATGCGTTTTATTCTAAAATTCAGTACATCAGAAGTTTTCCCTTGTACCGAATAGAATGGGCCCACTGATTTTTTTGGTTGGATTCTAGCAGCCCGACATTGCTAACACAGCCAAAATAAACAGAGGACAGACTTGAGATTGGTGGATTACATGTTCCAATCATCCTGAACTTAACTTGTCATTAAAAATAACGAACAGGAAAGGAAAAAAAAAAAAAAACTTACCATGGAACTGTAGAGTCTTCTCTCTCCTGTCAGGATTTCGCCTACCACTTCGTGGTGTTTGTCTTCTACTTTGGAGCCTTTCTCCTGCAAGCGGCAGCCACCTCCCTGAACGACCTGCAGTGCAACATCACCCTGTCAGTGCAGCCACTCCTGAGTGACAACCAGTACCGAATAAATGTAGCGGCCACCGTAAGTGCCGGAGAGAGTGTCCCCAGCTCCGCCCCTCCCTGCCTAGGGTGTCCCGGAAGTTTCCAGCATCTCTTTGGTGACAGCCGTTAGCCCTGAACTTGCCACAGCTGTCCACCTGGGCAGGCCCCAAAAAGCAAAGCCCCGTCACCGCCACAGTGCTGGGGAGACCAGACTGACACCCCCACAATGACAATGTGTCCATAGTGTGGCTTGACCTTGTACGACAAAGTCTACTTTGGAGAAAGCATTAATTGGGCCATTGGCTTCTTTGAATGTTCATACAGAGTAAGAGATTTGTTCCCAGCTTTGCTCTTTAGTATTTTTCTATACCTATATTTTATTCCTTTTAACTGAATGAATATTCACCCCATGCATGCCTCTTGGCAGGTAATTTGCGGCATTCAGATGAGTCTCAGTCACTTTCTAGTTCCTGGGACAGATTACCCAATATCACAACTTAAAAGGAGGGGAGGTTTACCTGGGCTCGTGGTTTTTAGAGGATTTGGTCCATCATCAGCTGGCTCCAAGGCAGGAAAGGGTACGGCAAAAAGAAGGACCTGGTGGATAGAGAAAAGCCATGTTTGACCCATGGCAGCCAGGAAGGACAGAGAGGAAGGGAGGGAGGAGAGGAGAGAGGAGAGAGCCAGGGACAAGAACGCATCCTTCCAGGCCACGCTCCAGTGACCACCTCCCCCAGCCCCACATCCCGACAGCAGTCAGCCCCAGCACCACCGGGACCCCATAACCTCCCACACAGGGGGCTTTTGAAGGACATTTTGGATCTACACTGCAACAGGAGGAAGCTCAGCTCTGCCACTGAGTTAGGTACAGGTGAGCCCGCAGGCAGATCTTCATCCGTTGCCTCGGAGCTGTGCAGGTGACTGCGTTCACATTCCACGAGGAGCCTTCAAAAATGTGTACCCTTTAATTCATGTACTAGAATGAACCCAGCATTCAGTGTTGACTTGGGTAATTTGCTAAGAGTCACACACACGTGCGTGTGGTGTTTTTACAGAACTGTCACAGGTCAAAATGACTTGATATTTAATAGGCTGTGTAGCAAGGTGCTGACTCTGATATCTCTCTGTGTTGCCCGAGCAGCCCATAAATAGCCCTGAACTCTCTGTGTCATGTCGTCACCCAAATCTGTGGGAGCTGTCCTGGCCCAGTGACATCCTGCAGCAATGGCAGCATCTGGGCATGTGCCGTGCCCCTGGCCACCTGGTACAGCAGTTGAAATCAGCCAGTATGAGGGAAGCTCTGCTGTTTCACTGTGTGTTGAAAGATGTATAGTTTAGGGTGTTGGTTTTACCACTTTCTTTCATTAAAAAAATGAAACTATATTTCTTAATGAAATCTTACTTAAACCCAAATGTAGAAGATGGAAGCATGTGTTCACTGGCTGAAGGCAGAGGAGATGGGCTTTGATGTCATGTGTCCTCTGCTGTCACAAAGCTGCCTCGTGGCCCTCATCATCCCTGAGAGTGGAATTTAATTCTTGGAGTCCTTGGGAGCCAAAGATCACAATCAGAAAACCACTGGTTTTAAGTTTTACAGAGCAAGGTCCTGAGTTGGATCCCCAGTACCAAAACAAACAAAGCAAAGTACAGGGACTTGGAGTTGAATTTTTTCCTCCATGTTAGACATCGCCTCCCTCTTTCAGCCCCTCTTTTTCACAGATCTCTGAAGCAGCCCCACCCTGAGTCCCTCCTTCCACAGGAATGGCGACTGCCCAAGGACATGAAGACCCACTGCTGTCTTTACCTCCCCCAGCATCCCCTGTCCCAAAGAGCCCCCAGTTTTCGGGTTCTCCCTGGTGCAGTTCTGTTCTGGCTGTGCCTCTTCCGTGACCTCATCCCCACTGTCTTCCCTTTCACTCCACCTGGTAAAGTTCTCCGTGCTTCACCTTCTGCTTCACGTGCAGGTCGGCCACAGACCCATCTGCACAGAGCTCTAGTTTCTGAGTTTTCAGAGCTCTAAATTATACCAGCCATCCACTGATGGCACGACACTGATCCCTTCACTTTTTTCTTCCAGTATACCTGAGAAAGAGGAGGATTCCATTTCACTAGTAATAGGTATCACAAGCAATCATATTACGAGGACAACCTCTAAATTAGAAATATATCAGAAAAGATTAGAAATGTATCAGAAAACTGGGAGGAGGTTAGGGTGAATAATAGACTGGTAACTAAACTGTGGACATGTTCTCTAAGTGAATCTGATTTCTTTCCCAAGCTGTAGTTGCCTGGTTAAGAATCCCTGCACCAAGACTCGGGGTGTGATTCAGCGTAGAGCACTGGCTTAGCATCATAGGCTCAGGATTTGAGCCCTGGCACTGAGGGAGACAGCGGGAGAGGTAGAACCCTTTTAGGGCCTAGAATATTTAAAGGGAGAGATGATGGTGAAAAGGTTTAAAACACAGTATAAATCATCCAAAAAAAGAGATCAATATAAAATACTTCTGTGTTACAGTATCTTGAATCAGTGTTCATACAGCTGTCACTTGGAAATGTGTTTTCTTAGAGTTAGTGTCATGAATCTGATGTCGATTCTTGTTTCTTGTCTCTTAGGTTTTTGCCTTTATGACGACAGCTTGTTATGGTTGCAGTTTGGGCCTGGCCTTACGGAGATGGCGGCCGTAACACTCCTGGGGGTTAACGAGGCTGTGTTCGTTCCCTTTGTCTCTTTGCTGTGTCAGTCACCCTGGATAGCACTCTGTGCAGACATACAACATTCCCAAAGAAATCTGTTTAGTATGGAGAGAAAAACCCAAGTACAAGTTTTTGTTTATTTCATGAGTGGAATTTTAACTTTTTTGCTATGTTAGAGAAGTATCTTTTCATTTTTTTCTTATCTTTCCTTTTTTTTGAGAAAATCTTTCATTATGTCCATAAAATACACAGATACTGTTCATGAAAACGTACTGTTCCTTTATGTGGTCACAAAGTCACTGGAACCTTAATAGGAAACTAATTCCCTAAAAACTGCACACTTCACCGAATTCCATCTTTTAATGTAAAGTAGGAATGGGAGAACTTTTTCTGCTACAGTGCCAGGTGGGGCACATTAGGATTCACGGACCACACCTGACTGTCCCAACACTTCACTGCTGCTAAAGCTGCAGCCGCACAAACGTGGCTGTAGGTGACACATAAATGAGCAGATACATTTGTGTTCTCAGAAAGCTTTATTTACAATCATGAGGCAGACTGGATTTGGCCTGCAGGCTAGGGTGTGTTAACCTCCCGTGGAAAACCTTAGTTCTGTGTTCCATGTTGTACTGAATGACCTTGAAAGTTTAGAAGCCTAATTAGACAAGCCACAAATTTAGTCTCATGCAATAATTACACTGCCTTTTGCTAATGGTCAGATGTTCTTGGGAGGGCATATAATTTCTCAAGCTAATTCCGGCAGTCTTGGGTATAGGAAAAAGTAATTTATGAAGTGGATCCACATTGCCTAATCAAACTAATGGTCTTCTAATATGTAAGCAGCGTTCTCCTCTGAGAATTCCTGAAGCAGAATCTCCTGAGACCATTAATCAGTACCGCAGCTAGGGTCCAGCCACTTACGTCTTAGTTTGGTTTATTTATGTTTAGAATAAAGTTGTTTGCCCTCTGCATGAGTATCTAAGTATTTATGTGACACTTTTCCAAACAGAGCTCTCTGAGGAGTTAACTTTTTAGTTCTGATTATTTCACACTATTTTCTGAGTTAAATCTAAATAGACTATTAAATATAACATAAAGCCGTACATTCTTACATGTTCTGATAAACACCCAGACATCTCTCTTGTTTTTTGTGTTGGGGATAGGCAAATCACTTTTAAAACAATAGCATCAAAAATGGCCTCTGAATATGGAGGAATAGTTTTGCCCATCTGTAAAGACTCTAGGAAGGGTAGAAAGGAAGGCTTCTGGTTAGATCATAGCTGTGACCCTTGCTCTCCACTCAGGGTGCTCACCTCTCACCACAAGGGGCCACCGCGGAGGAGAGGGCTGCTGAGCCACACTCTCCACCAAGTTGGACTTCGTGGAGCACAGAACAGCTTAAACAGCAGCATGGTCAGTGCCCACTGGTCTTGTGCTGTTTGCCTCGCACTCCCCGGAATGACGACTCTTGTCGGATCTTGGTTTGTGATAGAACTAACCGTGAAGGCAGGAGACGTGTTTTCATCTGTGGTGGGATGAAACCAGTCTTATGACTTTATAATCATGTCATATCTGTTCTATAAAGCTGACTTCCTTAATTTTTCTAGTTCCATATCGTATACCTAAGCCTGTATTATTAATTATATATTACAAAGTCATAAATGTGCCATAAAGCTGTGTTGTGCATCCTACTTGGAATCATTTAAAGGTAGTCTGCTAGAACTTAGTTGTGAGATTTTATTTTATTTTTTCTAAGGTGTTCTAGGCCATGCTTGGTGGCATTAAATTAAATGCTTGTATTAAAATGTATTGGTGGCACTTTTATAAATGGACTACTTTTAGATTAAGAACCAAACCTAAAACTCTCCTAACTGTGAATACTTAAGTTTATAGACAAATTGCATTCTAGATTTGTGAGTGACAAAGCACTTGAACAAAATTATGGCATTCAAGAATTTATTTACATATCTTCGCTGTAAAAATGAAAAAGTATTGGTCTTAAAATCTGGTACCTTCATGATGAAAAGAAATTTATTTTATAAGTGTTATGACTCTAATAAAGTATTCATTTGATAATCCTTTTGGTCATCTATTTTTTATGCTGTTCTCTTTGAAATTCAGCTAGCAGTTTGATACAAAATTGACAGCGCTTCTAGACTCATAAAAGAATTCTGTTTCAACCATGTCTGTGTAAAAGAGCCTCTCAAGAACTGTCAGTAACTCTCTTTTCCTTTGGTGCAGATGATGAGGTAAGTTTTTGGAAGTAATTGTACAAAGGAAGTTCAAATGAGAACTGTACTGTATTATATTTTTAAAAGCAGTTATATGGTATTTCATACATGTCAGGCAGTATCCTTAGCATTTGAAAAATACCTCCTAGCTCACTTTTCATCCTAACAACCTGAAGAAGAACATACAGGCTGTCTTGTCTTAGAGATCAGGACACCAAAACACACCTTAAGAAACACCCGGGCCACCTGCCTGCCCAAGGAGGGAGCTGGGACCCAAACCCCTGTGGGTGGTTTAGGGTAGCGGTTATCTCTTGAAATATGTCTGTCCTAACCAAGGATCATAACTTTAGCTCTTAAGAATTTGGGCCAAGCCCACCCCACAGGGAAAAGGCAAGGTGTCTCTTGTTCGCCTCAGGCCCTGAGGCGCCCGCTTCAGGCTGGACAGGGGCTGCAGACTGCTTCATCACCTGCCATGTGTCAGCCTTTTTCCAAAGTATCCTGGCTTCCTGAGCATCCACAGGACTGACTTCTGAGCTCTCTCTACTCTGAGACTCAGACGGACCTTACACACGGACTACGCTTTTCCACCTCCCCGCATTGCAGAACCCGGAATTCTAGGTCATGTTAGAAAACTTCTCTCCTTAACTCGGCCTTCATACCTTCCTCACTGAACCCCTGGCTCGCCCGGCAGTGTAATCTGCTCGCGGAAAGGAGGACCAGAGCCTGGGGAGGGGCGAGCATCTCAGCGGACGTGTACTCGGCGGTGCTTTCCAAGTCGGGTCCTGTAAAGAGCACGTCGTCACTTAAGCTTGTCAGGCTGCACCCCTAGGAAACGGTCAGACGATGCGTTCCTCCCCAGGGCTTGCTGCCTCGGCTCCCTGTGCCCCGGCTGTGACCACTGCAGTGAACCTGTGAGCCGCGCTCAACCCTGAATCTCACACTCGCTCTCTGCTCCCTCTCCCTGCATTCTCCTCTGGAACACTTAAGGCCCGTAATTATACACAGCGTATGTACAGCACACACAAGGGCAGACTGAAAGATACGGTGACTATTTAAGCAGTAACATATTACGGTAAAAGACCTTGCATGGCCAACGGTGAGGTATTTTCGAATGAAGTATGCCGAGGGGGTGGTGAATGGCAATGCCTTTTACTGTAATAAATGTTTCCATTTAGAAATTCACAGTATTTATGATCCCACCTCATAGATCAACTGTTTACAGCAATTCCTGTCACAAAAACATCATGTTGTGTCCACATTCACCTCATCCGTGGGATGTGACACCCTGTGACTTCCAGCCGTTCCCCACAGTCAAAACGACCATGAAAGGGAAATGTTTGGGTCTGGAGTCAGCCGGGACAGTGCAACCAACGACACTCACGCAACAGGACTTCCAGAAAGGGTTCAGAAAGTGGCAAGCACGGGGGATGAGCGTGTGAAGCGAGAGGTAGCATTTTGAGGGGAAGGAATGGCCATGGTCTTTACTGTAATAAAATCTTAACTTTAGACCTTCTGCTGTACTTCCTGTCCTCACCTCATAAACTTTCAGAGTGGATTGGGAGAGTGTAACACACCCGAAGACATGGCTTCCCGGATAGATGCTGGATGATGCTAAGTAATGAAGTCAGGCAAAGGATTTCTCTTCACAGCTGTGTGACGGGAGGGAAGTCACTCCCTTCCCAGTGTCCGTGGTGACCACACAGCCCAGGAGCAGAGGGTGTGCGAGGTGTCCCTGGGAGCTCACGCACTGGAGCAGTAGCGAGAGGTTGGAGCTGGGAAGGAGCTTTCTGCCCTGCGCGTGTGGCTGCTGCATAGGCTGGGCGAGCACCGAGCGGCAGCACTGACGGCCCGCTGGGGACCCACACCAGCAAGGACCAGCGCTCCCTGTCCCAGAGCTGCGGCAGAGGCAGTGTCACCGCCGCTCATGGACTACAAGTCCAGAGGAGGAGTCAGAAGCTCCTGCAGGCGGCGCCGTCGGAGGCTGCACAGCCTGTGATGGGTCTGTCAGGAATCTGGACAGCACACTGTGTAATTGCTGCTGTTTGCCCCTCTGCCAAATCAGCCCGCTTTTCCTTATGCAACCCGGAAGCCATTCCTCGCAGACCCTTTGTCAGGAGAAGACTCAGGAGCAAGGGCTGGTGTGGGACCTGGAGCCACAGCAGGCCGTCACCACGGCTCTCCTCAGCTGTCCATGCCATTTCCCCTCACGGCGTGACCACCACTGAGGACTCGGTGGTCTCTCCCACCCGACCTTCATTCTGGGGGTCTGCATCCCAGCGGTGCCCCTCTTCCGTGTGGGCCGCTGCACGTGCCCATTCAGCACCACAGTCGGGCAAGAAGGACAGACAAGATTCTGTCCTCCCTGGCGCCCTGCGTCCCACATACACTGTCTCCTGTGTAACAATCACAATGAGCACCAACTACCCTTCCCAAGGAGGGAACCCCACTTGTCTGCTCACCCCTAACACACACATCCAAAGGCCTCACCAGCAGCCTCAAGCAAGAGCTCAGTGAAACCCTGGCTCCGATCCCTAGTAAGAATGAACCCAAAGTTACAAGGCCAGAAGCCCTGAGTTATCGGAAACATGGGAAATGCCGGCGGCTCTTGTCTCCGTCTCTTTCCAGCGCCGTGAATTCTTCCTGTGAAGGAAACATCGCCCCACGGAGTCTGAGCTTCAGGGTGCCTGGCATTGGGGAGAAGGTGCACCAGCCTTCCCGAGCAGACGTGGCCGTGGATTCTCATGTATAAAGCCAAAAGCACAGGCAACAAAAGAAGAAATCGTAAGTTGGATTTCCTCAAAAGTAAAATCATCATGTATCAAAGGAAATAAAGTGAAGACAAAATACAGAATAGGGAAAAAAGTGTAAATCATTTCACACTAAGATCTAGTACCCAAAGTATATAAAAACAGGTCAAAAAATTTAAATTGGCAAAGGACTCACAGCCATATTTCTCCAAAGAAGACATAGAAATGGCCACAGATCATGACTAGACGCCCAGCGCCCTTAGCCATCAGAGAAACGCAGATGAGGTATCACTTCCTACCCAGTAGGATGGATGGCTATGACATTTTAGGAAAAGAATAGAACTGAGTGTAAAAGGGTGAGTCTACTATGGAAAATAGGTTGGCAATCCCAAGAAAGAGGTCAACAGAGTCCTGTACTCCCGTTAGTTCTGTGGATGGATGTTCCTTCAGATGGGCCTCGCTTTAAACTCAGATTTGCAGTGGCGGAGCTCTGTGATATCTCAGAAGTTCGGGGAGCCCTGAGGTGCTCTTCTGCTGTCGCTCTTGAGCTACAGAAAAAATGTCTTCACAGACACCGTGCAGGCTGCTGTCCAGCTTTCGTTGCTGACTCACAGCCCCCCGTTGCTCACTGTCTTTCCGTAGGGCACCAGTGAAACGTCCAACTGCTCTTGCTGCCTGGTTACCATTTCACGTGTTCCCTCTGGGTTTCCAAGGACTCCGCCACCACCTTCACCAGAGTATTCGCCTCTGCACTGACATTTTCCCATTAGCGTGATAGCATTTACCCAGTCAGATATTTGTACTTTTCAAAGGATTTTATTGGTTCATTCAGCTCTTGCAAAACTTAATAAATTTGTCTACTAGTAACCCAAAAGAGCACTAGCTACCCTTGTAAAATTTTGTACTAATAACGAATTGGTTCCAATTAACTACTCACAGCAATGTTTTTAGTCCAAAGAGATCTGACTTCAAAATACACAAAAGGAAACCAGACTTGCTAGAATGGAGTAGAAGAGTCATGTAAGGAACCCCCTCACGTTAACATGGAACTTCTTCAAACTGGAGTGTGTCACGTGGGACCATTCAGCCCTGAGTGTACTCACAGTATCTGCTCGGCTGATGCTTTAATGGCAAGCATTCTACCCTTACACAGCACAAAAGTCCTCCTCTGCCGCCTCCTCCCTTCTTTTAAATTCTACTTCACAATCTATTGTACACTCAGGAAAACTGGACACTGGTCTTCACATCATTGAAATAGTTACTGCTAGGTAATGTGGAAGGGTGGAAATAAGTTGTTACTGTATTAAGTGTACTTGCTCCCTTTTCAAAACCTGTGTAGTTTAATGACTTCTTTTTAACTGTATTTTTCTTATTTGTGTCTAATGGGAAAAAAATAAGACCGTGAGCAAGATCTTTCATTCATCTACTTATTCCACAAATATGTATTGATTTTGTGTCTTATGTGTTCTAGATGCTCCAGAAACAGACAGTCATGAAAATTATATTCCGGTTCTCACAGGACTTTCATTCTGGTGTAAGGAGAGAGGCAAAAATTAAGTGCAAATAATACTCACCCCTTTGTATTCTGGGTGTCACAACTGGGGGTTCAACTACAGATGAAAATGTTAGGAAAAATAAGTCACATCTGCACGGAACATTTACAGACTGTTTCCTGTTTTTCTCACCTAAACACACAATACAAAAACTACATACACCGCGTGTATGTTCTATTAGGTATTATAAATAATCTATCACAAAGTACATGGGGTCAGGTGCATAGGGTACATGCAAATGCTGTGGCATTTTTATAAGGGACACAGAGGGATGACTGTACATACACGAAAAGTTAGAAACTCCTGACGGCCGAGGGAAAAGCATAGCAGAGGGGTAGGAGAGCCAGGGGAAGAAGGGTTGCGATTTTTCGTAAGCTGGGGAGGGAAAGCAAAACTTAGAGGTAAGGAGCAGATCCTGCAGTTAAGGGGAGAGGCCGGGGAAGAGTCTAGGAAAAAGCCTTTGGGGCAGAAGGAACAACCCCTTAAAAGGATTCCCATGAGACACCGGTGGTGTAACCCAGGTTCGCCCAGGAGAGCGGTAAATCCAGAGACTTGGGGAGGAGGAGTGGGCTGAAGCCAGGTCGGAGAGGTGCAGCTCCCAGGGAGCCTACTTGTCCCCCAGCGGAAGGACCGCCTTTGTCTGAGCTGGCCAGGAAGCCTGGAGGGGTTCGGGTGGAGACTGGGACCTGGCCTACAGTTTAATGGGGAATGCTGGCGGCGGGCTGGACAAAGGCTGCCCGGGAGCAGGGCAGAAGCGGGGACGCTCGAGCAGAAGCGGCTGAAATAAACCAGGCGGCCCACCACAGGGGCTGCACTGGAGGCAGCAGCAAGGGTGGGAGTCACAGCAGGGGGTGAAGGTGGAGCCCACAGAATGCACTTCTGGATCGGGTGTGGAATGCAAGCAAAAGAGAGGAATGGAGATCAGGACGAAGCCCAGAGCTGCTACTAATGAGGACTTACATCCTGAATGTTGCATTGGTTTTCCAGGGCTGCTGTAATAGCACCGCACACACTCCTGGTTTAAAATAACAAACCCATTCCCTCAGGGTTGTAGAGTGGAAGTCTGAAATCCAGGTGTCAGCAGGAACAGGCTCGCCTGGGACTCTGAACGGTTCCTTGCCTCTTCTGAGCTTCTGGCAGGGGCCAGCGAACGGCTTCCCCTCAGCTCGCAGGGTTATGGCCCCATCTCTCCTTATAAGACACTAGTTGAACGGCACTGGGATCCACGCTCAGGATCTCATCTAAACTCACTGCATCTATGAGGAGTCTGTTTCCAGACAAGGTCATTTAGCAGCTTGGGGGAGGGTAGGACTTCACACAACTTTTTGGAGGACACAATTCAAACTATAACAGGCGTACAATTGTGTTGAAGTCTGCAATCCTTTAGACACCCATGCTGAAAAGGTATCGGATGTAAAGTCTGAGTTCAGGGCCGGGGATTCGGCTCAGCGGTTCCACCACCTGCGGCACAAGCACAAGGACCTGAGTTCAATCTCCGGTACCAAAATAAATAAATAAATAAATAAACCAAAAAAATAAAGTCTGAGTTCAGGTGAAAGGTCCAAGTTGAACGTGTTTAAGGTTGGATTAGGCGTCTACTTCACTTCCGTATAAACCTAAGAAAACTACAAAGAAATTATTATTTCTTCCTTGAAAAGATGGGGAAATATAATCCCTGCTGGAAGGGACCCTTATGAAAGTCTATAGCACAATGAATATGAAAGCTGTCTGAGAAATTCCAAGAACTCTGCAAATCAAAGCTCTTCATGTTGTCTGCTACTCTGAACTCTGCGGCTGTGTATTTGGCCCAACTATTTTTTGGAATACAACATGTTTTACACTTCAACTCATATCATCTTACTTTGGAGAGCTGATGTACACAAACAATGAAAAATGAGACACTGCCTGAAATTATTTTAGGAAGAACAGTCCAGTTCTATGTTGGTGGTTGACTTGAGGTCTTTCAGAGTCTTGGAATTTTTTTAATGCCCAAAGGGTGACCTCACCAGGAAGGTGAAATTGCAACTCAAAATGGCAGTGGAAATGCTCCATACTTCCTGGAGAAATGACAGGAGCCGTTGCAATTACTCGAGATATATATGAGACTCTACTAATAATCAGGTACTGCACAAGGCATGGGACTAGGACGACGAAAACAGCACAGCAACTGTCCTTAGGAGAGAGATTTAAAGTGGACATGTAGCTAACAAGGGAGGAGTTCAGTTCCCGGGATGCGACAGGAACAGCTAACTCCTCTGCTCCAGAAGGGGAGCAGAAGAGACCCTGGGGGATGTGACACCGCAATCTTAAGGATGAATTCGTGTCACTCACAAAACAGAACAGCATCCCAGGCAGACGACTCGCTTGTCTTCAGAGCTCCAAAGACTGAGGGATGCGTGCAGGAAGCCAGGCAGCTCCATGCAGCCGTCTTCTGGAGTAGAAGACAGGAAGTAGGGCTAGTGTTGCAGCTGTCAGCAGGGTAATGAAGACCCTCTGTGTCCTCCTGCTCGGGACAACTGGGTGCTGTTCTAAGAGACACAAGCCCCCTCCAAACCCAGGTGCACCGCCTAGTTGTCTTCTCACAAATTTTTTCACCAGTAGACTTTGTCCTTGTATCTATTCCGGCTCAAGGACTATGAACACTGGTTTACCGATTTTCCTGGAAGAATCTGTCCAATTACTTTGGCTATATCACTTTTGTCTGAGAACTCAAGCGCTTCGTTTGGGAACGTGGAGCGGTTCATTAGCAAGCACGCAGAGCTACCAGGTTCTGTGTTCAAGATCACTGTTCTTTCTCTTTCTACTAACTGGCTCTCACAATGTTCTGGCCAGTTTCCAAGGTGCTCTGTGATCTGGTAGTCCAATGTGATTCCAGCTACCATCTCTTTTTAGTTCCAAAGTGAAGTGTCCAGGAGTTCCACTCCCTTTAATGTTTTAATTAGCAAAAGGATCACCTGGACTACGGTATGTTGTTTTGACCTTCTGTAGTGGGAACTCCTAGATGGGCGCTAGACAAAGGGAAAGTAAATACAGGTACTAACACAGGGGCTCAGCAGTGAGGAAGCACTTGAGGGGTACTGATCCTTGCCTGGCCACCTAAGGGCTCCTTTCCCTTCAGCTTGAATCATGAAGCTTTCTCTTCCTAGCCATCCTTGGCTGAAATGGGTAGCTATGCACTGTCTCTCATAAAATTTCCCACTAACTTATAAAATTCAAATCACTTCTGTTACATAAGCCATTCGCTAGGTACTCACCCTGAACACTTTTAAATGAAGAATTTACCTCAGAGTATAAAATGATTGTTGCCAGAGATGGGGAGGGAACTCGGAGAGGCTGCTCAGCAGGCACAGTAACAGCCAGGTAGGAGAAGCAAGCTCAGCGTTGCAGTGCAGAATAGCATTAGAGTTACAGATCGTGTGTAATGTATTTCAAAAGAGCTTGCATAGAAGATTTTAAATGCATTATCACAAAGAAATGATGAAAATTTGAGGTGATAGGTATTGTCTTAACTACTTTTCTCCTTGCCGAGACAACACCCAAAGCTAAAGGAGGGAGGGTTTGCTGTAGCTCACAGTGTGTGCAGAGGTTGCAGCCCATTGTCGGCTGGCCCTGAGGCAGGGTGGCGTGGCAGAGGAGCATCGCAGAAGAGAGAAAATTCATGATGGGCAGAAGGTGGCAAAGCAGTGAGTAGCAAAGAAGCAGCAAGGGACAACAGCAGGCCTCCCTCCTTCTGAGCCTTGTATTCCATCCAGGCTTCCTATTCACACTCAGGGTGGGGCAGCCCTAATCCTAGCACCGCACCGTGAATCAACCCCAGTGTCACATCCTTAATCCCAGCATCACACACTTCCTATCCAGCCACCTCCAAAAAGCCCAGCTATGACCACGTGAGGCTCCAGGGGACACAGGCCAAAGCAGACATGCTCATTACCCTGATTTCATCGTTACATATTGTGTGCATATGTGGGAATGTCACACTGTACCACATGCACTGATGCAGCTATTATGTGCCAATTAAAAATAAAGCTTAAAAAGAGTACCTCAAAACAACAGCAACACAAAATCCCATCTGTGAGTTGTCTGAATATCAGCCATGAAAGAAAGTATAAGGCACTCCAGGAAGAGAGCAACCAAGATCTATAGGGTCCTCTGAAATCAATACAATTCCGTCTGAATATTACACCCATTGATGAGAAGAAATGATTTTATGGCCCCTGTGATGAATAAACTTCTAACAAGTGGCTGATCCCCCCCACCTTCTGACTTCAGATTAACATCAGAAGCTCGCATTTATTGAGCACGTATTATGTGTTACTCCTAGAATTTCACAGGCGACCCATTTAATCTTCACAGTAACCCAAGGCTCAGGCTCGGGACGGCCTTTCCACAGATGTGCAGACGGCAGCCAAAGGGAAGGGGCCTCATCAGCTGCCAGTCACCTTTCAAGCCCAAGCAGCTCGGTCCAAGAGACCAGGGATCTCTGGACTGAATCGGTTCAGTGTTTACTAGAGAAACAGATTTAATGCAAGATACATCAATATACAATGGTACTTCATTTCACAAACTCAGTTCTCTCCACCACTGTGGTCACAAACCCAACTGGGCAAGAACCAAATCAAATTTCCCCACAAGGTCAACATTGAACCAAACCATTGAATTGGATTCAGTTCTCGTCCAACTTGGTTTGCAACCAGAATCATGGAAAGAATCAAGCTCCTGAGCTGAGGTACCACTGTGTGAGAATTTATAAGCTTGCCTTACAGCGGCCACCTGCAGAGTAAGGCGTGGAAGGGTGAAGAGGGGCTGCCCGCGTCCTGGAGAAACAAAGGACCCCATGGAAGGCCTGGAGACCACCCCAGTGCCCCGTGCATGTCCCTCTCAGGAGGTTCAAGGGTCTGCCAGGAGCTGGAAGCCAGGAGTCAACGTTCAAGGTGAAGGTGAAGACTGGAGCTCAGCAGAAGAAACAGAAGCAGCTTCCTTTGTTTCCCTTCTCTTCTGTGAAGGCAGCAAACTCATTGGTGGATCCCACTCACACCCAGGGTGGGTCTTCCGTCCTCAGTAAACCCCTTCAGCCACATCCAGCACTGTGCTGATCCGGCTGAGTTGGGTGTTTCTTACTCAAAGTGTTTCAAAGGTCTCACTCTGAAACTGAGGCAGAGCCATACTTTTGAGGCTTCATCACAGCCATGATTTGGGTGGGATAAAACTGCAGCTTTATACAGTAAAAAAGAAAATTTTGAATGGACCTTCATTTCCCTTCTGTTCTTGCATTCAGCCTGATACCAGTCTTCTCATCTTCCTCTGTGGCACCACAAAGGACTCCAGGCTGTGAGGTGTGAAAAGGAATGAATAACACACACCATCGCTGTGTTCTGCCCAGTTCTGTCTTAAAGTTCATGCGTCGCAAGCCAAACCCAGCTAGCGTTGGGATGAGCTGCAGTGATTCCCAACAGAAGTCAATCGATCAAACTTTCTCATGAGAGAGCCACAAAGCAAGACTTCAGTCCAGCTCTAGGACGCTTTTCATGGAATCCATTTAGCCAGGGTTTATAGTTCATCGCGCAGCCACGTGCGAGAGTTCCTTATCTGCTTCATTGCTTTCCTCTTTTAATCTCTGGGTAAGTCCCATTTTTATTGAATTCCGATTAGCCAAAGACTAGCAGCACCAACACTGATGCCTAGAACTGTGCTTTTAGCTGTTCTTCCATCCAACCAGGAGAGGGCGCGCGGAGCACACTAGAAATTTAACAGGCAGCGGCTCAAGGGTGGGAAACTTCAGAAATATTTTTCCATTATAACATGGCGTATTCTTGAGTCTCTTTCCCAAATTGTAAGGCTATATGTAACACGCTGTTCTGAGTATGCACTGAGGGCTGTGGCCCCTTTCAAGTCATCAGCCAAACCTTAATCATTAAAAGCAGCGGAGAGCAATAAATGTAATCAGAACGCCCATTTGCACAGGGCGTGATGGGGGGGGTGAAACCATCGGCGTCTCTCGCCTTCTTGAGATGCTCACTATGCTACAGCCAAGAGTCATATTTTCAATACCTTTTAGTGCTTTCCGTTGTTAATCAAAATAGAATTTTGGAGCATATAAACCGGGCCCGGTTTACAACACTCCGCTTGTTTCTCCTTCTACTGGGGCTGGCAGATGATCCTGCACGCCTTCGTTCCGGGCCGAGAGAAACTGTCCGGAGACTGGCGTCCCGTTTCTGCACAGCGCTAAGACGTGCAGGGAAGCCCCTGGTCCCTGGGTCAGTTCCCTTCCGCAGGCTGAAGACTGAGCCTTGGGAGTTCCCTGTGCAGCGAGCGTTAAAGCCAGCGCTGCCACTGGAGATTCTGGCTCCTCATTCTGACCGCAGCAGCCAGACTCTGACCGGTGCCTTCCCCACACAGGCGGCTGAGCCTCCCCTCGGCCCTGCTCATGCAGATATTGGCTCAGGTAATTCTGCTTTTGTCCAAGTGTTTGATACTAAAGGTAAAAAAAAAATTGAGTATCGTTCACCCTTGAAATGGACATACTCTGAATATTTCCTTTTTTATATGAAATCCTTTTTTCTTCTATATGCCTTCCTTCTCTTCAGGAATGTCAATGCCAGAATTAATAAAGAGCAGAAAACGTTTTCTTAACTTTGGCAGCAGGCGACTCTGAGTATGCGTCATAGCTCTT
The DNA here is from genome assembly GCF_012274545.1 of Fukomys damarensis. NCBI lineage: Eukaryota > Metazoa > Chordata > Mammalia > Rodentia > Bathyergidae > Fukomys > Fukomys damarensis. The sequence continues at coordinate 6,020,375 of NW_022900917.1, read as the reverse complement.
AGGAACCCACTTTGATTCTTAAACAGTATTTTCAGCAGATACAATATAATAAAAGGCCTTTTTAGATAGTTTGCATATCTCATGTTTTGTATGTATAAAGTACACACACTGTCAATTGAAACAAAGCACTTTCACAATTTGTTATTTACTACAATCCCCCAGGAAGGCAGACTTTCACATACGACTGAGAAATAAACTGCAGTTCACAGATCACGCCATTAGTTCCAAATCAATCTCAGAAGCTAGACTGTCAGGCTGACCGGCCACTACTCTTTTTTGAGACAGGGTCTCGCAATGTAGTTCAGGCTGGCTTTGGACTCACTAGGTAGCCCAGGGCGGCCTCACTCATGGTGATCCTCCTGCCCCAGCCTCCCAAGGGCTGGGATTACAGGGGTGTGCCACCTGGCCCGGATCCAGGACTCAATATTCAGTATAACATCATCCTCATAGCCCCATTTCCAACAATTTAAACAAGAATGCATTTATAAAGGCTGGAGCAGTGTACCACCCTTGTTCTCAGCGAGTGCGCCAGTGGATGGTGTAATGTCCTTAGACCACTTTAATATTACAAATACGTTGGATTTATAATACATGCTCCACCCAGAGGGAACCAAAGGTTTTTGCAAATTCTAATGTCAAAGAAGGAATGCAGTTAGCCCTGGAGGAGATGCTGGCAGCTGAAAAGGCAGATTCTTTCCATCTTTAAGCTACTAACCCCTATGAGTGCTGCCTAACTATGGAACCACAGTTATTCATTGCAAAGAACTGAATTAGAGCCACACATCTAATTTTTCCATGTGAACGACTGGCATTTGTGTTTGTTCGTAAACCCTTTGGTCTCAGCAAGTCCTGAACACTGGAGGGTGATACTGACCTATGCATGGGCCCTGAGATTAACACGGGAGTGCTGAGTATCCAGAGGTGTCCTATGTATTTTTAGCCATTTGCCACAAAAATACCAAGGGCTGCCTGTATGTCAGGGGTGTGTGATAGGAGCTCTTCCTGTACTGTTTCATTTAATCTCCAGATCAACCCCCGGAGATGGGAGCTGTCATTACAAACCCAGCACAGAGGGGAAACAGGCAGCTCAAGGAGGGACTGTTGCTGGAGACAAAGGCTTTCACCAGAAGACACTGAGAAAGTAAGGTCACCATAGAGGGGGAAGTAAATTGTAACAGGCCTCGAAAGAGAAGATACAGGTTTAATGTTTTACTCTGTAAACTCTGGAGAAACACTGTGACCCAAAGGACTCTTTTCATAGGATACCCTTGCAGATGTGTGTCAGACGAATGAAAGAAGAGAGACCAAGGACAGCAAGGAGTTAGTGGGACAATGCAGACATAAGAGATGGTGGTCAGTGACTGGAAGGAAGGAAGGAGGGGAGGGAGGAGGG
>NW_022900917.1:5985592-6018854 GCF_012274545.1 Fukomys damarensis | reverse complement strand
GGGAGGGGAGGGAGGGAGGGAAGGGAGGGCTGGCTTCCTTTGGTGGTGAGTATGGTGGTTTTCAGGGAGGACTGCTCAAGACTTAGAGGCTCTGAGGCCGGAAAGGGGGAGCGGGGAGATGGAGATTGGACAGCAGGCAGCAAAACACAGACAGAAGAAGTTCTGGTGTTCTAAGAAAGAGTGGGTGGCTAAGTCTCAATAAGTCGTTACATGCTTCATGAATATCTTGACATCGCCAAGAACAAAGCAGTGATAACGAGGTACAAACTTCCCCAATCTGATCAGTGCATATGGTGCACATATGTTGAAATGCTACACTGTACCCTATAAATATATATAATTACACTTGTTCGTCTACTTCTAAAAATGGTGAAAGAGGTGGAAATACTGTCCCGCTTTGATCACTACAAATTGCATAAATGGCTGGAATTATCATATTCCAACCCATGAATGCATACAGTTAAATAATGACAATAGCGGACTTGCTGTTAGATGGGGGGTCTGGCCAGAGGGGTCACTGTGGGCGTGGCCTGGGAAGATTTATCTTCCTTCCTGTCCTCCCTTCACTCTCTGACTTCCTGTTCTCCATGCCCTGGGCATGAGCGCTCCTCCGCCAGGCCCCATGCTGTGCTGCTCTGCCTTGGAACCAGCCAACTATGGACTGAAACTTCAGCCAAGAAAAACCTTTCTTCCTTTAAATTGCCGGCAACAAAGTGACTAAGATAGCTCCTGTTGCCTGAGAACCATGTAATAAGTTCAGGCTTTGAACTCTAAGAACAGGGATTTTTTTGGTTACTGTAGCATAACCTCACTGATGCTGAATGACAACTAGCAATAAAAATCATGAAAAAACAATACTTTCAAGGGATATCGAGGCAACAGCTGCACATTAGGAAAATAAAAATATACTGAATGCTTAATATGTGGAAGATGGGGGAAGGGTGTTCATTCATTCCTTCATTCAAAGAAAGTTTGCTGAGAGATATTATGGGTTAAGAATCATTTCGGACAATAAGAATATGAACTTCCTGGCCTTTGCTCATAGAGAGCTAGAATCCTGTAAAAGAAAGCAGACATTATAAAGTATGCTCTGATAAGATTATAAACTCACCCCCATAGGCATGCAGAAAGGATACTGATTCCAGCTGGGCATGACCAGAAAAACTTCCTGGAGGAACAGATGTTAAGCTGAATTTGAATCATAAATATAAATTAATTAGGTATTTGAAGGGATGTGTAATTTTAGAAAATGAGACTGCCAGGTGCACAGAACAAGGCAAATATGGTTTGAGCACGTTGGGAGTACTATAAATAAGCTCCTATGATTTGTGGATGCAGGGCAGGAACCAAAATTTATCCTACAAACTAGGGGTCAGGTACCCTAAGTACAGCCTCTGTCTAAGGAGTCTGGTCACAATCTCAAGGGTGAGGAAAGCCATGGCTGTATTAAAATTGAGTCCTGACTTGATGAGACTTTTTAAGAAAGTCTTCTTAACAGCATGGGGAGAACGGGTAACAGAATGACAGAGAGAAGGGAGCTAGCAGTGTGTGGTCCTGTCCAGGATGGTGAAGTTTCAAAGCAAGACAGTGACAAAGCAAATGATGGAGAAGTGCGTAGGAAAGATAAATGCTATGTGTGACTGATAGATGTTAATGACTCAGAATCTCGCTTGGGTACCTGAGTGGGTAGTGGTTCCTTTTCCTAAGGTAAGCTCCGTGTGTGTGTGTGTGTGTGTGTGTGTGTGTGTGTGTGTGTGTGTGTGTGAGAGAGAGAGAGAGAGAGAGAGAGAGAGAGAGAGAGAGAGGGAGGCTGGAGGAGGGAAGGGGATATAGTACATTCGATCTGAAATTTGTTGTCGCACTTGATTTGAGAAATGCCTTCCAAACGTAGACCTAGATTAGAAAACCCGACCACCTAGAGTTACAGGTGGGGCAATGTGAGCACAGTGTATGAAGTGGAAGGTGATACCCAGGCAGGTGCTACAGTTTGGACTGTGAGTGTCCTTGAAGACCCACGTGTTGAAGAATGCGTGGTCCCCAGCCTGCAGCACCTCTGGGAGGTGACGGAAACTTCAGCCAGTGGGACTCACTGGAAAATCACCGGAGACATGTCCTTGAAGAGGTTATTGGGAACCCTGACCCTGCTCTCTCTTTGCTTCCTCGCTGCCACGAAGCGAGATGCTTCCCTGGCCGAGCACCCCTGCCATGAGTTACTGTTTTACCACAGGCCCCAAAACAATAAGTCAACTGACCATGGACTAAAGCTTCTAACACTGTGAGCCAGAAAAGGTTTCAGAAAAACCTTCCCTCTGAAAGTTGATGTCTCAAGTATTTTTGTTACAGTGATGGAAAGCTGACTAACACAGTATGTGGTCTATAAGCTGGCCAGCCAGTGAAAAATATGCAGAAGGGCAAAAGAAGAGAAATACCAACAAAAAAACTAACAAGTGGAAGGCAGTAGCCCAAGGAAGAAATCAACAAGGGTCATCCTGACATTTATAATCCATGTGGCTTGATGAAAATCAGTGAGAAGGAGATTCAGGGAGTGCACAGCCCATCAAATACTATAGGACCGTTCAGTTAGAGATGGGATAAGGAGTGAGAACACAGCCACTGTGCCCAAAATGGGGAGAATGCATTCATCTCACAAAGTTATGAAATACCTCTGCAGACTTACACAGAGAAAACAGAAGGTAAACTCCATCCATCATGACTTTCATAAATGAAACCAATTCAGCTTATTCGATGACACCCAGATGGTCAGACCCCCTCACGCATGAGCTCCCCGTCTCTCCCTCCCTCCCCCCGCCCTTATCCAAGATGGTACCGTACTAACCGCTCCACAGTTCACCACTGCACAGTCCAGAAATCTGACCTGATCGTTCCTGAAGAGAGACTACTTATTCTTTATTTCTTTTTTTGTTCCTACTAAGTTTATTGGTACATGTTAGGTGTACAATACATTACATTCATCACTGGGATCTTGTACTTTTACACGACAGGTCTTGGTTCTTATTTTTCCCCCTTCCCCTGCCCTCCCTTCACCCCCTCCACCCCTCCCTATTTCCAAAGACTTTGCTTTCATTTTTTCCTTTTCTCATATTTTTTCTTTTCCCTTCTTACCTTTCCCCTACCTGTCCCACTTCCCCTACTCCTTTAGACCTTTTCTTCCTATCATACAGTATCAATTATACATTTTGATCCTTATTTATTATTAGTTTTTCCACACCATTCATTTCTCAATGCAATACTCATATATGTTAGTGCAGAAATATTGAAAAATATACAGGAATACTGTGTGCTAGCTACACGGTACCTCTCTTTAGATAATATAGTATATGGTAAATGTCTTGTATCTGTTTTTGTAAAATCCAAAAAAATTAAATTCCAAACTCCATGTAACCTCCAAGATTCTAAATGAGATTATAGATACACGTAACTGTAACACTTCTAACACCTCAGAAAATATGCTGTATATGTTTTTATTTTTGGATTAGGCACTGCTGATGGGAGCCATATATAATATTTATTTTGAGTGTACAACTTTCTTGCAAAAACCAAGTAATCGCACCAGACCGGTCTATTTATCCCTCTCCATGGCAACTATCACAGGGCTGCAGCGAGCAGGCTCCACAGCAGGACGGAGCCTGGAGGGTGCTCCTTGGCTTGCAGGAGCAGTCCTGTCCTGGATTCAACCTCCCTCCCCTGAGGCTTTGCTTTGCTTACTTAGCTCTGGTTCAGGATCCACTGGCTTCTTTTTCTGTTCTGCACCTGGGCCAGCTTCTGGGTTTTTTTGTTTTTAATTTTTGGGGGTTTTTTTGTTTTGTTTTGTTGTTTCCCATGAAATCGTAGGCCAGGAGAATCTTCCCATTCTCATTTGGCAAGTTCGGGATCATTACCATTTCAGAGCTGGAAGAGAAACTTGGAGAGAACACTGAGTTCAGCCCCTTCCTTTAGAAATGAGGATCCTGAGGTGCAGAAGTGGAGGGATTTGGCCACCTCAACTGGGTCATTTATGACAAAGCTACAACCCCTATCTAAGCTGTGATTTTATTTTTCCCATTAAGAGATTCAACAGCACATGAATAGTGCTGTATGGAAATTTATTTATTTATGAGCATTTAAGTGCAGACACTGTCACTTGGCTTTGTTGCATTCTTTATTTCACCATCCAGTATCTATCATTTTGTAGGAAAAATACCTTATTTCCTGTAGAATAGCTAGAAAACACAAAGATCTCAGAAAGTAACACCAAAAACTTAAACAGCCCCATAATAAATGGGCAAAAGAACTGAACAGACAATTCTCAAGGAGGAAGTACAAATGGCCAATGAGTATATGAAACAATATTCCACATGCAAATCAAAACTACACGGAGATTACAGAATGGCTATCATCAAGAACACTAAAAGAATAAATGCTGGCAAGGATGCAGGAACAAAGGAATCTGACACTGCTGGTGAGAATTTAAATTAGCACAGCCACGGGTCAGGGATGTAGCTCAGTGGTTCCCGGCGCCTGCCTCACAAGTGCAAGGACCCAAGTTCAATCCCCGGTACCAAAAATAAATAAGTAAATAAATGAGCACAGCCACGACGGAGATCAATACAGAGGCTCCTCAAAGGACTACACAGAGAGCCGTGCCACTCCTCGGAATACACCAGAAGGAGCGGGGACAGCGAGGACATCCTCACAGCCAAGTCAGCAGCGAGATACAGAGCCAGCCCGTGCGCCCACCAGCACGTGAACAGATAAAGAAAATGTAGCACATACGCACAAAGGAGAGTTACTGAGCCACAGGAAAGGACGAAAGTCTGTCACTTGCAACGAAGTGGAGGGATCTGAAGACCGGCAAGGTGAGTAAAATAAACCAGACTCAGAAGGACAAATATCACATGTTCTCCCCAAAAGGAGCAATTTGAAAAAGATGACAAGAGAGTAGAAGGGAGACTCTTATTAGATAAGAAGAGGGATGTGGGGAAGGAAGGAAGAGGGGTAAGAGAGGACATGGATATAGGAATATGGTCAACATCATACACACACACATTGAAATCCCCCAAAACGTGAGACAGACAAGGACAGAGAGGGGAAGGAGGGACCAGGACAGCGGCTGAGGCACGTTGGGTGCTTACACAGATCGCCCAGATGAAACCCACTGATCTGAACAGCCGACACGCACTCATGAAAACCGTGGGACAACATCCATCCGCAGAGAGGAGAAGGAATGTCACTTCCCTGCCTCCGTCCCGGCGGTCCAGGCCGAACTCACTCAGAGCCTTGGCCGAAGGAGCAGCTTATGACCGAGGCAGGGCCAAGCAGAGCGCCCCGTCCTGCACGCTCAGCACCTGCTCAGGAGAGAGGAACATGACCCCTCCCTGGACTTCAGCGGGGCCTGGCGGCACTGGGCCTCCACTTGCTCAACACCTCTCGGCCATGAGATGAGGCAAGAAAGGCAGCGAAAGCTAGGGATGGAAAGGCAAGAGCTCTGATGACTGCACAACACTCTGGACTTGGGTCTCTGGGTCCTCTCACACCTGGGTCCTCTCGGACCTGGGGCTTTTTCAGTCATATACACCAATTTCTTCTTTGCTGAAGCCCAGTTTGGATGGATGACCTATTGCTTTTGATATAAAGTACCTCAGCGCCGAGCAGCTCCTTCCTCTCCCACAGCTGTCTGCCCTACATAAATGACACCACTGGTCATGTTGCCAAAGTTTGATTTCCCTGCATTATGGATGTGTGAATCTATTTGGCTAATTTGAGACTTACACAGGCATTATGAACTTTTATGTTGCAAATTGAACCCTAATGAGAAGTTTCATTTATTTATACTTATGAAATCATAATTTCCTGTTCCTAAGATGAAAAAGTTAAAAGGGCCTTTTAAAGTGAAATAGTTGTTTTCTTAAGCCAGTGAGTCTCTAGAGGCTTCTTAAACTTCAACCACTGTAAAAGAATGATATGGTGGTGAGTTAAATGTAAGTAAATCAGAACCAACCAGAGTGTTTATAAAACCTTCAAATCCACATGGATTTATAAACCAAAGGGGCAGATTCGGATTTGTAAAGAAAACCCACAGGAAATGGATAATATGTAATGTGTTTGTCTACACTGAGTCAGACTGCTTTTGGTGTGTAATTACCTGATCTGCATACCGGAAGTATCTTTCCATCCTCCCAAATGGAGTTGACCTGAGTTAGAGCAGAGGAGTTAGAGCAGATGTCGGCTCATTTGCCCTGCACAGCTGGGGCCAAACAAAGGTGACCAAGCAGCTTCTCCTTCAGGAAAAAGGGACAGGGGCTGCTCAGTCACCTCAACAGTGACCTCCTTGTGCATCATGCACTTGTCAAGCTTTTCTTGTTTTGGAGTCTTTATCCAAAGCATTCCCTTCACCTAGAAAGCTCTTCTGATGGCTCTACAAATTTATCTATGTGATGTTCTCAGAGAGTTTTCCTTGTTCATCCAGTCTCTTGTAGACTACACAAATATGCTCCTTTTCATCATGTTTACCAAGATTTTCTTTCATATAAAAGATGACATAAAAAGAATGGTTAATGTACTTATATGTCAGCTACCTTCGCTACAGTAGGAGAAGAGGGTCATACTTTATTGGTTTACCTTTTGTTATTTGTATTAAGAAAAGCAGAATGATGGTGAGGGACTAGAAGCTTCGTTAAGATCAGGAACAAAGCAAGGGTGTCATTCCTCACTACCCCTTTCCTCATCATTCTAGGACTTTTAGGTAATGAAATAAAACAAGACAGGAAGTGAAAGTTATGCAAATGAGGGCCGGGAATTTAGCTCAATGGCCTTAAGCCTGTCTCGCAAGCGCAAGGTCCTCAGTTTGATCCCCAGTACCAAAAAGAAGTTACGCAAATGTGCCTTTGTTAACAGATGTCTACCTATGTAGAAAATCAGAAAGAATTAATAAGTGCTTATACCAACGTTGAAGATGCAAGGATTAATAAACAAAAGTCATGCCCTTGCCTGCAATAAAAATTTGATTTGGAAATAAAAAACACAATGCCGTTTGAGCTGGCACCCCAAAATGATAAATATAGCAATATATGTTATATATCAATATGGTGAAAGTTATAAATCTCAAATGCAATAAAGAAGATTTAATTACCTAAAGGGAGAGATACTCTGTGTTCATGGCAGGAACACTGAATATTGTTAAAATGTCAGTCCTTTTCTGACTTAAATATTCAATGTAATCTCAGCTAAAATCATAGACATGTACTTTACAGATATCAATAAATTCAAGTTTATATGGAGAAGACAAAAAGCCCAGAACACCTAATTCAGTATTGGAGTAGAAAGACAGAGCTGGACAACTCCCATCGCCTACCTCAAGACCTGCTGTAAGGGGACAGTAATCAAGAGAGTGAGGATGGTGAAAAAAGTGGACCAGAAGGTCAGCATAACAGAACAGAGAACGCAGGAACAGAGAAACATAAATGTGAACAACTGATCTTTGACAAAGGGCCAGAAGCAATAAAATGGTGCTGGAACAACTGGATATCCAAATGCAATAATAATGATAGTAACAATCTAGGCACAGACCTTATACTTCTCACAAAAATCAACAGACCAGTACTAGTCCATTTGTGTTACTATACTATACTGAAATACCTGAGGCTATGTTCTTACAAAGAAAAGAGGTTCATTGAGCTCACCACTTTGGTATCTGTAAGCCCTGAAGGCACAGCATTATCCATAATGAGGACCCCATTGGCCAATAGCACTACAATGGCAGAGAACAGAGAGAGTCCAGCAATGACCTCCCCCTAACAGTTCCACAGCTCTCCCACTACTCTGAGGGCCATACGTCAACACATGAACCCATGGGAGATGAACCACACCCAAACCAGAGCAAGACCTAACCTATTTGTGAAATGCAAAACTCTTGAGACTCCTAAAAGCTAACAACAGAGAAAGTCCAGCTGACATGGGTTTTGACATAGGTTTTGGCAGTGACCCCTTACATACATCATGAAAGGCTGGTCCACAGGAGAAATTATTGATAAGCGAGGTCTCATTAAAATTAAAAAGTTCTGCTCTGTGTAAGATAGTGTCAAGTGAATAAGAAATAAACCTCACACTAGGAGCTATGTGTGCAAAAGATACCTCAAATGGAGAGCTGTCTGAATGAATGAGGAAGTCTTAAAACCTAACAATAAGAAAAACAAGCTAGATGTGAAGAGACAAGATCTTAAGATGCACCTTACCAACGAAGACAGAGATTGCAAACCAACATAAGAAACAGCCATCCAACTCTTACGCCACCAGGGAAATGGAGTTTAAACAAGTATAAGATTTCAACACACACCTAGTAAAATGGTGAAAATCCAAACCAGAACACCACAGGAAACCTCCTTCATTCCTGGTGGGGATGCAAAAGAGTGTGTCCTCTTTGAAAGACAATTTGGCAACTTCTTACAAAACTAAACATTCTCACCGCACAATCCAGCTGCTGTGCTCCTTGGTATTTATCCAAAGGAGTTGAAAACTTATTTCGACACAAAAAACTTCCACACAGATATTTGTGGCAACTTTACTCCCAGCCGCCAAAGTTTGGAAAGCAAGTCCTGCCGTAGGTGAGTGGACAGCTGAGCTGCTGCACCTCCATCGAGACACGAGTCAGTGCTGAAAGGAAACGAGCTAGCCAGCTGTGGAAACAGTCATCTCGGGTGCGTCTTACTCAGTGCAAAAAAGCCAATCCCACAATGCTACAAGGCACACGATTCCAGCAAGCTGCAAAGACGAAACTGTGATAAAAGTAAAAAGTGTTTAATCCATGCAAAATCTCAGCTGGCAAAGGTTGTGGGGGGAAAGGACAAATCCATGGAGCACAGAGGACTTCTGGAGGACTCCGTATGGATGCATGTCATTCCATATTGCCAAAATCCATAGAATGAGAATTCCTGAGTGAACCCTAACGTCAATAATGAACAGTGGTGACCGTGATGCGCCAGTCAGCGTGAGTTCATGAACTGTCACAGTGGCACCATTTTGGTGAGGAAAGGTGGTAACAGGCGATGCTACACCCAGGGGGCTTGTGGGAAATTTCTGTACCTTTTGCTCAATTTCGCTGTGAACTTCAAATTTTTCTAAACACCTAAACTGTTTTAAAAAGAAGGAAAATGAAAGCAGAATTTGCCATGTTTTTATGACTTACAGACTAATCTTAAAAATAGAAACGATCTTCATCTGTTTTGTGCTACCGCTACAGGAGGTAACCAAGAATGGAAATCCATTTCCCCTATCTGCAGCTATTTGCACTGGCTCTCTGCCATGCTCATTTTTTTTTTATATACCAGCATCGAACTCAGGACCTTGCACTTGCGAGGCAGGCAACAGCACCACTGAGCTAAAACCCCGGCCCTATGGTCAACGTTTTTAAGACAAGAATTCTTTAGCATAAGCCAGTGTGGAGGTGGGAAGAAAGTTGCCGAACTTTTGTAAAAACTGCCACATTTCCTAGCGTTAGCATTTGAAGAATATTGACAGAAGAGCTTTGAATTTATGGCAGGTTCCTGGGGACTTTTCAGTGTAGGCTAATCCAACTCCTCCCTTTGAAGCAGTACCTCCAGTAGTCTCTCCGTCAAAGGAGAGAATGAAAAAATAGCCTGTCTCTTGGAGAACAGGAAGAAAGGGCTGCAAACTTGAATTGTAAGCCACTTTCTGGGCTAAAGAACTGAGCTGCCCGTTGTGAATGACCAACAAGTTCCTAACCCACCTGTGCCTCCCATTCAGCTGTAGATGGGGCTAAGACCTCTCTCTGCTCTTTTCTCAGAATCCTCCACCGCTGGACATCAAACTGCAGATTTTTTAAAAAAGCTCAATAAAAAGAGTGGCTTGAACTCCTAGTGAGAGCAGGAAAATAGAAGTCAGAATCCAGGCTCCATCTCCTCTCCCACCGTCGGTTCACTCTAAGTGGCGGGTGAAATACTCAAGTGCAGGCCTCAGTATTTGATCCCTTCCCAAAAACAAGCCATGTGGTTTTTGCCCCAATTGCTGCACTAATTACCTCAATTCATCACCCTGAAGTGCTCTGCATTCCGGGGTGAAAGCGGCCATTGAAAAGGTCAGGAAACCAGCCTAGAGTTGTTCATTCTTGGGAACTTTACTGCAGCAATTAAAATTTCAGCTTTATTATTTTAAAACCTCTCGTGCAAAGCTGAAGGAAGCTTAGTACCAAAGGCTTTCACGGTTTAACCTGCAGGCGCTTGGGAGTACCACGGATGAGAAGAATGTTTGGCTTCAGGTCGCCACATAGCCGCAAACTGGTTGCAAATACATCAGGAGGCCCTGTCCGCAGGGGATGTAGTAGAGGGCAATGAAAAATGAGCAACTTTACATCGGGGTTGGAAAGAGCACAATGAAAAGGTAGGAAAAAGAAGAAGAGGAGTGCAGTTAATTGGAACAGAAAAAAGGAAAACTCTGATGTTAAAAATCTAAAAGAGATTGCGAGGATTCAAACATGTCAGGCAAAGAAAAAATATCTTAGCATTCCAGTTAAAATACACACCTGTAATCCCAGTACTCTGGGAGGCTGAGGCAGGAGGATCACAACTTTATGTCCAGCCTAGGCAACCTAGTAATTTTGTGAGACCCTGTCTTAAAATTAAAACTAAAACAAAAGGTGTAGAAATAAAGCTCGGTGCAGAGGTCCTCGGTTCAATCCTCAATGCCAAAAAAGTAACCAGTGAGCAAATAAGTTTTCACTGCTTTATTTTGAAATAATTTTAGACTTATCGAATAGTTGCAAAAATAGTACAGCAAGTTCCCATTTTTTATACATCATTTTGCTCACTAATTTTAGCTTCAACCATGGTCTTTGCTTGCAAAACTATTATCATTTTAGCCTTCTGACAATTGTCATATATTTTATTTTTCTGTCATATTTTTTATTTTTATTTTTATTTTATATATTTTATTTTATTAATTGGTTTTATACATCAGGAAATAGCTACTTTTCCCTCAACCACTTCTTTATTAAATTGTTTGTATAAGATTTAGATATTTATTTATTCTATGGATTTTTAATCCAATTAAACCATTTATTTAACTCTATTTTTCCAATATACTTTTGCAAGATTCATAAGACATTAGAAATACTGTGAATAGGACAAAGGGCTGCCTTCACACACATCAAAGCCAGTGCTGTGACAAAGAAACTAAAAATTACGATTCAGAATGAAAAGCACACGCCAGCTATGAAAGCCTTCCCATAGGGAGGTGCTGCGAAGCACAGTAATTCCATCTTTCTCATCGTGCAAGCCAAAGCCCCTGGAATTGTATCTGACTCTTGCTCTTACCGACAACGCTGAACCCACTGCACTCCCTTCAGAATCCGTCCAACTGAGGTCCCTTCTTCCCACCTCTTCCAACCTTGGCATCACTGCCTAACACGTGCTGTCTCCTAGCCCATACACTGGTCTCCTCGCTGCTATACCTTGCTGATGGAGACCACTCTGAGTGAGCTGCAAATTCATAAAGAGGCTTTTCATATTAAAAATCTGAGTCGGCCTGTTAGCCCACAATGGCTTACCTGAAGAGCCAGCAGTTGCTGTGTGTGAACAAAACAATTTCCACAGCACTGGTCTCAATAATCCCAAACACTGTGACAACTTGGGTGGCAGGAGAATATTACAGCTATACATAAAACCTCTATGAAAGCAAAAATTAATCTACGGGAAAAAACGGATTTCCTATTAATCAATGATCTGGTCCTCCTAGAATGTCTCCTGCCCTTGTTGCTAGGACCGAGCTCTCATCAGCACTCTCCACTCCACTAGTCCCTGTACTGTCCCTTACCCTTTCAAGAAGCTGTGTGTTCATTAAACAATAGCGAGCTCCAGGAGAGGGTGGCTTAGCCTGGTAAGAGCGCTGAACATCCTGGGTCCCCCTGTCTTTTGTTACCTAGCCACTGGATCCTCGATCGGGTGGTTGGAGGTCTGATCAGCCTCCAATATGTTGCCCTCTTGGGTTTCTTCTCGATGTCAGGATGTTTGTAAAACTTGAACTATTTTGAAATGAGCCCAAGAAGATGGAATGCCTTCGCATGGCTCCACTCAGAGACTATAAATGACACTCAAACCAGCAGCACTGAATGAGTTCTGATGCAGAGGACCTGGGTTCAAATTCTAGGTTCATCCTTCACTAGTTGCATGGCTTTGAGAAAATTATTTAAATTTTGCCTGAACAGGTTTAGTGCCTTTAAGATCTCTCTGCCAATATCAGGTAAAAAGTAAGAAATTTTAATTTTATTTCTGAATGAAAATGCTCACAGCTCTTCAAATGTGATTTAGTAATATTAATACAAATCATAGTTACTTGAAATTCAAGCTGTCTTTTCCCTTCTTGTTGGGCTGTCTTTTGATACCAACCTCAGCCTTATCCCTAGTACATTTTCTTTGCTTCTACTTTCACCCAAACCGCACAATAATGGGTGTTATGGTTTGTGTCTAGATGTCACCCCCAAAGCCTCCCGTGGTCATAGGCTTTTCCAGAGGTGCTGGATCTAGAGGGTGATGCTGGAATTGATTCATAACACAATGCTAGGCTCAATGGCACTAGGATTAAGAGTGTAAGTAGTCTGGATAAGATAAAAGGGTCAGGAAGACATTGTTAAGCTCCCTTGTTGCTTTCACCACCGTGTGGGTGCCATGGACTGTTTCTCTTCTGTGGATGCCCCTCTGCCACGCCAGTCTACCTCGGCGCCAGCCACCTATGGACTGAAACCTCCACAGACCATGAGCTAAATAATTTAAGCTTTAACTTTAACTTTGGGTGTTGAGTATTTTGTCTCAGCAATGAAGGAAAAGTAACTAAGACAATGGGCCAACACACTCTTCACTGTTTATACCCCTGTTCATCCAAACCCAAAGGGAAACTGAAATTTGCTTTCCCTTGACACAAAGAAGTGTCAACAACCAAAAAGAGAAATAGTCACGATAATCTTCATTATCATTCTCATTGTGGACATTAAAATCAGATTATGAACGGAAAGAGCCAGTACATGCCTTGGACATACAAATCAACCGATGCTCATTCCCCTATTCCTTTGTCTGGATTCCAGACATGAGAGCAAATATGAGCTGTGATTGGGCAGAATCCACAACCATGATGACAGGAAGAAGACAGGAAGGATTTTGGGAATGCTTTTTGGAATGATGAAGATATTCTTTCCTCCTTACCAAAAAATCGGTCTCTGCGTTTTTATATTTTAATCTGTTTATTTTGTGCATACACACAAATAAATTATTTGGGGAAAGATTAATGAAATAACTTTATAAGACAAAGAGCTTACACTTTTGTATCACAGGTTTTTTCCAGCCCCATAGAGAGAAGCTTCCCATCATTGAACGTGTTGTTCTTACAAAGAGAATATTTTCCAACTCTCTTACTTAATATAAATAGAATTCCCCATATCCATTGTGGAGATAAGTGGAGTTTTTATTTACTTGAGTGGGCATAGGCTCACATTCTGAAATGGCAACTTGATGATGAAATTTAGGTCATTGCTATTTTGGGTCCTCATTTATTTAATGATTCATCCATTGGTCTTTTCCTGCACGTTCAGTGCCAAGTGGGGGCTCACACAGGCAGACTCTCGGCCTTGGTGGGGATTTCCATGTGGCAGAGAAGGCAAACGATAGGGCCACTCACTAAATGGTGCTGAGTTCACACGTGGAGAAGAAAGGACACACTGTAAAAAAGGATAAGAAGGGACAACTAGTCTGGATTGGGCCGCTGGTCCGACTTAGAAGAATATATCAAGAAAGAAAAAGCTGAAATATCTGGAAGGACGCTAATATGTAGAGACAGATGAGTGTAAGGAATTAGGGACTGGCAAAGCAGAAACAGTAGCAGAGGAGATCTTGCAGACATGTTTGGGACATGTTGGAGATGCTAATATTGATCAAAGGTGCAAAAAAGTTACTGCCAGGCTTTTAACAGAGGTATAATGAATTCATATTTGTAATTTTTAAATTACAAATCACTGGCCATCCATCTGCAGATTGGATAACAGCTAGGACAATAGAGGAAATGAATATAGAAGATTGCTGTGGCAGAACAGGCAAGAAATTAAAATATTTTAGATTTGGGTGATGACAGTGGAATTGTTGAGAAATGGAGCAGTTCAGGAGATGTAGATGACAGAATGAACCCAGGCCTGGTAATCAACTAGAGGTGAAAGTTGAGAAGGACAGGTATGTAAAGGGCCATTGCTGGAGATCTGATTTGGACAACAGAGCACACACGAAAGCATTCACTAGAGAAAGTGGAAGAGGAAGACATTTGTAAGGGAATCTTATGACTTTAGTCTGGACATAACTAATTTGGGATGAAGCTAGTGTTAAGTGTCAAATGGGGAACTGAATTTTATATCTGCAGTTCGGGAAAAAGTGATTCTGAAGATGTGAGTGTAGATGTTAGAAGTGCACAAATACTCTTTCAAAAAACAAGAGAGGTTGGGCTGCCTATCGTGCAAGGGTAGGTTGACCGTAAAAGAGGCCAGTGACAGAGACCTGCAGGAGCTCTGTGTGCAAATAACAGGAAAGGGAAGATGGGTAGCAAATGTGACTGAAATAGGTGGTGGAGAAGTGGGAACAAGACTAACAGAAGGTGATATTATAAGAAAGAGGCTATTTCACTCTTCTCCCCTTCTCCCACCAGTGTAGTTTCTGAGCCTGCTCTCCTTTCCCCACCATCTACTTCTATGTCTTTATAGCTGTGCTTTCACACCACATCCTCCCCAGGGACGAACATTCCAGAGTAACTGAAGCTAGCCCCTTTGGTGGCTCTGGGTTTGGTCTTCAGCTATGCACTCCCCACCAGAGCTTCGCTACAGCTGCTTGGGCCCTTAACCTCCTCACCTGTAGTACAACCGCTACAGCATTCTCAAATACCCACATTTTTCTACTTCCTTTCCAGGATGTATTTTTCTATAGCAGCCATAGTCTCTTGAGAGCAATTTAAACACCAGCATTGGAGGAAGAACCTTCTTCTATTCCTAAATTCTTTCCTTTAGCCTAGAGTTTGAAATTAACGCATGCTACTTCTGCACATTTAGAATTTATGTGCACTACTTTTAGTAGCTAAGAATCTTTACTGGTTAATAATTATTTATGTTATATTTTCTCTGTTCAAATATCTTGGGATTTCTGTCTCCTGCCAAGACCCTCATAGGTATATTTTAGGCTTCTTAAAGAAGGGGTTTCTCAAGAAAAGGACTTGAGACTCAACACTTGTTAATCACTTTCCTATATACATATGATTTTCAGTTTGCCACCTAGGATGATAATTTGAAATACAATCTCTAGTCTTCTACTCTGGTGTCTGCCAAATCCACAGTGTGAAGCAGTACTCCACTGAGTTCCAACTACAAAAAGAACTAAAACACTAGTACCTGAATCTCAAGAAATGAAAATATATGAACTTAACAAAGATTTTATAAAAAAAGAAGCTAAGGTGTCTACATGAACATACATACAGACACCTAGATGAAATCATGAAAAGAGTACACAACAAAATTATAAGTATAATAGTGAAATAAATATCATTAAAAAGAACCAACAGAAATTCTGCAGTGAAAGGACACCAGGACTGAAATGAGGAATCCCATGGAGGGCATCAATAACAGACCCAGTCAAGTAGAAGAAAAAAAACAGTGATCTTGAAGACAAGATTTGGAAATTGCCCAATCAAAGGAACAGAAAGATAAGCATGACAAAGATTGAAGAAAGCCTATAGGAATTATAGAATATCATCAAGCAAACACACACACACACACACACACACACACACACACACAAGGGTCTCAAAAGAAATAGAGAAAGATAGATGACTTGAAGAACTAACAACTTGCCAAGTTTGGAAAAAATTCTAAAATGTGATGATGCTCTCAGTGAAGACACATTTGATGAAGGTGTGGCCCTACATACTTGCTTCTACTTCTACTCTTGTGTTTACTTTTTTTTTTTCTTTTGTGCAGGTTTGTCTTTTAATGCAGGGTTTCGGTCTCCATGTGCAAAATCAATGTTAAAGAGCTTCTGGTTACTTTGCACATCCAGTTGCCACATATTGTACAAAAGAGACTCAAACAGTATGAATCACCAGTTGCAATGAACCCATAATTTAAGTAGGACTTGGTATTTTCTTTTAAATGCATCTTTTATTTGAAGTCTTACAGTCTTCTGCTGTCTCATCATTGGATCATTGGATCTTGCCCCTTTCCAAAGAAGCTCTCCAGTGACATTTGTTCTTTACCTATTCTGGCTAGGTTTAGCTTATGGGCTTACCAAAGCTAGATCTCTCACACGTGGTTCGATGGACCATAAAGCAGTTCACACAAGGGTGACTGAATCAGGGTTCATAACAATTGTAAACTTACATGCACACAGTAACACAGCACCTGAACATGTCAGATCTGAAAGGAGGGATAAACTGTAGCGCAATATTATTAGGGGACTTTAATATTGCATTTCTAACCACAGACAGATTATCCAGACAGGGAATCAATATGCAAATATTAGAATTAAGCCACACTTAAGATCAAAGTGGTCTAACACATACACAAAATATTCCACCAATGACAACAAAATACATATCTTTTCAAGTGCACATGGAAGAGTTACCAGAACTAATGTATGTTCTGCAACAAAGTCATAACACATTTAAGAAAGTATATAAAGTATCTTAAAACCAAACTTTTTTCAGCTTTAATTGAGTTTATTGGTGCATTTTAGGGATACAGTACAGTTACATTCACTGTTGGGATTTTGTACCTTTACATGACAGGTCTTGGTTCTCATTTTTTCCCCTTGTCCCTGCCCTCTCTTCACCCCCTCCTCCCCTCCCCATCTACAAACACTTTATTTCCATCTTTTCATTATTTCACATTTTTTTTCTTTTCCCTTATTTCCCTTTCCCTACCCATCCCACCTTCCCTACACCTTTAGCCCCTTCCCATTTCACAGTGTCAGTAATCTTATTAGGATCTTATGTACTATTACAGTTTAGTCACACCAGAGAAACTATTTGGTATTTACACATGTGTGACTTATTTATTTAACTTAGGAGTATATCTTCAATATGTATCCATTTTCCTATGAATCAATCTATTTTCTCATTCTTTATGGCTGAGTAATATTCCATTTTATAGAAAAACCACATCTTCTTTATCCAGTTTCCAACTGATGGGCAAATGGGCTGTTTCCAAGTTTTAGCTATTACAAGGTTGCGGGTTATTGTTAAACTGATTAAAGTATCTTTTCTGGCCATGATTATGAACCTAGAAGTCAACAGTAGGCAGAAGTTTGGAAAACTAACAAATACGTAGGACATAAACAACATACTACTGAACAACCAATGGTCAAACAATAAATTTAAAAGGAACTTATAAAACAGCGCCAAACAAATGCAAATTAAACATAAAATACTAAAACTTGTGAAATGCAGGAAAAGTGGTTCTGAAATGGAAGTTTAGAGTAATAAATGCCAACATCCAAAAAAGAAAGACTCAAATAGACAATACAATGTTATACCTCAAGGATGTAGAAAAAGAAAAGCAAACCAGAAGTTTCTATAAAGAAAAAATAATAAATTTTAAAGAAGGAATAGATAAAACAGAATATAAGAACAATAGATTAGCTGAAATTTAAAAAGAAGAGCTGTTTTTTAAAAATTAACAAAACTAACTAGACTAAGATAAAAAGAGATTTCTTTGGCAAAACATGGGAAAGTCTATTTGCTCTTAAACTCCACCTATTGTACTTGGGTTAACACTTCTGAACCAACAGAGGTTAATTAAAGGTAAAAGGCTTATACCAAGTCCTGCCTAATTTTGTATGACTTCTACAACATTTTGAGCTGCTGTTCATTAATTTTCTTTTAATTTTTAGCTCCTGCTTATTTAACATGATTATAAAGTGAAGTTTATGCATCCAGGACTTGCTAATGTTCTTGTCCTCTTTTCTAGACTGTCATCAAATAACAAAACACGTTTCCCTTTGTCTCCTTTGCATCAATCCGGGTGAGATTTTTGATCCCTGCCTAGGAAGCATCAACATCCCTCTTCTGCCTGAAGCAGTTATAAAAATACAGACATGTGTGGAAAGGTAATATTTATTATGCTCAAAGCAGGCTGTAAGGAGCGCAGGCTGTGAAGAGCGAACCCCACAACTATCTTATTTATAGAAGTGAGTCCCAAAGCCTACATGCTGAGGTCAGAGTAACTCTCACCCAAATTCCTTTCCCAAAACTAAACCTTTCTTCACTAGAAGGACAATGTTCTAATTACAAGCATATATTTTGTCTATTCTGTTCCTAATTCAAAAATGCTTTGTCTTGTCCTTTATGGGCCTTGCTACATTAATTTCCATAGAAACTGCATGACTGCATATCTTCTCACATAACTCTACCTTGCATATCAGTGGCTTAAACTGACCATTGCCTTTTGCTAAAGCAGCATTGACCATCCTGGCCCTCTGCTTTCTGTCTCTTTCAGTTCTGTATTTTTCCCCCTCAGGCTTGCGTTGCACACCAAGCAGGAGACTGAAGCCTATTACAGAGGTTTCCAGTAACGTTTCCGGGATCCCCAGTACAGACGCTTGGCCCTACACCCTTAAGAGTAAGAGATTAAAATCTAGAACGGGGGTCAGGAGGAGTGATATAGGATAGAAGAAATAAAGGTGGGTAGAAAGGAGTCAAGAAAAATCCTAATTAAAAAATAGTACTTTTAAGAAAACTGCAACTTTAGGATACAAAGTTGCCCAACGTATTCCCAAGGCTTATGCTTCTTTTCTTCTAAGCCAAAATCCCTTAAAGATATTTAAATCCATAAGTTAACTTACTTGATAAAGTAAAAGTCAGAAACTTGATCGTAAGGTAAAGGAATAGATGGAAAGAGTTCAACAAGACCAAGACAGAAATTCCTATAAATTCACAAATTACACAGATTTCCATAACCAAAAACACATAAATATTCCCATCTTCAAATTCCTCTCTCTCCCCCCTTCTTTCTTTCTTTCTGATTGTTTCTTTGAGTATGTACTTTTAAGTTTCTGATTAATAAATCCATTTATGCTTTGAAAGAAGAAAGAAAAACAAAACAATGAAATAAGGAACCTAGTAACTGATACCATAAAAATACAAAGGATCATTAGAAACTACAAGAAGTAATTACATAGCAACAAAGGCTGAGTAACCTAAGAAATGTAGACAAGTTTGTAGGAACCTACAGACTAGCAATACTAAATTATGAAGAAAAAAATCTTAACAATAAAAATGAGTGAGGAGATTGAATCAGTAATAAAAAGTCTGCTCAAAGAAAAGACCAAGACCTAATGATTTCACTATTGAATTCTACTAAACATTTAAAGAACTAATATTAATCCTTATCAAAAATTTGAAGAGGGAATATCTCCAAACTCATTTTATGAGGCAATTTTTACTATGATACTGAAGCCAAACAAAGATAGTATAAGAAAAGAAAATCACATCCCTGACAAACGTTAAGTGCAAAAATCCTCAACAAAATACTAGCAAACTATGGGAGTAGCATGGAAAACATTTGCTGTTTTTCCCTTTTTTTAAAAAAAAAAAAATTGCTTTTGTTTAAAATTTGATCGCCTTAACTACTGTAAACATAGCCTATTTTTGTGCTTAAAATACTGAATGGAAAACTCCATTGTGTGTTGCTGGACTGTTCTAGAAATATTTGGTCAAATGTGAGTTAATTTGGCTATAATGGCATTTAAAACAACAACAAAAAAAGCTGTGAAAATGGCCTTAGAGCATTATCTTTAGTTACTTGAAGAGGTTCTACTTTTTTAAAATACAGTTTATGTTAAAATAATTTTTATTAATTTAGAGAAGACAATGTCTGTGAGAAAAACAGATTTTCTTTTGGATTTTCTTTTTGTGTTCATTGTGAGTGATTGTGTCTTCCTTTTCTTAGTTTCCCATTCTTCCTTTGTTCTGAAACTTAGCCTGACATCTAGCTTTAACAATCATAGTATGTATCCATTTTCCTATGAATACATACGTATTGAGGATATACTCCTAAGTGAAGTAAATAAGTCACACATGTGTAAATACCAAATAGTTTCTCTAGTGTGAAAAACTATAACAGTACATAAGATCCTAATGAGATAACTGTCAATGTGAAATAGGAAGAAAAGGGCTAAAGATGTAGGGAAAGTGGGAAGGGTAGAGGAAAGGGAATAAGGGAAAAGAAAAAAATAGGAGAAAATGAAAAAATGGAAATAAAGTGTTTGTAAATGGGAAGGGGAGGAGGGGGTGAAGGGAGGGCAGGGACAAGGGGAAAAAATGAGAACCAAGACCTGTCATGTAAAGGTACAAGATCCAAATAATGAATGTAACTGTACTGTATCCCTAAAATGTACCAATAAACTCAATGAGGAAAAAAAAAAAATACTAGCAAACTGATTTCAATAGTACCTTAAAAGAATTGCTCACCAGGATCAAAGAGGATTTATTCCAAGAACATAAGGATTTTTCAACCTGCATATATTTATAAATGTGTAGTATTAACTGAATGAAGAACAAATATATAATCATCTCAATAGATGCACAATAATGCACATGACAATATTCAACATCCTTTTATGAATAAAAATAACTCTTACCAAGTAAATCAGGTATAGAAGAACTGGACCTCAACACGTGAATCCCGCAGCTAACATTACATTAAATGATGAAAAGTGGAAAATATTTTCTCTAATATCAGAAAAGGAATGATCACCTTTGCCACTTCTAGTCAATGCAGTGCTGGAAGTCCTAGCTACAGAAATTAGGCAAATGAAAAAGATAAAGGGTATCAAAATTGTAAAGAAAGACGTTGTGTTGTATTTGTTTCTATACTACCTGCTTTAGTATATAAAAATCCCAAAAATGTACTGCATAAAACCTGTTAAAACTAGTAAATAATTATAGCAAAGTTGCAGGATACAAAATATACACATAAAAATCAGTAATTTCTATACACTGAAAATGTACCATCCACAAAAGAAATCAAGAAAATAATTACATTTATAATAATACAAAAATAAAACAAGCTACTTAGGAATAAATTTAAAAAAAGACATGAATAACCTGTACACTGAAAACTACAGAACAATTATGAAGGAAGTTAAAAAACAACAACAACAAATAAATTAAAGGATACCCTGTATTTATGAACTGGAAGATTTAATATTGTTAAAATGTCCATACTACTGAAAATGACCCACAGAGTCTATGCAATTCCTATCAAAATACCAATGGCATTCTTCACAGGAATTTAACATATAAGCTAGTGATGACATTTACTTGTTTTCTTTAGTTGTTCATCCTGGAGATTCACGTAGGTGTCTCCATCTGGAGCTGTGTTTTAAATCAGTTTTGAAAGCCAGCCAGAATTTACAGAACACTGTGAGTCACTTTTATAGCAAGCTAATAGAGAAACCTGGTGAGGATGAGGAGCTGCCCAGGCATTCACACATGTCAAACTCAATCCAGGAAGTCTCCAGAAGGCAAACCAGAGAGCTGTAAGAATATCCACACCAAAAACAGAAAATCCTAGGACCACACGAGAGCCAGAAACTCAAACTTTGCTTAAATCAGGGGAGAGATAGAAATTTCTAATTTTTGAAGCCATTGGCCACAAATTATCTCTTTAACTAAGTTGATCTATAGAAACAATTCAACCTCCCAAAATCAAAACATGACATTGCATTCCACAGAAATGTCAAATCTTAGAATCGCTGTACCATGGAACATCCCAGAGTATAGACCTTCAAAAGTCAGAAGTATGGGCCAACTCCCTGCCAGAACTGAGACAACTCCCTGTAAACTGAGGGCGAGCTGAGCCCACGGAAAGAGGCAGACTCAGGTTGGTGGAAGTCTTAGGCAGCAGTACGATGGGGCAGATCTCTGAGCTTGCAAAAGGCACACAGGCCTGGTCTTCGGTGCCATGGAAATAAAAGGGAAAAAGAAAACAGAGAAGTGACTGAGGACATGTTAAGCCATCTGACTGCATTCTCAATCTACCTTCTCTCCTTAAACAGACTGTTCCGGTTCCCTACAATCTCGTCGCTATCCTCGGTTAGGGAAGGTGGTGTTCTAAGCAGCCATTACACCTTGTTCCTCTGGTGGCTGTGTGCTGGAATTCTTTTTTGCCACAGATCCAGAATACATTTTTACAACACTCATATAAGATGTCTCTATCTAATTGTCTTCCAAATCATATTTACCTATCTACAATACACAATTATTCATTGTATTTCACCTGGGCAAAGCTTGAACTGTTAAAAAGCTATTTCTTGTGCAATTCAAGCATCTCTTATGTCTCTAACATATAACTTTCATGATATTAATTACTATGAATTCAAGAGTAAAATGGATTGAGCTGCCGTCTTATATGGTGTGTGGTTGACAAATACGGTGAATGTTTAATTTAAAAAGAAAGTGCTATGGTAAAAAACACTGTCTTGGTCACTTTCCTCCTTTCTGGGACAAAATACTCAACACTGACCAAAAAGGAGAGTTTTATTTGGGGTCATGTTATAGAAATTTCAGTCCTTATACAGCTGGCCCCAAGGAAATAAAGCATGATAGAAAGGCCTGGTTGGAAGAAAGCTGCTAATATCATAGTGACCAGGAAGCATGGAGTGAGTCAAGGGAGGAGCCAGGAAGGGAGACAGAATTTTAGGGGTCACACCCACAGTGACCAACCAGGTCTTCCTCCTAACACCAAGTCAGCTACAGCTCCCCCGTAATCCAGAATCTTCTAAAACTCTACCTATGAGCTCAAGAGGTTTCAGGGTGTGAGCCATTACAGACACATTGCCATCCACCTCCTTCAAAACACTCCCCCTTGCTTCACAAACACTTATCCCATCATTCTTGCCCACTTCTGAAGAAATTCTGGAAGTTTTCCTTTATAAATGTCTTTAGTTGAATTTCTGTGGCTGCCCTGAGGTCCTGAAGCAATTCAGATGTTTACTTTTCATGGTCATTTTGACTGGGGAAGAAACAGAAGTCACATGGTACCACTTCCAGTGAACAAGGTAGATGAGGAACCCACCTTTATGTTGAATGGCACTTGACAGCGGCATTCGACATATTTTTTATCACAGCTCATAAAAACTTATGAAGACGTCCAGAACTGCTTTAGAAAGTGGCAAAAATGATGAGTTACATGTGTCCAAAGTGAAGGGAAATATCTCAAAGGTGGTTAATGTCATGTGTCTTTTACTTCAATAATTTTTTAAAGTTAAGAATTTATCTTATATTTTGGTTACACCTTGTATGCTCAGAGAGTTGTGTTTTTTTCTCCAATATTCCAGGGAGCATTTTGTGGATCCAGGGGTGTCTTAGTTACTTGTCTTATCACTGAGACAAAATACCAAACACCTGAAGTTGAAGGAGGAAAGGTTATTGCAGCTCACAGTTTGTAGAGGTTTCAGTCTACAGTCATCTAGCTCCAAGGCAGGGTGACCCAACATAGAGGCACAGCAAAGAAGAAACAGTTCATGGTGCAGCAGGAAGAAGGCAGCAAAGCAACAAGCAGCAGCAGCAGCAACTTGCCTTCTTTTTGTTCTTCTGTATTCTTTCTGTTCCTTTGTATTCCATCCAGGGTACAAACCTTTTGACTGGTGTCACCTATACTTTGGATTCTCTTTTATCTGCATAACATAAGCTAATGTCTGCTGGCCACATCTTTGGGCCACAGACGTGGATGCCTTGCCCACATTTAATTTCCTAAAAACCAATTACTGAGAGCTGTTTGTGAAGCTTTTAACAAATTGGCAAGGACACTGAAGGAGAGAAATCAGGTGTCACAGTTATAAAGAGCCTTGGTTAAATGCAACACAGGGATTTAATTATCATTAGTCTCTGTGGTACTACTGTCCCCCTCACCACTCTGTCAGATGCTTTTGCCCCCTTCTCTGTTTCCTTCCAACCTAGAATGTTCAAGGTTATCATCTGAAAACACTCAATTCTCTCTTCATAGAGAGATCAATCTCTGTCTAGCTTCTTCCATCCTGATCAGTTTTGAGATACGCATTCCCATCAATATTGTATTACTGATGGCTTCATACACAAAAGAACAATTTTTCCCACTTATGCTTTCTTTTTTTTTTTTTGTGGTACCAGGGATTGAACTCTGGTCCTTGCGCTTACAAGGCAGGCCACCAAACCACTGAGCTAAATCCCCAGCCCAATATGCTGTCTTTCTTAACTAAGCTATTGGGGTAACAGGTCAAAACTGTAACTAGTTTTAAAATAACAGAATATTCCTTCCTGTATTCTTATATTACTCTGAAATGTATCTTCATAATATTTCTATTTATTGGTTTTAATTCATTCTTAAAGTTATATTTTTTTCTATTACAGCCTAGCCTAGGTATGCCTACCATGATAGGCATTGAAGAAGTTAAATACCTAACTACTGCCCTCAATTAATTTAGAGACAAGGGCCGGAGATTTAGCTCAGTGGTGCCACTGCCTGCCTTGCAAATGCAAAGACCTGACTTCAATCCCCAGTATCAAAAAATTGAGAGACAAATACAAATACAAAGACAATGAAAGTATGTCAAAAAATGCTTATGACTCCAACACCATATATATATATGACATTTCCATGGTAAGGAGAGAAAAAGGGAAAAGTGAGAGAGCAGATGTCTTTATTCTAGAAACTTTTTGTTTTTATTTTAAATTAGGGATGATTTCTTTTCTAATGGGTTTTGTGTATCATCTCACTGGCCAGCTCTCTATCACATGGCCACACTCATACAAGAAATCTTAGAAATCTGAGTTCATCAGTTTGTTTGGTAAGAGACAATAGAAGAGCAAATGCACTGAGTAAACGTTAAGTGAAACAAGAAAAAATGTCTCCAAGATGAGTGGAAATGGAGACAAAGTGTAGGCTACTTAGCTTATTGAGCTCCTACCATATCCACTAAACTTGCTGTCCTCTCTGTAGAAGTGAACATTGGGGTTTAAGAGGAAGAACCTGTAGAAAACCTCCTTCTCCTGATGGAGGTTTTTCTGGGTTTTATTTTTGTCAGAGAGTGTTTTCTCCATTTTTATGGTATGAAGTATGGAGGCAGACAGAAGTAGAGACCCCAGGCTAAATGTTAACATCAAATAGAAACCATTACAATGTACTTCTTCCAAAGTTAAAACAAACAAGCGTAACAGGGACCTCTAGATTTCCTGGGTGCTAAGGCCAGATCGTAGAAGAGGGGCAAACTACTTACTCACGAAATGCTAACCAGCAGGGATGATGGGAAAATTGGCTCTATTCTGGCGTGATCTCAAGGCTCAGGAAAATATAGAAGGGAAGTATCATCTGATACATGACTGGCTGTATTTCTAATTAATCAGCTATATAAATCAGTTTGCCAGAAGATATTGCTGAAAATCAAATTTGGTTATACTGGAAGCTGGCTCCTCTCAATATAGACCAAGTGATGACACCAACCAGCCAAAGAAACTTTTAGGTGATGGGGCCTCAACCTCCCCACACTGAGCGAGATAAACAAAAATGCCCCACTCCCATACAAAGCTCACCCCCTGCCATGGGCACCACAAACATCAACACACAAGCACATACATACTTTACACCGTTATCAAGACAGCAGGTCCTAGGGAGAAGATGAGGAGGCTGCGCAAGGACCATCACTCCGTGCAGTTCTCTCATAGCTCCAAAGACTCTCATCCTGATATACACACCCTATACATCTACCTGAGCTCTTGGAATGGCCGGCTAGTCAAAATCAAGACTGATTTTATTAGAAGCAAACAAGGAGATATTAGTCAGACTGAGACACCACTCTGTTACTCATTGTCCACAAAAGTTGTGCAACAAAACAGACCTGCTTAACAGGAGTTGAAAAATCTGTGATTGTCTCACATCTCACAGTCATTGAGTTAAGACCCCCTGGTCAAAACTTCCACATTTGCAAAGGCTTGGAGCTAAGAGAGATCATGGTTAATTCCCAGAATGAAAGTTTCAGGATGGCTGGACAAAGAAAACATAAGTGAAGGGGAAGAGATGGGGTTGGGGAGATAAAAGAAGGCAGAGTAATCCCAGATTCACACTTTGTTCTATGGGTAATAAAGAGCCACTAAGGCTTACCCAGGATGATGCTATGATCAGATTTCCTGATCACAGATGTAGAAATATCCTGGGTCCAGGTGAGGCTTGTTTGGAAGTGGTCATTTCAACATGCGAGGGGCTCAGATAGGCATCTGTTTTAGGACTCTCAACAAAAAATGATAGCCAGGACTAAGACAGTAACACTGACCGGAAAGAAGTTATAGCCAGGGGTGGGGCACATTCTGTCAAATAGAAACACAAAGCTGGATTGACTGATTAGCTATATAAAGTGAATAAGGAGAAAAATTCATGGAAAATTATTGGGATTTAGCTTATATAAAGTTGATGCTGATATCTACTTATAAAAAGAAAATTTAAAGGACAGTAGAAAGGAATTGTAAGACTTTGGTGGTGATAACAGGTAGTTGGCTTACAATTTAGACATGAAGCACTGGAGAAATATAGATTTGAAAGTCATCATGACAGCAGTAGCCCGACTGATTTTGTAAGTGGAAAAAGTAACTCAAATAACATGAAGCAAAAAGAAAAAAATCTAGGCTCAATGCTGGAAGAAAATTTATATTTAGGGCATGAACAGGAAGTGAGGGCTTCAAATGAAACAGAAAGCAGAGTATTAAGAGAAGAGCTTTTAAAAATAAGACAAATAAGAGGTCAGGTATGCAGATATGGTGGCACACACCTGTAATCCTAGGTCTCCAGGAGGCTGAAGCAGGAGGGATCACAAGTTAGAGTCCAACCTGGGCAACTTAGCGATTTAGAGAGACTCTCTAGCAAAAAAAAAAAAAAAAAAGAAGAAGAAGAAGAAGAAGAAGAAAGAAAGAAAAAGAAAAAAGGAAGGACAGAAGGGAAGGGAGAGAGAGAGGGGAGGAAGAAAGGAAGAGAGAGGGCGGGGAGGGGAGGAGAGGAGAGGAGCGGAGCGGAGAGGAGAGAGATTATGAAATGCTGCCTAAAGATCAACTTAAACTAAAGGTCACTTAAAGAGATTACTGGGAACTCTGGCAAAAGCACTTTCAGTGGTGTGTTGTAAGGAGAAACCAGTAAGTAAAGAGGCTGGCCGTTCTGTCAGAGCTGCCACCAGGAAAATGACTTTACAGCCATTCATGAAAAAGCAAATAGCTAACAAGAATGCAGGAGAGAGAGAGAGAGACCCAGGTTCCCGGTATTCTGGGCGCTTTCTTAAGAATGGAATTGTTCCTTTGGCTATTTCTATGTTGAGCAGTAAAATGAAAGAGACCATGGACTCTACAGAATAAAAACTCCACAACAGGAATCCACCAGAATTTGATTTGGCCTTGGAACTTTACAAAATTTGTTTTGGGGTCTCAGCTGTGTTCTTCAGAAGGACAGCTGGTCAATGATCAACCCCACCATCATCTGTGGAACCCCACACATCCTGACGGTGGACAAGCACAGCTCCCCCAAATCACCATCTGATCACAATGGCACTAGTCATCAGGTGAGGCACACCCGTCAGGTTTGATATTACGGTTCAGACATCACTGTCGGATAGAGACAGGCGTTCAAAACATGACCTGAAGTGAAAACAACCTCCGTGTGCTTCATGTGTTGGTGCTTTATCCGGAAGGACGACGGAACGCTTGGCAACCGCTTTATCACTGGCAATGTTGGCAGCGGCAGGGCGGGGCTGGGCATCCCGTCCCCTTGAGCAGAGAGGGTCGTGAGGATGTGCTTCGTACTACGAAGGCTGAGTGTAGTGACCTCGACTGAGAGGGCTAAGAAATTCGTCAATTATTTTCTTTTTTAACGCTCAGGATAGAATTTGGGGCCTCACACGCTAAGCACACTAATAACAAATTTTACAATCTGTTAATGAGTTTAATTAATATACTAAAGCACTCCGTGCTATCCTAGAACGTTTTTAAGAAAAACATCTCGGGAATTTCAAGAGAGAGAGAGAGAGAACCAGAGAGAGAGAGAACCAGAGAGAGAACCCTACCTGATACTTCATTCTGTAAAGAGAAGGACTTTAGTGAAAATCAGTGGGGAAAACAATCCCTCCAAGGCGTTCCGGTGTAGCTGTAGGCATAGGAGAGAGAAAGCTCAGCCCTGGGAGCTGGGCAGAGAGTGGAGAGCTGCAGAGGGGTCTGGCTCCCATGGGACGGTCGCTTTGTCTCTGGAGATGGATCAGAAGGGGAGACGGGTGCCCCAGCTTTCACCTCGCTGGTCTCCAGGTAGGGAACGAATACGTTTGGATCTTGGCTTCAGTCCTCTGAGGGTCGCTCTGCCCCCAGTTCACAAGCAGAGGGCAGCTGTAAAGGCTCCAAGTCCCAGCTCCTGGCCTTCCTGCCCCACCCGGCCAGCAGCTCCCTCAGCTCTGCAAGCTGTCTGCTGCTTTCTAATTTGCAAATGCTTTGGAAGCAAAGTGATGTTCTTCCTTTTTCCCAGGATCCTGGGTTCACAAATTTGTCTGGCATCAGGAGCTCACAGATGTCTTCAAATGATTTGTTTCACTCTTCTGTTTCCTTTATTCAGCTATTTTGGTTATCAAAGACAGATACGGCCTGTTACAGCTGATCAGCCTTTCATGGAAGTTTAATTGTATTTTTTTCAATATTACCTATAATCCATTCTGTCCACCTCCCTGTCTTCCATATCCAAAGATGGAGACCTGGAATCATGCGCAGGTTTTCAAAGCCCGGTGGGATAGCATCAGTGACCCCCGGTCCCCGTCTGTGCCCTTTCATCCTCATCCTTGACAGTCGCTGCTGCAGACACACTTTCCACGAAGCAAACCGAGATCAGGACTGAGCAGATGCTCAAAAATGAGCTGCATGGTAGCAAAACCGCCAGACACTGCAGCCTTCTCTCTAGACCCTCACGATGCCCTTGAGGATCAAGTTGCCACCGAAGAGAAATTATTTCCAGGCAAAGCAACACTTTAAAGGACCTTCACGATGCCCTTGAGGATCAAGTTGCCACCGAAGAGAAATTATTTCCAGGCAAAGCAACACTTTAAAGGACCTTTTAAAATACAGGAGAATTTTTTGATTAATTTTTTTTCCTCTTTCACAAATGTCTCCAAGAGAAGCTTGACGCTGACAGTTTTGACTTAGGCTTTTCTGCCTGATGCCGATGGAAAACTGTGGGTTTGGCTACACCACACACCCCTGGCATCAAGTCTGAGAGTACTGTTTCTCCTGGCACCTGACTGGCGACTCTGAATGCCATCTTCCAACTATGCAGGGAACAGGGACGGTTACTGGACAGGAAAACAAGGCACAAAGATACCTACCTGAAAGAGAAAGATAACCCTAAAGCAGGAAGCTCAGGACAAGGTAAAGTAAAGAAATCACTCTTCTAAAGAGCTGGGCCACTTGGCAGGATGGGGGTCTCAGTCCATATGCTTCGTGTTAGTAGGCGAAATACCATCTCCTGGGGTGGAAGTTCAGATGAAAAGCGATTATTATAAATCTTTTCTTGGAGGATTAAGTCAGTCCCTTACAGCATCAAAGGAGGTAAACCTAGCTTTCTGATAGATCGCTGTTTAATAGGAAGATGGATGGGTCGATGATAGCTAGAAATCATGATCATGAAAACATATAAATTTGTCCCTTACAGCAACCCCTCTGTTTTTTATTAAACTACATATTTCAGAAAAAAAAATCTAGGGTCAGACATGATGATGTGTACCTGTGACTGCAGCACCCAGGAAGCCGAGACAGAAGGATCACCACAAGTTCAGTGCCAGTGTGGGCTACATAGTAAGTTCAAGTCCAGCCTGAACTACACAGTGAGACCCTGTCTCAAAAAAAGAAAAAAAAATCTACAAGAAGATAAGACTAGAACTGGGACTATGGCTGGGATATAGCTTTCCTTTCAACAAATAGCAAATGTGTCTTCTCAGTCCATTTTCTGTTGTTTTAACAAAATATCTGAGACCAGGCAATTTATAAAGCACAGAAGTTTACGTGGCTCCTGGTCTGGAGGCTGAGGTCCAAGAGCATGGTGCCTGAGCCTGCTTGGCATCCAGCAAAGGTCTTGTCACTGCACCACGAGAGGAGGGAGGATGTCACCTGGTGAGCCAGGGAGCACCTGACAGCTCAGGACTGACCTCCTCTTCTTATGAAGCCACTAATGCCACACTAAGGGGCCCATTCTCATGACTCTGTGTAACCCTCATTCCTTCCCAAAGGCACCATCTTGAAATACCAAGTCTCATACACAGGTGCTGTGGGGAACACAGCCAAACCATAGCATCTCTGCTTCCCCATTTCCCACAACACCATTTTACGTTTATAATCAAAAGCAGTATACTTTAAAGGCCTCTAAGTGCTTTAAGCTGCTCCCCTTGGCTGCACACTTTTGGGTCTGGGTGAGCTTGGCAGCTTGTCTAAGAAGAGAATTCACCGCTGAGCTGTCCCTGGAAATCTCCACCACATCCAGCTTGGCGGTGACAGGACATTCACCGTAAGTTACTTGCTTGTCCAAAATGTTAAAATATGTGAAAGCAACACCCATCAGCAAGGTTACTATTTCTCGTCTACTAAAGTCAAAATGGACTTGGACTTTGGCCTAGTGAACTCTGAACAAGAGGGAAAAGTCCAGGAAGTTGGTTCTTTGTTTTAACCTTGCAGGCAGGAGTTCATTCTAAAATGATCCACATTGCCCTTAGCATGGAGCAAGGCTATACCACAGCCAACTGGACACTCTGGCACCAAGGCTGCCAGGCGGAAATGCCTTCTCAGCAGACTGACCTTCATTTTATTCATTCCTAGCTGACATGCAATGCCACACGTCCTGCCATGAGTGCTGTCTAGGCCTTCCGTCATTCCCTCTCGCAAAAACACCTTGAAATGAAGTGTTTCTTTTTGGTGGGAATATTAAGAATTAGAACAATTAGGTATCATGGCAAGAACACAGCATCAGCAGGTGGCAAGCTGCAACTCACTCTTCTCTCTTATTGTGACCCCCTAGGAAATTTCAAGGACATCAGAAAGTGAGGAGGTCCTGAAAGACCTTAGCAGGTTACTTAACCTCTCTGGATCCACGTCTGCTTAACTGTTCTAAAGCGATGAAAAGCAGACTTTCCCTCCTACACACACACACACACACACACACACACACACACACACACCACTCACCACACAGTACTTGGCTCCTGGTCACCAGTACGATCTCACCTACTCTGATCAATCAGTTCTTAGTGGACACCAGCGGGGTGTCCTCTGAGCTGATCAGCTCTGATATTCTCTACCTGGATGTAAGGTCAGAGTTCACACAGCAAGGGTTCCAATCCCACAGAACTGCTCCACTGCAGGCTCCACACACAAGCTTTAGGTTGGAACCTGACAGAGAACTCATAAGATCTTCTTTTTGGTATTTCAGACACATACTTATATAATGAATATATTATTGGATATGTATAATTACATATTGAATATATAGTGAATAAGATATATATAATGAAACTTTCAAGGACAGTTATTAAAAAGCACTGTATATATCACCTGAGCTGGACAAATATCAACACTTTGCACTGTCTGCATCGGTTATTTTCTTACAATCTTTTCATAGACATGCAATGTTACCAGTGAAGTTTCCCTGTATAAAATATTCTTATCTCATTATTTTCTTTTCCTTCTCTGAGAAAATGACTGTACTGAAATGTTGTTTACCACTTTGCATACTTTGGAAACCTTGCTCCACATGTTTGTATCTATAAATAATACATATTCGCACATCTTAAAAAGTTTTGCACAAAAAAAGAAACATGCCATACCTATCTCTTAGTAACATTTTTATACTACACCTTACATTTTGTGCAAATTTTTAGCTAAAGGTAGCATTACACTGAGTTAATTTGAAATGCCATAGTTTTCTTGTATACCGTAGGATAAGATATCCAAACACATCGAATGCCTTTGGGATTTTAAAGTGGAATTATTAAATTAAATGCCTAATTACATCCCTCCACACCCCATGGGTTCAGAGCCTATCCCCTTCTCCACAGCTATAAGAAATCCACTCAAGAAAGAGGTGGGACATCCTGAAAACCCTGGAATGTCCACTGTCTACAGCAGAGCTATGACAGTGGGAGCTGCTAACACCAAACTGCATTCTGCAGTCAATCAATTAGATCCTGAGGCCTTAGCAATTTATTTGTATATTTCCTGTAATATTTGTCTGAGTATGATTGGAAATGAAGAAAAGAAAAACAAAAGCGCCCAGACGACCTCGGACCGTGGGTGGCTGCTAGGAATCTTCCTGCTTCCTCAGGTTTCCACAGTTACTTCAGCATGGAGCCAGCCACTCTGTGGCGCTCAGATCTGTAACTGGCTTGGCGACATTAGGAATCTGCAACAAGTAATCACTCCAGAGTGCAGCCTTTCTCCTTTGTGCTCACCGAGGTGGCCATCTAATCCTCAATTCTCCTTTGGTCTCCTACATTCTTCTTTTAAAGATTTAGGAAGAGGGAGAGGGAAGACAGATCACCCGCCATCTCTCACCCTGTCTTCACTGTGGCCTGCCAGACAGCTGATTGGAAGAGAGAGAAAGCTTGGGAAGACCACAAGGTTGGAAGAAAAATATTCACCTTATAAACTTGATACAAGAATTAAATGAGCTCTTCAGCTGCCTGCCTGCCTGACATCACCCAGCAAGTGCGCGACCTCCCGGACTGCGCGACACACACCCAGCAAGGACCCAAAGACCCTGGAGTGGGGTCTCTTCAGCTGCCTGCCTGCCTGAGATCATCCGGTGGGTGCGCGACCTCCCGGATTGCACGACAACAGACCCAATAAGGAAGGGGCGCCCTTAAAACATGCCCACGAGCTTTCCCCACACCCCGTTCTCAAACCTCCTGATTGGGCCAGTCCTTAGACCAAATCTGCAGAGGCATAGGTTCTCATGAAGCACAGTTTTCTGAGCTCCCAACTTTGAACATCTTTAAAGAAAGGGCGGGGGAAACCTGTAATAGAACTGAGTGGAGTTCAACCCTGAGGGTAGGGAAACTCAAGTTAGGCCTTGTAGACTGTGTTCAGTCTCAGTCGTGGGGAACTGCCATTGGCTAGCTGAGACCAGGGGATTCGGTTCTGCATATGGCTGTACATGTGGTATAATATGAGAACAGAGACAGTCTGAAAGAGGCCCTTCAAATTC
>NW_022900917.1:5984190-5985366 GCF_012274545.1 Fukomys damarensis | reverse complement strand
TCTTTATGTTCTTTTCTCCAGTCATTTTACCTCACTCATGGCTCTGTACCTTCAAGGGAAGGCAAGCGCCTGTTATTGTTAAGGGGATATATTCTTGTCCTTATTCCTGCACTCTCTCTATCCCCCCTGAAGCTAATAGCTTTGTAAAGATAGTACAGTAATTCTACAACCTCTGGATTCACTTCAAACCTGCTCTAATTCTTTCACTTATCTAATCCTCTCATTCTAAGTCTAACCCACCATCCTAAATGGTAAAGATGCTATATTGAAAAGCATATTCACTGCAAACATACTATGGGCTGCTTCTTGAAATTAATTTAATTCACATGAGTTAAAGGTGATACATTAATGACTACCACAAGTGGTCAGTTTGCAAGCTGTGCCTGATCCTGTTGGGCTGCTGAATGTATCAAATGGGATAAAGAGTTGTGATTGATTTAAAGAGTTGGTTTCTCTGATATTTTGAAAATGAGGATATCTATGAGTCATTAGAAACTCAAAAGCTAAAACGCAACTATATTAGGAAGATTTAAGTAATACCCAGAAATTAAAGGACAACTCAACAATAAAAATAAAAATGAGAAAACTTTTAAGCAAGACACAAAAACAGATTTCCAGTTCACCAATGGCAAACAGTAGGGCAAATGAGGATGAAAAGGCTGATAGTGAACCAACAGGACTCCCTGGACTCATAGCACAGGAGGTAACAAAACAGATCAATCAGGCTCTAGAAAAATTCAAATCAGAAATAATTTCCCAGTTAACCAGAGAGATCATGAGCAAAATGGAAGTCATGATTCGAGACTCTAGAACAGAAACTGACAAAAAATAGTTGAGCTCAAGACCATGATAGAAGCCATGAAGACTCAGCATAAGAAAGAAATGAAAACACTGAATGCTCAACAGAGGAAAGAAATGGAATCCATAAAACAGATTCAAACAGATATCCAGGAGATTAAAAACTCTATTGAAAGTGTACGCAACAGAATAAAAGATTGCGAAGATAGAATTTCAGATATAGAAGATAGGATCGCAGTCAGTGACAGTGAAAAAAGAGGTCTCTTAAAAACAGTAAGGGATCATGAGAAATCAATCCAACAACGCCTAGACGATACAAAGAAAAATAACATAAGACTGATAGGAATTCATGAAAAAACAGGAGAAAACACAAATGAT
>NW_022900917.1:5951573-5979549 GCF_012274545.1 Fukomys damarensis | reverse complement strand
AAAAAAAAAAAGAAAAACAAAAGCTCTTGTCCCCAGCTGGCCCCAAAGCCCTGATAATAGTTATCTATAGAATAATCCTGCAAGGCTTTTTAACTAACTCACGGAATATAAAAGTCCAATTACCCAGTTATCCAGCATTTAATGGGCACAGTGGATATGTTTATCTGCAGTACACAATGAAACTATAAGAACGTTATACAAATTATGTTTCCTTTTATACTTCAGGGGAAAGGAGTTTATAGCTACTGATCCCATTTGGTGATGAGTGAAAATTAGAGCAAGCTATTGAAAAAGTAAATTCTTCAGAGATACAGACTTTGCCTATTGATTCTCAGCATTTAAAAAGCAGATGGCCATCTTAACAACCTGACCAAATTTGGACAAAAAATCCCCACTGACACTTTACCCAAGAAAGTACACAGATGGTTAAAAAAAAAAAAAGAATGAAAAAATAAATAAAGGGGGCCAGGGATTTAGCTCGGTGGTTCCACCTCCTGCCTTACAAGTGCAAGGACCCGAGTTTGATCTCCAGTTCCAAAAAGAAAAAGAATAAAGTTCCATACCCATACTTCATCAGAGAGACACCACCGACACCTGTTAGAATGGCTCGATCCAGACTTCAGCAACGAATGCAGCAAGGGACACAGGGAGCCTTACTGGGGCGGGGGGATGCAGAGTAGCACAACCACTTTGGAAGACAGAGCAGCAGTTTCTTACAGAACTGAGTGTACTCTTACATATAATCCAGCACTTTCCCTCCTTGTTACTTGCCCCAAGGAGATGAAAACGTATACATACATGAAAACCTGGGCATGGATGTTTCTAGCCGTTTTATTCATAATTGCCCAAATGCAGAAATAACCAATATGTCCTCCAGTAGGGGAATGGATAAATGGAGAAACCAGATATTGGAGTACTACTCAGTGTTAAAAAGAAATAAGCTATCAGGCCACAAAAACAAACAAACAAATAAAAAAACATGGAAAAAGCTTAAACCCCTATTAATCAGTGAAGGAAACCAACCTGAAAATTGCACATACTGTATAATTCCCATTATGTGACAGTGTGTCAAAGGCAAAATAGGGGGACAGAAAAAGATCAGTGACTGCCAGGGACAGAGGGGGATAAACATGCAGAATACAAAGGGTCTTTAAAGCAGGGTGACCACACCCACGGTGAAGCCAGAAAGTGTGCAACACTGAGTGCACCCTGGTGTGAGGTGCACACGGGGCACTGACGCTGTGTGGTGGGTGCTCATCAGTTATGAGAACAGAGTACTCACATGGGTGAGGATAATAAGGAGAGGCTACACACATGGGGCATCGCTGCGCTTTCTGTTAATTTTACTATGAACTGAAAATAGCCCTAAACGTTAAGTCCGTTAAAAAAAATTCAGGTGTGGGAGCAGAGGCTGTAGCTGCGGTGAGCACCACGTCTGGGGATAACTACACCACGTGTTAACACCCTCCAAAGGACCTCTCGTCAGCTCCTCTGATGGGGAATTTAAGGTCTGGGGATTTAAATTTGCCAAACTGGCCCAACTCCAAACATCTCCTCCCCTCACCCCGCTTCCCACTCGGCCCCGCGGTCCTGTCCACGAACACGGCGCTCACAGAAGTGACAGACAGCAACACCGGCCAGTGCTGTCCTCTGCCCCCATCGCCCTGTCCTCTGTCATCAGTCCACCCCTTCTGGTCGGCCCACTTTATTCTCCTCTTGCTCTTCCATCTCTGAAAGCGCATTCGGGGGGATCTTTTCAAGCATCCTTCCTAGACAGCAGCTCTGATTCGGTCCAGGGAAGACTAATGTCAACCTCACTCCTGGGGTGGAACATTTCAAAATTCAGATCTGACGCCAGCGTCTTCCTTTAGAACCCGGGTCAGGAGGCCCAGCAATGTGCAGAGGCAGCACGCTGTCCCCTTGCATTCCCAGTGCTCAGCAGACTGGAAACTCTGCCGAGGACACAGTTCTATCTTCTCATCTTTATATCTTTCCGAGATTCGGGCATAATGCTCTGCTCCATAAAGCATTGTGAACTGGAAATAAATAGAATAAAATGGAACTTCATGTTCTTGGAAACTCATAAGCAGTTTGATTGCCTAACAGTGTGGTTATCTGCAGAGATCGTTTTCTTTTTATTTGAATAAAATTAATGGTTAATGTAGAAAAAATGCAATGCCACAACCCAGAGATAGTTACTATTGTAATATCTAGTGCATTCCATTCTCATATTTGCAAGCATTTTAGATAAATATCCTCTCTGTGTGTGTTCTGGAGATGTGTCTTTAACCGAATCTATTTTCCATTATTTACCTTATGAAATAATGTATGTGTCAAGTCTAGTTTTCTTCACAATTTAATAGTTTTTATTTCAAAGTTAATATATCAAAATGTTCCCTTGTAAATAACGCTGGGTTAGGGTATCACCCGTCCAAAAAGGAGACGCAGAGCAAATGGGCTCTAAGTTTTACCAAAAAGAAAAGAGAATAAGAAAAAAACGAAAAAAAAGAAGAATTCTTTTTCCAAAACTCCAAGCCTTGGGGATATGTATGACTTCACAGCTTGTTTTCCCTCCCTAACTTTCTAATCCATTCTTGCACCACTGATCTAGGTTTTATTGGCTCTCTAGTTCAGGCTCTTTTTATGTTAACTTAGATCCTCTTTCTCTCCACTGTCTTGCGTTAGATCCCTGGAATACATTTTGGTATCCTGTTCAGGTATCTAGTGCGCTGAGTTTCTATCTGCGTGATTTTCCATCTTCTTACAACTCTACCCTCCTTTAAAAATTACAGATTTCCTGACTATTACCAATCTCCTCATTCTGTGATATGAGTGAACTACAGTAGCTCATTAAATCAGAAGGTCTATTTGGCTATTATAGTGAACGTACCAATATTGCTTTTACCTGTTGCTAACTTTTTACCAAATAGCCTGGAAAAATGCTGTTGCAGTGGTTATTTATCTTTAATAGCTTGATCAAAAACTAAGTTTGATATCACTTGGAGAGTATGTGTAACTGTATCCTCCTAGAATCAAATAAAAAATGTTAAAAATGCTGAAATGGAATTAAAAAGACTTGGGTTCTAAACTCTGAACATGCCGATAATTAGCTCCTATTGATTTAAATTATGCATTTATGTTCAACCATCTATTTAGTCAACAATGGCTAATAATATTACGAAAACATGAGCTCACTATGGTACACCCAAGTACTATGTTAGATACCTTGACAACAAATTTATTTGTCTCTAGTGATACACACTTGATTATGTAATTTCAAGTGGATAAAAAACAAGTGATAGCCACCAGCATGATGTTTAC
The DNA here is from genome assembly GCF_012274545.1 of Fukomys damarensis. NCBI lineage: Eukaryota > Metazoa > Chordata > Mammalia > Rodentia > Bathyergidae > Fukomys > Fukomys damarensis. The sequence goes on along the minus strand of NW_022900917.1, from coordinate 5,976,228 downwards.
TCCAGAAGCATGGATAAGGTGCAGCAGGAGGTAGGAAGACATCAGAGACATCTTAAAGAATCTACTGTCTTTGTGACGGTTTTTCAGTATCTATTTCCTTGTCTCAGGAGATTATTATCCCTAAGTTTGTCCTCAGTTCTGATAGTCTACGAAAGGGGTAATATATGACATTTACTAGCTGGAAACTAATTTAAAATATCCCAAGTATGTCAAGATTAAGCATGCGTCAAAGACATTGTACTAGACAAGCTGACTGATTTGTTATTAGTTTCTTAGGTTACTGATTTGAAAAGGATGTACACAGGGACAGGAAGAGTGGTTTCTGGGAGAAGAGTTGGGGTAAGGTGGAAGAGTATCACAGGACTCACTCTGTCATGGTGACATCTCTCTCCCTATTGTACCTCTCTGGTTACCTGATTTTAATACAATGTCTGCTCTCAACAGATTAATAAACATCCCTGTGCCTGTGTTTGATCTTCATAGTATCTATGAAGCCCAAGTTGGAAAGCAGATGTGCAGGAGAACTTTCAATATATATTTTAATGCATCTTCATTCCAGAATTTACAACTATCACACGCACCACATGACCGGTCATCATAGCAAGACTGGTGTGGTTTTTTCTGAACCCTTAGAACTCTCTTCCCATTGAACAATCCGGACTAAGTCTTTTGAGTCTGTGGACACTGTCTTACCAGTCATCAAATTCCCAGCCCTTGGGGCAGTAACAAGGACATAAGATATGTTCAATAAATGTGTACTGAATTAATGACACACGTGAAGTATTTTAAAAATGTATCCATTGTAATCCAGATACCTGGGAGGAGGCAGCACTTGTTGATCTGAAGGAAAGTAATTCACATCTTATGATGCATCAAACACGGAATTTTTCCAGTCTCTCGCACTTACTGAAGAGATTTCAATCCCATACACAACTCCAGCCAGATTATAAGTTACACAGTCTTGTGTGGCCTGGCTTAGGCTTTAAGCAGCGTTGCTATTTCTGTGGGAATCTACCTCTTGATCTGAAACAGCCATTACCTAATTTTGTGGTGCATTATTAACCTGTTAGATAAAGACTGACCAGGCATTTGTTTTCTTTTTAGTAAATTTTATCTTTAGAAACATTTTACTGTCCCAGGAAAATTGAACATAGAGGGTAGAAAGTTGTGTCCACCTTCTGCCCTCACACATGCCCCGCCCATCCCATTATCCACCTCCCAGCAGCAGGCCGGCAGGTCCTGCTAAACATCAGTGAGCTTGCGCTGGCTTATTATCACTCAAAGCCATAATTTACACTGCTGTTGTACACTTCATAAGTCTGACGAATGTACAATGACAACTATGTCAGTGCAGAATTATAAAGAGTAATGATTCTGGCCCCCAAATCCTCTCTGCTCCTCTGCCTCACCGCCCCCCCGACCCACCCAGGCTCAGGAACCACTGATCTTTTCACAGCACATTTTCTGTTTATTCCATAATGTCTTATGGCTGGAATCACACTCTGCAGTCTTTTACGATTGGATACTTTCACTGACTGATGTACAATCCTTTTGTGTCTTCTCATGGTGTCAGAGCCCATTTCTTGTGAGTGTTCAATGGCCCAATATCTGGATGGCCACCCTGTATCACTTACTGCAACAGTTTGGAAAGGACCCCAGTTTGTCCTCCAAGGGTTCGTGTGTTGAGACTTTCACCCTCGGTGTAACGAGGCTGGAGGAGGGTGGACCTTTAAGAACCAGAGCATGGTGAGACCTCGTAAGTGGTCCTACCCCCTTCTCTGGCTTCCTGTCTGGCCACTTGGTCTCTTCCTCCCACTGCGGTGTCCACTATGAGGTGATGTGGCCGCGGGGTCCCTCACCTGAGCCAGGACAATGCTGCTTGGCTTCTCAGCCTCCAAAACTGTGAGCTAAATGAACCTCTTTTCCATGAGTACCAAGCATCCTATATCTCATTGTCCTAACAGAAAATGGGCAGACACTCCTACTGAGAAACATCGTGCTTGCTTCCAAAGCCTACCAATTATGAATAAAATCATTATAACCAAATAAATCTGCAGCTCATTTGGGTAAATATCAAGAGTTATGACTGACTGATCATTGTATGGTAAAAAGAAACTGCCAAACTGTCTGCCAAGGTGTACAATTCACATTCCTACTGGTAATGAATAAAGATTCTGCTGCTCAATGGTCTTCCGATAATTTGGCGTTATTGGTGTTTTTAATTTACATCTTTCCAAAAGGAGTATAGTATTATCTCCTTGTTGTCTTGCCTTGCAATTTCCTAAGGACATAGAACATAGGTCCTTCATATAATTATTTGCTTCCTGTATGTCTTCTGTCTTTTCAGGTCTTTGACCCGTTTTTGTTTAGCTTCTTTGTTTCCTCTTGTTGAGATTTAAGACTTCATTATATATCCATGGATGAAATCCCTTTGTAAAATGTCTTTTGCAAATATTTTCTCAGTCTATGTCTTGTCTTCTCATTATCTTGACATAGTCTTTCTCAAAGCAGAAATTTTTAATTTTAATGAAGTTCAACTTTTCAATTACTTCTTTCATGGGTTCTTCCTCTAGTGTTATATTTATAAGGCCATGACCAAGCCAAGGCCATGTAAGTTTTTCCCTATGTTATCTGCCAGTCGTTTTAGGGCTTTGCACTTTCTGTGTAGGCCTATCATTTACTTTTATCAAATTTCTTTTACAGGACAAAAGGCCTGTGTCTCGGTTTGGGGGTTTAGAAACTTCTCTTTTCTCCATCATGTTGCCTTTGCTACTTTGTTAGAGATTAGCTAGGTCTACCGGGGCGACTCTGTGGAGTCCTGAATTCTATTCCACTGATCTATTTGTTTATTCTTGTGCCCATAGCACACTTCCTTCACTGTTGTAGCTTTATAGTACGTTTTATGGTTGAATTCAGTTGATCCTCCTTATACTGGAGGGGCAGCCCACTTTCCTGTCCCTCTTCTGTCTCTCTTAGACAGAAGCTCTCTTTCTCTCAATAAATTTTCCTACTCTTAACCTCCATTGCTCCTAGAATTCACTCTTCAGTTTTAGAGAATACACACTCACTTTTGGATACCTAGCAGGTTTGGGAGTTGCATCCCTCTCACCCTGTCTGGAGAGAAGCCAGGATAATGTTCAAGAGATCCCGAGGAGGTAGCAGGCCAGGCCCCAGCTCAGCTCCAGGCTTCCTTCCACTGAAGCTGTGGCTTCTGGGCCCTCAAAGTGACTCACGAGGCAGAGCTCACCGAGTTGGAGCACAACTACAGAGAAGCCCTGAAGGCTGAGAAGTCAGCAGCCCTAGGGAAACTAGAGGAGACGCAGAATCAATACAAGTATTTGGAGAACATGTTTTGTGTGCACCAGGACACCAGTTCGGAAGAGATGGCAGAGTGAAAAGGCAGAGTGGGAGGAGAGGGAGAAGATGGAGAGGGAGAATCCTGATGCAACAGAAATACAGATGACAAAAAAGTTTGAGTTAGGATAGGAAAAAGGAGAAAGAGTGAATCCTACAGTGCTACCTTTTACATGAGAAGGAGGCACTCTTGAGACAACATGTAAGGGACACCGTGCAATTACAAGAGATGGGGAAGACCAAAGAGACCACAGAGGAAGAGCTGCATGCACAAGCCCTTGTTTGGGGGTCCCTCAACAACACAAACTTCTACCAAACCCAGCTGGAACTCCAGAGAAAAAAAGCTGCTGCGGGAAACCTAGAGAAAACACTGCAGAACAAGCTTACTGAGGTTGAAGACAAGTACAAGTGAGGGCCGCAGATTTAGCTCAGTGGTGCCTCCACCTGCTTCACAAGCACAAGGACCTGAGTTCATCCCCAGTACCCCGCAAAAAAATGATAAGACAAGTACAAGTGCACCACACAGAATCTTACGTCTAAGGTGTGGGTGCCATCCCGGGAGTGAGAGGCGCTTGAGTGAGGAATGGGTGAGGAAGACAAACCAGGTGTTCCTTGGGGAGGTCTGCCAGTGCAGGTCTCCTGCGGAGGACATGTTGCTCACTGGGGCTGTGTCCAGGCTGCTATCCATTATTGGTGTGTGTGTGTGTGGGTGTGTGTGTGTGCCTCTCTCTCTCTTATTTTTTCTTCACAATGACACAAAGTTCCTCTGTAAATTCGGAGATTATTAAAAAAAATCACTTTTGGAAATACAGTCTCTTTAATAAATGGTTTTGGAAAAACTGGCTATCCACATGCAGAAGATTGAATTTAGACCCAAATCTCTTTAATTGTGAAACTAAAATCACAATGCCAGCTGTGGTGGTGCACGCCTCTAAACCTAGCACTCGGGAGGCTGAGACAGGAGGATCACTGTGAGTTCGAGACCAGCCTGGGCTACACAGAGAGCTCCAGGTCAGTCTCCACTACATAGTGAGACCCTGTCTCAAAAAAATAAAAGTAAAATAAAATAAAATCACAGTTGATCAAAGAACTAAATGTTAAAACAGAAACACTAACCTGCTGGAAGGCAAAGTCGGTAAAACTCTTGCAGTCATAGGCCTAGCTGAGGACTCTGAATAGAACCCTGGCTGCACAGGAAGTAGTTCTGAGAACCAACAAATGGGACTGCATCAAATTAAAAAGCTTCTGCTGAGCAAAAGAAATAACCAACAGAGTGAAAGACAACCCAGAGGATTGGGAAAAAAATTGTCAGACAGAGGACTCATATCTAGAATATATGAGACAAAAAAATTAGACCCTCCAAAACAAAAGATTCAATCCAAAAAATGGGGAAGTAAAATGAACAGACAGTTCACAGAAGCACAAATGGTGACTAAATACATGAAGAAATGTTCATCATCACAGGCCATTAGAAAAATGCAAATCAAAACAAAGGCAAGACTTCATCTTATCCCAGAAAGGATGCCCGTCATCATCAAGAAATTAAATAATAACTAATTCTGGAGAGGCTGTGGGGGAAAAGGATCCTTTTTATATTGTTCGTGGGAGTGTGTTAACTAGTATAACCATTACGGAAATCAGTCTGGAGATTGCTCAAAAAACTAAAGCTAGAAATTCCATTCAACCTAGCTGTTCTCCTTCTCAGTATCTTTCAGAACAGAGTTGAAGATATCACATTACAGTAATACATGGATACCCATGTTAATAGAACAAATCTTAGATGTGACCTATATATACATAAGTGTGTGTATATATATATCCATCAATAGATGAACAGAAAAAGGAAATGTGGTATTTACACACAATGGAGTACGACTCTGCCATAAAGTCATGTGTAGGAAAATGGACGCACCTTGAGACCATGTTAAGTGAAACAAATCAGATGCACAAGCTTACAAATTCAATGTTTCTCTTATATGAAAAATCTAAAGTATACCCAAAGTACAAAGGACAGATGATAAGAAGTAGGCAGATGGATCTTTCTCAAAGGGGAAAGGGATCAAATGATGGAGAAAAAGGGAAGGAGAGGGGGGAAAGGAGATGAAAAAGATGTGTTATGTGCATGCACCAACTGCACACAAGGGCTGCAGACACTGTATGCTGCAAACATGGGCTAAGAGAGACAGATGGATAGATCTGTTGGCTCTTCTGAATCTAGCCTCTCCATACAAATCTAAGATTCTGGTATCTAAAATTTGCCACAACTTAATTAGGACCTCGTGAAATCTACAGTTGGAAAGAACTGACATGTTGACGATAGTTGATTCTTTCTGTCCATAAACATGGAATGTCCATTTGTTTAGTTTCTCTCATTTCTTCCCCGTAGTTCCACAGCCTTCCTCATATAGGTCCTGTATACATCATTTGATTGATAATTAACCATTTGCCTCGGAGGACGGTCATTGGGAGGGCGCTGCTTTTAATTTCAGAGTCCAAGTGTTCCTTGCTAGGGTACAGAGAGGGCTTTGTATTGGGAGTCAGTTGTACCCTGACATCTTTCTCTAATCTCCCATTTTCCCCAGGAATGTGTGCTTTGCACACTTTTTTGCCTGGATGATGGTGTCACTGGGAACAAAGAGAGTCTTACTTCTCTCTCCCTGATCGGGACACCTGTTGCTCCCTTTCCTTATTTACTGCATGAACTGGGATTTCCAGTACAACAATGAAAAGCAAGGCTGAGAGGGGTCTTTGCCCTTGTTCTTGGTCTTAGTGGGAAAGCCTTGTGTTTCTAAATATTCAGTATGATGCTAGCTACAGGCATTCTGTAAATATTCCACATCTATTTGAGGAAGTTCCCTTCTATTCCCAAGTTGCTGAGGCTTTTTAATCATTAATCAGTATTGAATTTTGTCAGATGTTTCTTCTGTATTTATTGATATGCTCACATTATTTTTCTTCTCTAGCCTGTTGATGTGATTGGTTAAATTGATTGATGTCCAAAGGCTATTTTTTCACCATTATTCTTTTTGATGGCATTCAAGGGAAGCCTTGGAGGGAAAGGGCAGGTAAATCCCCAGGTGTCCTTGATATGCCTCATTCCAAAAATGTGTTCTTACAAATTGAGAGAGAGGCTCTTTCAGGCAGAAAGAAATTGTGAGAGGAGTGATTTATAGCATGAAGACCATGAATAACTGATTTATCACATCATTTTAGGTCACCAAAAGAATACAACAATTCACTTTAAAAGAAGTTAAGCACTGTTTTGAATCATATAAAAAAGCCTGCATGTTGAATATTTTACTTCCAATCTGTTGTTCTAAGGTAAGGTTCCCTCTTTAAGAAGCAGACTGGTTTCCATCATTGGATGCACAAGTAAGCAAGATCATGATTTGTGAGAAGGATTCAGTCTTAGAAAAGATCTAGACAAAGGAACCAATGGGAAATTAGGAAATCTGAGGTCTAGAGCTGATGATGCATTTTCCAGCACAGCATTTTACTACAGAGGACTCTAAATTTTTGTCCAGAGAACAATATGAGAATTCTAAATAAAACATTAGTTACCAAATGAAAAAAATCTTTAATATAATATATTATGATAAGATTATGGTGTCCCTAAGAATACAATTCTTTTTCCAGTTCCAGAGATCGAACTCAGGACCTTGCACTTGCCACACAGGCACCAGTACCACTAAGCTAAATCCCCAGCCCACAGTTTTTGTTTTTTAAGACAATATTCATCACGTTAAATGAAATACATCGGAAACACAAATTTAAATATCTCATGATTTACACGAGAAACCCAACATATAAATAAAAACAAAATAAAAGGGGCATCTTTTGCAAATGGGAGGGGATCAAGAGATGGAGGGGAAGGGAGAGGAGGAAAAGGGAATAGAAAAAGAATTAAGATGGGTTATGTACATGTACCAATCCCCACAATGAATGTGATCATTATGTACTGCAAACATGCGTAATACAAAGAATGTGCAAAATGAAGTCCCCACATTAATGGACTAGATAATAAACATTACATATTATATATTTTATTTTAAAATTTTGATTAAGTTGCATGCCAATTTATTATTAAAAGTAAATGCTCCCAGGAAACTAAGATTAGAAAAAATGTCCTTATTTTAGTAAGAGCTAAGTGATATATGCATATCCATGTTTATAGCAGCACAATTTGTAATAGCTAAATCTTGGAAACAGCCCAGATGCTCATCATCAGAGGAATGGATAAAGAAAATGTGCTTTTTATATACAATGGAACACTATTCTGCCATATAGAAGGACAAACTTGAGACATTTTTAGGTAAATACTAGAGAGCACACTTTCAAGTGAAATAAATCAGAGATACATATTTAAATATCACAGTTTCTTTTGTTTGAGAAACCAAAAGCACAAATAAGGGCCAAAATGGATGACAGATATTGGGAGGTAGGATAAAAATGCTCAAGTGGGAAGAGGAACAAGGAAGGGTGGGGAGGAAGAGAAATGATTTTAAAAAGAGAATATAAGGAAAAAATGGAAACAATGCTTTGTAAACAAGGAGGAAAAGAGGGGTTGCAGGGAGGGGAGGGAAGTGGGGAAAAATGAAGAATGAAGCTATATCACGTACAGGCACAAATCTCCTACAACAAATGTGATCATTATATATACCAAAAGTGCATTAATAAAATTAGTTAGAAGAAAGAAAAAGAAAAGCTAAATATCGAAGATCTAGGTGACCCTTCCATTCATTGGACGAATATAACACGCGTCCTCTTTCTACCCGGAGCATGGCAAGCACATCAACGACGTCACTTACTCATTCATTCACGGGTTTACTGTTCCACAAATAGCTATAAGGTCCCTTCTCCGCGCCAGACACAGTTCTAGACGCTGAGGATGAATACAGTGAACAGAACAGACAAACACTCGCCCTCCACAGGGCAGACAGTATACCCTAGTGCTGAGAGTAAAACATAACAAAGGGATACAGAACACAGGAGATGTGGTGTTGGCCCAAGTGCAGGGCATCTGTTCTTAAACTCCTCAAGGATTCTGTCTTAGAAGCCACTTTCTCATTGCTGGGACACAGTATCAGCACCAACAATTTAAAGGAAGAAAGGCTCATTTTAGCTCACAGTTTGTAGAGGTTCCAGTCCATAGTTGGCTGGCACCAAGGCAGGGCCGCACGGCAGAGGGGCCTGGCAGAAGGGAAACAGCTCATGGCAGGGCAGGCAGGCAGGAGGGGGGCAATCAAGGAGAAGTAAGGCAGGGATAGACCCAGGCCACGTACCCATAACCCACCTCGTCTAACCAGATCCCTCCTCCTACCAGCAGGTCAGCTATGATCCCCATAATCCAATCACCTGTAAGCACATGAGGCTCAGGGGGGACATTTTAAACATAAACCATGATAATCAATCTGCGATCAAAGACCCAAATGAAGTTAAGAGCCAACTAGGCAGATATTTCCAGGTGGATGGAAAAGTACATGCAATCCAGATCCTAGACCAGGAAGAGGCAAGTGAGGCCCTCAGGCTGGGAAACGCAGGGAGAGGCCCAGCTTTTGCTCCTTGTGAATGCAGGCGGCCCCGCAACGGCGGCCAGGCCAAAGAGCAGCTGCCCAGTGCAGGAACAGGAGGCACTCAGCACACCTGAAATAACCGAGTCCACTTCCAAACAGCTACACAAGAGCAGAGGTCAGGAGGAACCAAAGGGTAGAGGGATGTAGGTAGGCTTTGATCCGAGGAAGATAAGCAGCAATTGTTGGGTTTTGGAGAGTGTTCTAATACTATTTAAGATAGAAAAAGAGAAATAAAGATATAAAAATGTGATAAAACTGATTTTATCTCCGGATGAGATTTCTGACCCCCCCCAAAAAAATAACAAAATCAAAAGGAAAGACAGAAAAATTACAGATGAGCATGATTACTGGACACAAAATCAGCTTAGGAAATCAACAGTATTCCTCTATAAGGAAGGAAATAAATACATAAGCAATGAGAAAATATAGAAATCATCACCTTATTTAGAACAGCAAATTTTTAAACTCTGCAGCGTCTGGGTACTAATCAAACACAGCTATGGCCTATGAAAAAATATTTTAACTTCATTTAAACTTTATTAAAGACAAAAAGGAAGACTGGAGTTCGCTCGCACATGTCCTGTTCAGGATTTCACGTTTAAAGATTCCAATTTACTCCCAAGAAATCAACACACTCAATGCAAAGAATGTAGCATGGTCACCATACAGGGTCTAAGAAGGTCCCTCCAAAGAAGACACGGGGACCTCAACTTGCCCCAACACACAATAAAGTCACTGATTTTCATCAGAGAAAAGCATTTCAGGGAGAGGCATATGCAGATTTAGTAAACAGCAGCAAAGAAGTTCACACTCAGAAGGACATGGGCTCCAGGCGTGAGGCCTTTACATCCCAGGGCTGGGGGATTCCTGGTCTTGGGTAGAAATCTTGGGGTGGAATCTGGGATAGAAGGCCAGAGGAGATCAAAGTCCCAACTCATTTTGTCTCCCTTTTATCTCTCTTTGTTTCCTCCCTCCTACCCTAATGCTCCCTCTACCAGCAACAACCAATTGAAGAATACAATAAAAACTGAAGTACATTGTAAACAGCAAGAAATCTTCTTACCTACTTTAAGAAAATTGATCAAGAGCTCTAGGAGAAACAATGAAAGTCTATAAAACACTTAAAAGAAAGTTCACATAACATAACAACATGTTGAATCCAGGAATGAGACTAATTAGCATTATAAATGTGGTACATTTTCCCAAAGTAATTTGCAAATCTAATTCTACTCCAATAAAAATTCCAGACAAAACCATTCTGAACTTAAGATGAAAGTGTAAAGATACATGGACAATTGCCAGTTTTAAAAATAAAGAAGAGAGAAGAGACTAATTTGGTCAGATATGAGGAAATATCAGAAGCCAAAGAAACAGGTGAAAGCATCTGGGCGCAGTGGCACGCCTCTGTGACCCTGTCACTAGGCAACTTAGCAAGACCTTGTCTCAAAATAAAAAGTGAAAGAATACGGGCTGAGGACCTACCACTGTGTGAGGACTCTTGGTTCAACCTCCCATACTAGGGGAAAAAAAGAAATAGGTTAAAGGGTGGTACAAAAGAAAACAAAAAGAAACCTACAGAACATAATGGGCAACCAAAGACAAACCCATGAGAATACCCAGAATTGATTTATGATTGAGGAGGCAATCAGTGAGTGGTGGGGAAAGATGAACAGTTGAAAGAGAAGGCTGGATTCAGTGGTTCATAATATGAAAATGAAATTTGGAGTTCTGCCTCATATCATATATGGATGAAACCTAACCTTACAAAACTACTAAGCAAACAGAAGAACATCCTTCTGATCATGAATTTTACTGCTAGGGCAGCTAAGCTGAAAAATGGGCAAATTAAATAGGTAATGAGCAGAAAGTGAACTGTGAAAAGAACAGACATGCCACGAGATCTCTGAAATATAAGTAACAGAGAAATCTAATCCAGAATGACATTAAACTACTCGATATATGCTATACCCATTATATTGGGAAAAAAAATTAGGAAGAGAGAAATGTCAAATTTGGCCCGACTGTAGGAGAAAGGGCACAGACCTGCAGGCCAAAGTATAGACGAACACAGTCATCCTGGGCAGCAGTTTGATGAAGTAAATAATGAAGCTCCTCTTTCATATACATCTCAGAGAAAATGGCCCACAATATATGGAAGTGGGAAATTGATATCCTAAGTGTGCACTATGGGTGGGTGGACAGATGAATGAGTGGACGGTGGATGGATGGGTGGGTGGACTGATGATGGATAGATGGGCAGGTGGGTGAATGGATGGATGGGTGGGTGGATGGATGGGTGAGTGGATGAATGGGTGGGTGGATGGATGGGTGGATGGATGGGTGGGTGGATAAAAAATTGTGAGAGTGTTCAAAGGCTTACTAAGCAGCTGTCAGAAAAAAAATAATACAAATACACAATGGAAGGAGCGCTACAAATATAAGTACTTTGTATTTGTAAAATTTAAAACACAAGTGCCTATATAAAAGAGTAACATAACTTTTCAAAGAATCATATGTTCTTAAGCTGCTGATAAGGACATCGGCGTACTCATTCCGGGAAGGGAAGAAAGAGGAGAGATTGTGAGGAGGCAGAAAATACTAAAAGGAAATACAATAGGAGCAAGGCATTGAGACCAATACTAACACTCAACAGTAGGAAATGTGGTTAACTCAACACTTTTTAGTTGAGGTCTAAAAGAAAGGAAAACTTTAAAATAAAAACTAGATAAAATCAGGAGGGAAACCCAATCATCGTGAAGTTATGCCCTGACGCTCGATTTTCTGTGATCCGTGAGCCCCGTCCACATTGAGGAATCGTGAGGGACCATTTATATCATTTTCTATTAATGGGATGAAGCCAAACACCTGAAAATCCAGTGAATGCACACAAACTAGGCTGGAGGGAGTTCGTTCCACATCAGCTGTCAACAAGAACAGCAAAGAGAGGTGGGAAATCAACATGATTTGTCTCTGGGCTGCGTGCCTTGGCTAGGACTCCCTAGACTCCAGCTGCAGCTGTTCTCTGTGCTCTTCTGACCCTCAGCCTCTGCGTTTTGCTCGAGCTCCATCTTCCACCCTGCAGGTCTGTTGATGTTTCTGGTTAGCAATGGAGACCCAGGATAGACAGGAAAGTAAAAAGCGGAGTCCCTGAACAAATATTCTCCCCCAAGAACCCACTTGGAATGGAAATAGCTACAAAAACTGAGTTTTCAGTCACTGATTTTACTCTAAAAAACATTTAATTAGGACCTAGAGAAGTGTTGATAAGGAAATGCAAGTCTGCGAAATACGACAAAAACAAAATAATCTGGACAACTAGGATAGGCATAAGTGGGACTGGCCACGGCAGGCTGTAGTTAGGGCCATACCCCTGCCTGGGTTCTGACAGAAGCAGGCGCAGTGGAGGGTTGGAGATGGTGGGCGGGCGCTTGCCACCGGGTCAGGCTCTCAGGACTGCAAGTCTTCCTTGAGCCCCTTCTCACCGGAGATTTACCAGCTCCAGGACACCTGCCATGTGCTCTCACACAGGCCCAGGCTTGGAGCCGCCTCACAGCTGGAGGCGAGGCGTTTAAGCCCTGAGAAGCTGCCGAATAAAGTCACCCACTTTATCTCTGATGAGCTCCTTCCCGTCACTGAGGAGGCCCAGGACACAGAATCGAAGGATTTGGATCAGAACCCAAGACATTGTCTTGGTAGGCTTATAAGTGTCAAAACTGGACGTCAGTGTCCGTCAGTGACATTTTGATGAGTGGTGGGCCCTCTATGTGACACACGATGGAGCCACGAGTGTCCTCTCACGGAGTATCATTGCGCCCACTGTCGTGTGCCGATCGTTACCACCTGTGTGGCAGTGCCGGCGTGGACGGCACTTACCACACAGTGCTTGATGACCGCGGGAAGCAGCTGTTACTGGTTTGCAATTCACTATGCTCTGCGTGCGCTAGGAAAAAAAGGCTTCTTGTAAGACGACACACCACCGCACGCTTTCGGCAGCCTTACGAGCCTCACATGGGCTGTGTCTCTCATAGTATAAAGAAGCCATGGTGAAGGAGCAGCCTCAACCACGTCAGTCTGCGTACCTAACGCTGTGACGTTAACACAGTGTGGAAAACAGCTAACCAGCCTTTCTCCGTGAGCGGCACAGGATCTACTTGCACTCCTCGGGAGGCAGTCAGATGCGCTTGTCCCTGTGGGCTTGATTTTGTTTTGTTTTGTTTTAACATGTTTTGGTCATCAGAAATATATTTCTTTTCTTCTTGCCTTATTAGGATATAACTGACAAAAAGTGTGTATAGTCAAGCATATATATATATATATATGTATAATTAAAATATCATCTCCACCCATAGTTACCATCTACCATCTGTGTGTGTTATGGACACCTAAAATCTGTTTTTATCATATTTGAAGCAATAGAATATTATTAACCATAGTCTTCATGATGTGACGTTAGTGATGACACTAACATTTATTACTCACTGAGGGTTTTTTACATTTTATTGAATAGATGTGTGCTGACAGTACACTGCTATCTTTATTGAGCGCTGGGTAAGGCATGTTCAACAAATAATTCCATCATCTTCATAAAATCCTTAGCTATAGTTTACGCTTTGATGTATTTTGTGTATATGATTTTGAACTTCGCCGGTATTTGGAATTGTTATGGTGTCCACCGAGTACAGTATTCGATTTGAAAAATATTGAACAGCTCTCTCTGCCCTCTGCCAATAAATCCACATTCCATGGCCCAGAGAACAGATACCTAGCAGCATCTGCCCATAAAGGATTCTTGTTTCGTTTTTCCTCTGACTTCATTTATAGTTTCTCCTCTGGATCAGCAAGCCACGCTCACCCCACTGATCCACTGTCATCATTTCTGCCTAGAGGCTCGCAAGAACCCCAAGGGCTCACAGGCAGGGCTTTGGAAGGTGGTTGGGGCATAGGTCTTACACCACAGCAGACTGGCTGGTAGGAGGCGGGGCCTGGCTGTAAGAGACAGCCACTGTGGGCGTGTCCTGGGAGGGTGCATCTCCCTCCCTTGCTCCTCCCCTCTCTCTCTGCTTCCTGGCCGCCATGCCTGGAGCAGTTCTCCTCCGCCCTGTTCCTTCCGCCTTTCGAGACCATGCAAGACTGAAACTTCTAAAATGTTGAGAGCCACAACAAATCTTTCCTCCTCTAAATTGCAGGGGTGGGGCAGTGTGTACCAGCACGGAGGCAAGTAGCTAAGACACATACGAATATGAATATAAGTGATGGTAAGATAGTTAAGCAGCAAAAAATCACACTTCAGCTAGTGCTCCATATCCAAAACACATCCGTTAAAAGCTGCCTGCTAAGCAATGGGCATAGCTGTGGAGCTAAGCACAATCATAGAGAACCTATCTTTGGCGACAGAGAACAGCTTCTCCTACCTTCCGAAAGGTAGGACCTCGTTCAAAAGTCACAGTAGTTTCTCCTTCCCTGTGAAGGTGAAAGCCAAAGAGAAGAGAGCTTGCCTGCTTCAGTAAGAAGCAAATGAGCACGACGTCTCCAAGGCCGTGTCCTCTTCTGTGACACACCTTTCATGATGGTAACAGTCATGAGAACTGGAATCCTACAAGCCCTAACTTCCTACACATCTCCACTAGTAGAATGAAGTCTCCTGCCAAAATCCCATCTAAAATGAAAAAGGAAAGAATCTCCCCCTCTCCCCCACCATGATTTCCTCATCAGCCTTCAACCTGTCCACAGGAAGGCACTGGGCAGGAGCTGATGCAAGAGGGAAGTGGAAATGGCGCCCTCTAGTGTCACATCTGACAGCAGCTTGGATGTTCCGGTGCCACTGGAGAGCGCACGGCTCACTAGATTAAAACCCATGTGTGTGTGTTTACCACAGCCTACACCAGATGAGTCGGAAAATAAGACCTAGAAAGCCCTGAAGTCAGCTGTATTTGTTTTGAATATGTGGGTTGCATGAATCTCACCTCTCTGAGTTACCATTTCAATTGCAGTTTAGGGATAGCTACTTATTACATTGGACTGATAACTGAAACAAATAGACAATAGAGAAGTTACTCAAAAGTTGCAAAAAAAAGTCCATAAGTTAAAAGAAGAGGGATAGCAAGGATTAGGAAAACATGTAGAGCACCTACCCCAACACACCTGCCCAAACTCATAGTTCTACACTTACAGGCTAATATACGTTACTATTTTGAGGGGGGAAATTCTCACTGAAAAGTAAATAAAAATAAAAATAAATATGGAAAGATAAATCCACTTATGTCATCAAGGGTTGAAAGATATATACTAGGTGCATTCTTGGTCTCCAAAACAATGCAGGAGTCCAGGTCTGTCTTTGTTTGAGACAGGGTCTCACTATGTAGTTGAGACTGACCTGGAACTCACTATGTAGCCCAGGCTGGCCTCAAACTCACAGCGATCCTCCTGCCTCAGCCTCCTGGGTGCTGGGATTACAGGCGTGCGCCACCATGCCTGGCTGGTCTATTTCTTACTTAGTTCCAAACTCAGCCTGCTCACCGGCCTTCTCTCCCCACCCTCTGCTGGAACACAAACAAACCCAATCTACCCAATGCAGATCAATGTGTAAGTAGGTTCAGACTGTGCTTACGAGGCAGCACCACGAACTCAGCTCGGTTTCACTCCCGTTTCAAATGTAATGCAAGTGCCTTTCAACAAAGATTTATTGTGAAGGCAGCTCCTTCACATCTCGTTAAATTAGCGCCCTTTCTTTGCAGGAAAATCCAAGCTGATCTGTTGTTGTTGCCTCGCCACCCTTTAAGCAGGAGGTTAAAAAGAGCTGTCAAAGATAAAAATTGTCAAAGCAAAATCTTGCAAAAATTTTTGAGCTTCAGCTGTAAATAGCAATCATTTTCCCATTCTCAGATTGTCATTATGATTTCCAAAAAGCTGCAGAAGCCCAGGCCTGTGTCCTGTTTAGTTTCCAAACTTGTGCTCGCTTGACATCATTCTCTGAGCCCATGCCCTACTCAAGGAAAACAACCCTGCGTGTGCTACAAATGAGAAGATACAGTAACCATCTTCGCACTGTTTCCCGACCTGGGTCTCCCCAGCTTATCCTTCCTTGGCTCCGCTGCTTGGCTGCACTATAATGCAGAAGTTTGGTTACAGGATATGCAAAGAGTTTGAATCTGTCTAAAAACAATGCTTGTTTTTCACCTCAGGCTACACATTCAACAGCATAAATATTACTCATTGTTCCAAGCCATAGTTCAGGGCATGGTTATAAGACATTGGGCCAAAACTGGAGGAAACAGAAATGAATTCCGAAAGGTGATAAAAATACAAACACTGAGCGGTTCATATGTGCCACACGCTTGGATGGGTGATTTGCCTCCTGTTCTCAGATCGGCCTCACAATGATTCTTGAAGGTAGAAGCCACACTCGTTTTATGAGGAAAACAGACGTGCAGAGTGGATGTGTCGGCACCCGAGGTCACGCGGTGGACCCGAGAAATCTGCGCGGGCTGTGTTCCTGGAGCATCCACACACTGCGGAAAACTGAGAACTTCAGTTATGGTCAAAAAAAAAAAAAGCCTATTTTTATAGTTTAAATCCAAAGTATGCCATGTCCCCCACAGTTACATAATTTAGTTTAATAAAATACTGTATTAATAACACCTCAGAAGGTGCAGGGTGTTTTGGCTGCATCTTAGGAATCTCAGGGGTTTAAGAAGAATGAAACCGCAAGCCCTGGAAACGCTGTTACGCTGAGGGGAGCCGGTGAATCTGCGGAGATGGTTAGGGCAGCAGCCAATCAGCGGCAAGGAGAACAAATAACGCTCTTGGATTGGCTACTTGAAAAACTCCCGCCCCTCCTCCCCAAAATTGCGGAGGATATTTGTGGTTTTCGCGACGCTGTGGGGATTTCTGGGAACAGTTATCAGTTATGTTCTAAGGAAAACTCTGGGATCAACTGAGGCCATGAACTCTGAACCGGGACTTCGAGGGGTGTACTGTACAGCCTTTGAATGACAAAGCAGGTACTGGAAAACCTAACCCTTTCAACTCCGAATCTCACCCCCTTTCCACCCAACTCCACCGCGCCCCATCATGAATGGCCAGGTGCCATGATGTAGCTGTTAGGAGTCCCCACATGAACAGTCACACGTTAGTAGAAAAATACGCCGTGACAGTTTGGCACCTTGAGGGCACTCGAAAGGATGTCCCTGTTTAAGAAAGGTACGTGACGGGTGACTTAGGCTAGGGCAGGTGGGACCATGATGGGTGGAGAGAGAAAGGAAGCTGTTCAACTGCTCTGCTTAAGAAGAACACAGGAATTTGTATTTGGAACAAATCATGGAAAGAGAAGGAGACAGCCAGAGAAAGGGGAGGGAACTGGGCACCACTGCAGCGGCTACCAAAGTGTTGCCTACGGACTCCCCAAAGGAACGCTGGCCAGATTTTTCATGGGCAGGGTTGCTCGGTTTCTTCCTTTAAGTTATTTGCTACTCTGTTAAAGCGTCCTTTATCTTCCCCACTGTGTGACAAAATCTCCATTCCCAGCTCTTGTCTGAGACACATCTGAAAAGAAAGGGGGACTGTATTCCACGTCTACGTCAGAAAAGTGTGGTACGAAAAGCAGAGTAAGACACAGAGCTCAGAAGTCACAGGAAGTAAAGACACCCGTGTGACTGCAGGGAGAGGGTATGCATCGTGGACGTGAAGGACGGAGGAGGTTTCTGTGAATATCCAAGCAATCATACACTCCAGTTAGACTTGACTAACGGGGCCCCTGAGCCCAGTCCCCCTGAGCCCACCACAGGTGCTTAATACAAAAAATGTCCAGAAAGGGTATTGACATCATCCTTTCTATGGCTTGTGCCACATGGCTGTGACTGGAAAACAAGAGCAAAATTCCTTTCCTTCACAGCTCAATTACTTTTGAGGTCAGCATTTATCTTCCTGTATACTTTTACCTCCAAACAACCATAAAGAAATTCAGAGATTCTCTCTAGATAAAAACTTCCATGTCCATGGTCTAGGAAATTTGGAGTCTAGTGAAATGCTTTGGTTTCCACCAATAACGATCCTACTACTGTATAAGTTGCTACCCTTTGAAAAGTGGCATCCATCCACGTCACGCCCCTCCCCAGAGAGCCATAGGTGTCTAAAAACCATAAGCAGTTCTGGCCACCACTCTCAGCTCACTTAGAGACAGAACCTTTGTTACAATAATGATAATAGGAATCACGTGGTTTGATCTTCCAATGGTAACAAGAGCCCTTTCCACAACAGACCCAATAAGACTGTTATTCGTCCTTCTGAACTACTGACATCCAATTATAGGGACATCACAAAAGGAAATTCTATCTTTTGATAATGTGAACTATTAGAAAAATTTTCCTTATATTAAACCTAAATTACTCTTAATCCTAGGTTACTTCAGACACCTGGAAGACAACAGGTATTTTTATCCTTCTATTTGTCTTTTCTTCAATTATTTGATGTCATTCCTTAAGATACGCCAAATGTGCTAAGTGATTGCTGTCAGTTCTAGAACCCTCTTCTGGCTATACCTCATTTTCCAGTGTCCCTCACAAATGTGTGGTGTACATAAAGAAACCATGTGATCTAGATGTGGTCTTAATTGTGCAAATTCAACGGTAATATAATGTCTCTCTTCTGGAAATGGCTCCTTTAAACCCAACCAAGATGGTTTTAGCTTTTCATGATATTATGTTAACTCAAATCATACTGAGATTGCCATTACCTTGTTACTAAATATCTTGAGAAATTATAATTTAGAGTAACTTTTTTTTTTGTACTGGGTATCAAACTCTGGACCCTCACGCTTGTGAGATAGGCAGTGATACCACTGAGCTAAAGCCCTGGCCCAGTAATTAAATTTTTTTGATCCTCTGGACCCAGCATTTAATATATTATATCCATCTTCTTTTCATTTAGGTTTTCTCATCTGCTGTTTTGGATCCTCGATTGTGACATCAAAGGTCTTCACACCTACCCATGTTGCCACGTTCAAAAAAGCGGAATGCTTTATAATAGTGCTTTCTCTGCTTTTTATTCTTTATAGTTATTGTGTTGAAAAGAGAACAAACCCTGAAGTTACACTGATTGTGGTCTTGGCTACCTTTCTGTTGGTCATTCACATACCACACTTCATACCCTGCTGCTACAGTGCTCAACAGTGCTCCTACCACTAACAACTTTCTGGGGCTCACTTCATTTTAATTTTTTTAACTTATCAGTGACTCTGGTACTATATTTTTCCTTTTTAAGAGAAATATAAAATGAACAGAGGGTGTGTGTTTGTTCACATGCACACAGCTACAGTGAGAGACTTGCACATAATTCTCCATTCTGGTTTCCAGTTCTGCAAAGAGTGACTCTCCGTGTTCACCGCTGAGTTCCTGGTGTATGAAACTTACACTTTTATTAATCTCCATAGGGAATTTCCTTCATTGGCGCATGCTTTCTTCCTGGCTAGTTTCTTCTTCTGGCTTCCATAACCCTTCCTGCTTTTATTTTCTGTTATCTTTTTCCTTCCGCTTCATTTTTTCCTCTTTCTTTTTGCTTTATTCTATCCCTCCCTTTTTTCTCTTCCTTCCTTCCTTTCTGCCTTCATTCCTTACTGCTTTCCTTCCTTCTTCCCCTTCTTCCTCCCTCTTCCCCTCCCTCTCACCTCCCTTACTCCTAGCTGTCTATTTACCCTCAATGCCTTGCTTTTCTCTATATCTTCTCCCTTCTTCAGAAGTGCGGATGGCACCCTGCAGAATTTCTAGAGTTTCTAAGTGCTCCGGGAGAATGCAAATGAGTCCCTAAGGCAGCGTACTCTTCTTGTCCAGGCTGTCTGTCTTCCTCTCCAAGTCACGCACAGACTATGTGCTTCTTCTTCAGTCCAATTCCCTGAAGTCCATGGGCCTGAGTGGAGGAGATTCCCTGCTGCCGCACTGGTGGGCAGCCGTTGGGGAAGAACCAACCAGGTGCTTCAGTCCCCGCCTACAAATGTCCAGGTTGTGGATTCAGATCCACCGCCACCCCTCAACCCACAGGTGTGGAAGGTGGGGAGCCATGGGTGTTCTTCCCGCCTTTTCTAAACCCTGCATTCTTGTGGTGGTTTATAGAGAATTCCATTTTCCACCCCCGTCACTGGTTTTCTCCTCGGTTTACCTTTCTCCAAATGACGGTGGATTTTGGAGACAAGGAAGTTTGGGGGAAGCAGTTTCAGGTTTTGCCCATTCACACGTCTTCTCCACACTGTTCCTGGGGATTGAGCATGAAGCTTACAGTTCTGTTTCTTTCTTTACAATCACATTTGCAAAATTAGAGCGTGATCATACTTAGTGAGCACTCTTTGCTGTTACTTTTCATTGCATGAAATGCACAGAGGGAGATGAGATATTTTCATCCTGTTTTTCCTTATACACAATTTCTTATCCATTGGAAAAGTTTTACACAACTCATTCAGCAATCTGTGTCATTTGATAAGATAATGGGTACCAGGAACTGCGTCACACACTTCTTCATCCTGGGACAACTTACGAGAAGAATCAACTTATTATATAATAAAAGAACTATACAAATTCTGTGCGTTATTATTCTGACTCCCAGTGTTGACCATGTCACACAGGTCACAAGCCTGAAGCTCAACTCAGAGAAACTTTCACAAAGACTTTATATTTCTTCTTAGTACACTGTGAACTCTGTCCAATTTTGCCATCTCCCATAAGTCTTGGAAAAAGGGCAGAGAAATAGAACGTTAGCACCATTTTAGCTATGTATTTTGGAGATCCTTATCCTAATACCACATGCGTGGTGATGTGCATAGAGGATCCCAAGCTCAAGTCTGGTGCCATCCGGGGTGGAGGAGGAGACAGCCAGCAGATTTATAAAGCACAGGTCCGCTGTGCCTGTGGGGGGTGATGACGTCCTGGAGACTATGTCCGCATGCTGCTGCCTTTCTCTCTGGCACTCCTCTCCTGTGCCCTGCTTGCTGACCGCGGTGAGGTGGGTGTCTCAGCTCCACCATCTCCCTCTGCCATGATGTTTCTGCCTTGAAGTCAGCCAACCTTGGATTTAGAACTTTTCTTAGAAGAGCTCCTCATAGGAATCTCACTGGTTCCTAGGTCAGCCCTGCCCAACAGAGAAAAGCTCACGCCTCATGCTCCTAGAGAGATAGTGGTGTAATGTTCAATTTTTAAAGTAGGATGTGGAATTATGCCCAGTATTTGCAACCACAATGGCGATCACATGCGTATATGATCAAAGACTGAGAGGAAGCACAAACTAATGGAGCCACACAGGAAATGATGTTTAAGAATTAGGTTCTATTTAGAATCAATTATAATGATTGAGGAAGAAAAGAATATTATCAGAAAAGAATAACATCAGGATGTTAAATCAAAATTTTATATATCAGCTTTCCTATTACTGGGACAAAATACCAGACTCCAAAGACTGAAGGAGAACAGGTTCATTTGGCTCCTAGTTTCAGTACATGGTAAGCCAGCTCCAAGGCAGAAATGGCATGGAAGAAGGGCCTGGCAAAGGAAAGTTCTCAACTCATGACAGCCAGGAAGCAGAAAGAGCAGCAGGTACTGGAGTGAGAGTTGTACCCCAAAAAAAATGTGACCCCCCACCTCCAACCAACCCCATCTTCTAACAACACTTTTAACTATGTTGAATTGCCATCACACTCTATCTCCCTGCATTTCCATTCCCTGAAATTCTGCTTTGGACAGAACACTACATAACGCATTTTGTGAAAGAAAAGAATATAAGTCTCTCCTGTGAATAGGACATCAAGCCACCGAGGCTTTATGCAACAGGTGTATCTCCTCTTCCACCCTACAGGTACCACGTTTCCTGAGGACTTCCCTTGTCGAGAACTAACATTCCTGATTCCTTCAATATCTCCTAAAAAAAACACACTTTCTGAGCCTGTTTGCTGACTTCCCCTGGAAGGTGAATGGCACTCGTGATGTAATACAGTATTCCATGTGGGACATAGCAAGGTAAGTGTAAGTTAGGTTAAGCGTAAGTTAGAGGACTGAGGTTATTCTCCTGAAAGGGAAGGCAAACGGCTCCATTTGCCTCCTTGCCTTCTGGAACCTTCCAAGAGTCTCTTAGATTCATTTTTCCACAGTCTGGGTCTTAGAAAGTCTCCAGATACGTTCTCCACATCCTCTTTCCACCCTCCAAGGCAGTCACAGGAAGCTTTTTTACCTTCTCCCTCTTTCCAGCCATAAAACTGCATGCTCTTTCCAGTTTCTTACACAATGTCCTCATGCTGGTCCTATTTTGAGGGCTCTGTGATGCAAAACTACTTGAGTAAGTGGGAACTGCCATTTCAAACACAGCTTTCAGTTGTTCAGTCACACATTTTTCCCACCTTGCCGACATTTGGAGACGGGCACAATGTCACAATGTGGGGCTCCTTTGGCTTCTCCAGGATGAAATTTAGCAAGTTTGAATCAATCCCTTCTGAGGTTCACCCTTTTTATTCATTCCCCATTAGTGTGAAATATAGCTGAAAGCTGGAGTTATCCATCTAAGAGCACAGTTAAGCAATAACAACTAAAATAAGAACACTCTCAGGTAAATTTCAAGCTACAGAAGCACAGCATCCTGTGTATCTGTGGACAAACTATCACTACTGTCATTAATTTAATTGGATCTTCACCAAGACATAAATTTCCACATACCTATTTTTAAAGACAAGCATATTGATTTTGGACCAACAATAAATTCCTGTAATATTTTCCTTCAGTAAAAAGCCAAGACAATTCGTCTCCATTTCCTTTCGTCTTGAAACTGTTATGCCAAAACTATCATTTTGTTGGCCACATACCTCCTGATTTATATTTGATGAGCGTGGTAAAAGGCTTTTACAGAGGAGACAGCCGAGTGACATTTTTCTATAAATCATGGCCATTTTCACTGCCATGTAGTTCTAAGGCTGAACTTCAAATGCAACCATGCTATAAACTCTGTGGATGGAACCACATTCTCGCCAAATGAGAAACATGCCTCCCCTTCCACCGTGAGTGCCTGTGTATTCTGGCGGTCTCCGGCCAATGACAGCGAGTGTTCCTGAGACTCAATGAACCACGCTCAGCTCTGATGCCCCACAGGGATCTGTGGATCAGAAATGAAGCTGTACGGAGAGCAACCACAGCCCACGCACTGGGAATCTTCGTGGGCACTGCCATCATCTTGGTGCACAATTCTCTAAGCCTTCACGGCCAAAGTTAGAGCCATAGGCAACTTGCGCTTGTAAGACAGCAATGGGGTTCCAAGGAACCAGAAGGGTTGCAGAGATTAGAAACTCTGAGTTCTCTTTCAAACTGTCTCTGAAAAGGAGCCTGAGTTTCAGAGGCAGAAAGATGCTTGTATGACTTTAGAAAAAAATAGTAAGTGTCTTCAGCCCATTTCCTAGTCTACAGTAACAGTTCTATAAAATTATAGCTAAAAGAAAGGTCACTCTGGGTCCCCTACTCCGCATTAGGTCAGATCTGGCTTGAGAATGAGATCCCACTATAATTAGCTCATTTCTGGAGGTCTCCACCCAACTCTGCCAGTACCAGAACCCAGACTTACCCAGTCCAGGAAGACTGCAGCAGAGGCCCGGGCATGACTGACATGTCAAACACGTGCACAGCAGTGTTTCACAAACCCCTACCGGCACAGTGGTCTGCACGCCAGCTTGGTGTTTCACCTCTCCTGGCACCGGCAGAACCCTCCCCATCAGTGATCGTTCTACACCCACGGCATTCTTAGTGGAAATTCTGCAACCCAACACCTTTCGCCCACAGCGCAGCCTGGTGAGACTCCCGCCTTGTGCAGATGAAGCAGTTTCACCGCAGCAGCTCACATCCTGCATCCCCATTCGTCTCTGGCAAGGCGGCCTCATCAGATTGCAATGCCTGTGAGTGCTTACGCCCAGGCTTGCGTATGTGTGCAGACACACCCACACCCATGTGAGTACACGCACACACACAGCTCATTGGTCTCTGGAAATAAGGCTCACTAAGCTCTACTGTATTTTCCTAGAAGCAGGGATGGGGAGAAGACATTTCATTTTATTTTCCGGTGAGTCCACAGCAAGGGGTAGGAGAGCAAAGTGGACAATTGTTTTGTTTTGTTGACTCAGGGTCTCACTACTATATAATTCAGGCTGGCCTTGAATTCACTGTGTAGCCCAGGCTGGCCTCGAACTCACAGTGATCCTCTTGCCTCAGCCTCCTGAGTTCTGGGGTCACAGGTGTATGCCACCGTGCCCAGCAGGAGGTGGAAAATTACAGCATCTCATTGTTTATGTGAAATCTGGGGATGATCTCACCTCTCACGCTGGGATTAACAACTAAATGCTGACTGGTTCTAAAGCTAGACCTTCAGCCTGCTCCTCTCCTATTCTGCATGTCTTCTCCGGCAGCACATCTGATGCTAATCTCGACTCTCCGCCACACCAAGCTGCCTTTTCCTGTGTCACTGTGTCTATGAATAACATCATCGCCATTCAGCCGGAAACACACCTATCATCCTGGAATTCTCCGTTCACACATCACCGACCACGAGTGCTACTGTTTTGCAATCTTAAAATAACTTAAGTGAATTCTATCATCTTCCATAGTTCTAGGCCAGTCCAATGTTGTGCATATCTTAGGTTGCTGCTATACCTAAGGGTGATTCTTCTCTCCTCCCCCCCCCCCCCACCCCCCCCCCCCCCCTCCCTCCCCCCCCCCCCCCCC
>NW_022900917.1:5923088-5951312 GCF_012274545.1 Fukomys damarensis | reverse complement strand
CCTCCCCCCCCCCCTCCCCCCTCCTCCTCCTCATCCTCCCCCTTCCTCCTTTTCTTCTTCCTCTTCTCCTTCTCCTTCTTCTCTTTCTCCTTCCTATTCTTCCTCTTTCCAATATAGGAGATTGAACCTGGGGCTTCACACAGACTAGGCAAGTGCTCTACACCTGAGTTATATCCCCAGACCTTTACAAATTTTATTTTGGGACAGGGTCTTGCTAAGTTGCCCAAGCTGGCCTCAAACTTTCAGTCCTCCTACCCTAGCCCTGCTGAGTATCTGGGTCATAGGAATGGACCAATTGTTCCTTCCACTCCCAGGGTCATTCTGGGCTTGCTTCCATGCAAACCACCTTATAGGCAGAGTGCTTGCTACAAAGTGTCAATAACTGCAGTGAGCTAGAGTAATCTCTCCACGAGCTTTTGTTGGATTTTAATATAACTACTTTATTTTAGTTACCGTCTCCCTTCTATGTACTTTTCCTTCATTTTCTCTAGTATAAGCTAAGATCCCATAGTAAATATTAAATAGACCAAAATAAAATAATAATTTGATACAACAAAAGCTCTTTTTTTCTCCAACATCGTAACCCTGAGTAGATGCCTATCTTTGGGGACAGACCCTAGACCATCCTGTAGGACCTGCTCAGCACTGTTATCAAGCCAGGTTGAGGGGAAGGATGTTGGGGGAGGTCTGGGAGGAGAGCGGCCAGGCTGGAGACCATGCAGAGTCTCCACCCCCTTTATACATGACCATGCCCAAGAAAGGGGGCATGGATTTTCAGTGGATGGCCACTATACGTGTCTTTTCAGCTAAAAGAGTGAAAAGGCATCTTCACTACTCTTTCATTCTATTTGTCAGGAAGGGTTTCCAAGAAGCAGTGGACACTTGGGTGTCTGGGTAGCAGAAGGGTGTTAATGCAATCAAGAATAGAAGCTTTTGAGACAGACAGACTTGGATTTAAATCTTGTTCTGGTGCTGACTAGTTGGCTTAGTTATGGTAGATAATTCATTCCAAATCACCCAACCAGTGATTTGGAATAAATCACGCCAAAACACATGGAATATTTTGAAAAGATTAAGAAAAATTAAGTGTTTAAAGCAATCAGCTCAGTCCCTGTCAAAACAAATCTAACTAAATACCATTAATTCTTAGTTCTGTGAGATAAAAGCTGGAAAGAAACATTAAAAGAAAGACTTTGGAAATAGGAGAATTTTGCTTTGTAACATTTGGCAAGTTATTTAACATGTGCTTGGTCTTTGTTTTCTTCATCTGTAAAACGATCATAATTCTTTGTACCTCTGTGAATAGAAAGAATGGGCATATAGCATGTTTATCACCATGATTAGCCATTACTTGATAGCTGCACTTGAGGAAGTAAACCCCGGAGTACCAGGAAGAAGAAATTATGTATGTGATGTAAATAATTTCCCCTTTCATCAAGACTAACTGACAATTTCAAATTCTCCCCTCACTCCTTAAACGCCTATAAAGATTTTGAACTTTCAAACCACAAAACTCAAGTATGCAAAAAATGTAACTATTTTTCCTCATTTCTGCCCAAAACTCCTATGGCACCTAGAGCAGAAATCAAATCTTGCAATTTCAAGGAAAAATCAGCCACTTAAGGTTTTTCTCAGACAATTCCAGGAAAATATCATTAGTTTATGGTTCAAGACCTCTCCAGTTTTATCTTGGCCTCTACGAATCAAGACACCTGCAAAGCAAGTTAGCAAGCAGAGACCCCTGGTCCTAAGTCACCTGCCCCTATGCTGGCTTCCACTAAAACTTCCAGCGCCCTCTTTGATCTGACACTCCTTAGACCTTCAGGTTGACCTTTGCCCGTTTCATGGTTACTTATGTTTGGTTCCTGCCCATGCTTCTGTCCACCTTGGTTGTCCTAACTCTGTAGCCCCTTGGCACAAGCAGACTTTGTACTCCAGAATTCAGTTGTTACCAAGAACTCAACAGCACTGCCTCAGTCTCTCTGTGCCCAGCTTCTCCTACTGGTGCAGTCTCTGCTATCACCACTTAGGAAAACATCCATGCTGGTTGCCAGGACTAAAGGGGGAAAACTGTAGTGGTTACTCCTGTATCTGAAAAGCTCTTCAATTACTTGTCGGGTCTACCTTCCCCTCTTATGAAAAGTAGCAGGAGGAGGCAGAGGCCTCAGAGAACTTCAACATCACATTTATTCTCTTCCTCCCAGCTCAGAGAATTACTGAAGTACAGAGGTGTTCTCTCATTCTCAGTTCTGAAATTCGGAAGCGGTACACTGCATACCTGAGTCTGTTTCCCAGCGACACTTGTCCAGCTGAGGACAAGAAGGCTCAAGTTCGAGGGTGACCCCGAGCCTATATCCAATCACCTCCTTGTCACTGAGAAAGCGAGGCAACCGAGAAGAGTGCTGTCACAGCCACCAAATTCCAGGCACCTGACAGTCTGCACTGGCGTTCAGTCTTTGCAGCCCCCTTCCTCGGAGGTTGCCCTCGCCGCCTTCCCACCGTGTTCTCCCCATCCAAGTCTATCTCCTTTTCCATTGCTGCTCAGCAAGCTTTTCTCACGGAGGCCGACAGTGAATACTCTACACATTCCTGGCCACAGTCTCCCGTCAGGACCTCAGCACCCTTCCACCCAAGCGTGAAAGCACTTATGGGAAACACGCAAGTGAAGGGCTATGCCTGCGTTCCAACAGCGGTTATTCGTGAACACTGAAATATGAATTTTGTATAATTTCCACAAGTTAATAAATTCTATTCTTTTTAAGTTTCTTCAACCACTTACAAATGTGAAAACTATTCCTAGCACATGGGGCCTCGATCATCAACAGAAACAAGCAGCAGGCCAAATTTCCTCTAGTTTGTCAATCTCTGTTCTACATTATTTATCTTTTGCAACTTAGCTGATGGCTGATGACTGATTCTCCCATGGGCTCTAGTGTCTTCCATCCTTTGAAAACTCATCGCTCTCAATTCCTTGAGTATTCTAGCTACTATACAATTTCTCCATTGGTCTTCACACCAAAACTTCTTAAAACTTTTCTACAAATGAATCCCACATCTTCATCATTCGATCATTTTTCAAATCACTTTAAGGTATTTTTTAAGTTCTTCTCAATGTCACCAGTGATCTCTGTTTCAGGTCTAACGTCTCCTTTTGACCCATAATTTTACTCAACTTCTCAGCAGTTTTCAATCTAGCTATCTGCTCTTTGGAACTTTCCTTCTTACTTCTGTGAAATCCAGTCCTTTTTCTTTCTTAAGGGTCACCCATGTTCATCCTGCACAGGGGACTCCTCTGTTTATGTCATAATTCCTGGGCATTCATCCCTACTTACATTTTTTTCCTAAGTATTCTCAGACCTTTAACTGTAATCCATACTCTGACAATTTCAAAACACGAAATCTCTCCTGCCCAGACCACTGCTTCCTCTGACCTCCAGACTCAGGGCCTGCTTACCTAACTGATGTGTGCGTGCACTTTCTAAGAAGCAGCTCAGAGTTGACAGGGTCCTAGAGGACCACATATTTCTTTGTAAATCCTTTTCCTCCAGCCTTCCCCATCCCGGGGACCACTGCCACCAACTACTCAGATACTAAATCATCCTCTGACTGCACTGGAAAGTTGGTGGAGGAAGAGCAAAGAGAAAGGTCTCCTGGTTCTAGAAAATCTCCTGAAAAAGAGGAAGGCTCCACAAAGCAGGCACACTCAGCAAAGAGGGATGGCAGAGGGATCCAACGTAAGCAAGTAAGCACAATCCTGCTTGTTCCTGGCGACAGCGACAGGACAGGTGCGCACACACCGACTGGAAGTGCACCCTGTGGCCTTGTCCACCTGTAGCGCAGGAACAGGGTGACTCTGTTGACACAGGAGAGCAATGCAAGACTTCGCCTGAAGAAGAAGTTCAGAGATGTCTCTGTTAGTCACCCCAAACTCTCAAAATGCTGTGTCTCGTGGAGCCCCAGGGGATCTGAGGATTTCCAGATCTGTCTCTCCAGGAACTCACCAGAAGCGTGGACGGGCAGAGGTCAAGAACGAGGGACAAAATGAGGTTTGTTGTCGATGAACGAGTAACCGTGACTTACAGCTGTGGACCCAGCCCAGGGGCAGACTTGGGTCTAGGGTTCCAGGGCTTTTTTTTTTTCCAAGACTTAAAATACAGTTACCAAGATCACATCATGTAAAGGTACAAGATCCCAATGATGAATGTAACTGTATTGTATAATATAACTGTATATTGTATAAATTGTACCAATAAACTTAATTTTTAAAAATCACTGAAATAAAAAAATCCCTCTTCTTTGTGATTTCTTTCCCCTCGCCTGTTGGTTCTCAATGAGACCGGTCAATTCAGCCTCTACAGTATATACTAAATCTGCACCCTCCACTTCCTTTCCATGTGACTCATCCCCAAGCCACCATCCCTCTTAGCCAAAGCGCTGCAACTGTCTTCTCCAGTCTCCCTTCAGCAGAACCTGCCCTCCTGGACATTCATCCTCCACTCCACGAAAACACGGTGGAGAAGAATCAAGGGTTGCAGGTGCGTGAAGCCCGAGAAAGGGGTTGCAGGTTCGGGGCTGCAAAAAGCAGTTTCCTGGGGCCCCCGCGAACAGAGTGGGGGAAGGGCAGCCGACAGCCCAGGGACTCAGGTCTAGGCAGGGGCTGGGCGGTCAGGACAGAGACCGCTTTGTTGGAGCTGAAAACTACCTGCTGTGTCTCCAGCTAATGTCAAAGGCTTCAGGACACACTCCTGGGGTCGGGGGTGATGTCCCACTGCCGTGCTGTGCGTATTCACTCTTGTTTCTTCGCGCCACATAAGCAAAGCAGACTCAGCATCAAGCTAGGTCCCTACATTCTCTCTACGAAGAACTGAAAGTCGCACGCCTGGTTTGAAGTCTCCCCAGCTTTCCACTGTGCAAATGGCTGTCCCACGCTGCTACAGAAATCTCTCTGGCTTCCAGGGCTCTGCATTTCCCGTCTTCTCCGCTAGGAACATTCTTCCCATGGCTACTTAGATGTTCACCTTGTGGTCTTCCATGAACACAACACATACTAGTTTTCCACTCTGACATTTATTCTCTAGTCCAACTTGGCTCCTCTTTTGATATATGTTGTTATATGTATGATAAATAAAGATTACAAAGATATACAGATGGTCTTGACTTTGGGAGGGATTTCACCCTGGTAAACCCACTGTCAGGTGAAGATACTGTGGGTCAAAAATGCATGTGATTCTCCTAACCCACGAAGCATCCCAGCTTAGCCCAACCTGCATTCGGTGTATGCACTCAGAACACTCTCTTTAGCTACAACTGGGTAAAAGCAGCTAATGTAGAGCTGCAAGAGTAGCAACTGCATGTTGCCAAGAAAAGACCAAATTCATAATTCCAAGTGTAGCTTCTACTCAGTGATGTCATTTTTGCACTGCTGTGCAGATAAAAAACCAGAAGTGGAACAGTAGTGAGCAGCATACCATGGGTATGAAAACAGCTATGCCCATGGGCGTCTCCTATGGTGTACCATTGGCAGTTGTCTCTTTTATCAGAATGTACCCTCCATGGGTCCAGGAAGTGCACCTACAACTTCACTACAATACGCATAGCCTTTTGCACCATAGTTTTATCCATACTAGACAATCAAAAAATGAGCATGCTCACTCCATTCCAAATGGCCAAACAAAAGGTGATATGGATGGATTGCACATTTGTGTCCCCCTGAAATTATAATCTTCGATGTGATGGTATTGAGGGGTGGGGTCTTTGGGAGGAAATTAGGTCACAGGCCTGGAAAACTTGTGACACAGCTTCCCAATGAAAAGACACAGAAGAGAGATAACCTCCCGCTCTCCTCTGGTTGAGGAAACAGTGAGAAAATAACCATCTACGCACCAGAAAGAGGGCTTTCACTAGGAACCCACTGGGCTGGCACCTGGGTCTTCGCCTTGCTGGTTTCCAGAACCATGAGGAATAAGTATCTACTGCTCAAGTCACACAGGCTTGAGCATTCTGTCCCAGCACCACAAGCAGGTTTGTTCATCTTACAGTGTGAAATTTGAAAAAGGCTGAGCCCCTCGTTATACCGATAAATGAGCTGAACCCCAGAGGGGAGCTGGTGAACTGAATGGAGACACGGCTTACTAGAATCCAGGACTAGAATCCTGGTCATGCCCAGCCCTGTCTCTTTGTCCTTCATCATGGGAGACAAGGCTAAGAGTTAAGAGTGAAAAAAAAAGGAGATTGCTGGGTAAATTTTTCCAGTCATTTATTTATAACCCTAAAGTCAGTGACCAGTAGAATTTAAATTGATTTTAACCAACTTTTAATATTTCAAATGCTATTTGGTTCATGTTTTCCATATAAAAATCTGCAGTTCTATCTTAGCATTTCGCCTTTCCATCCTTTTTCCACCCTCCAGTAGTCTGGCTCTCCTCTGAGTGTGGCAGCCAGGTGACAAATGCTCTTCCAAGTCACCCCAGGAGTGGTTTCTCCTCCTGCACCAGGTCAGGTGGCCAGTGTGGAGTGGAAAGAGCAGGGGTTGGAAGTCAGATGGCCTCGTTTATAATCCTGGCTCTGCCCCTGCTTCCCTGGGTCCCTCTGGACAAGCTACTTGAGCACCCTGGCCATTTCCCCTGATGGTAGATTAAAGAATTCAGAGTAAAATCTTCCCATCACTTCCAGCTGGTTCTACCTTCCATGGTTCTGACTGCAGCACACCAAATAAAGCTTGGTACCATAGATGAACTCATTGTATCTCTTCCTCCTCTTTCATTATGTCATCTGTATGTCTCCTTTATAATGTGATCTACATAAAGACTGGTCTCATCTCAAAATCCACATCACTCCAAAGCATGCTCAGTCACCTCTTGCTATGTTACTCTGGTCTTTTCAAGCAGCACCTCAAGCAAGAAAAAGCTTGATGACACAGAGATCAATTACCCAAAAAGCAGCCCCAGCATACACACCAAAAACCTGGGGGCTAATTTTTTCTGCATATTCCTAAAAAAGCTAGGGAACCCTTTAGGACCTCTGAAATTGGGTCCCTACAGCCAATGGCACTCAGATATACAACAAAGTATCCAAGAAGAAGGTAAGTGTTGGGTTCCAAAATATTCCTTCCTGCTTTAATTGAGAGCACTAAAATTACATGACAACATCACCCTCTCTTTGCAGGGCCCCTCCAGAGACTGGATGCCTTAAAATGAAGTCACACATTCTTCTATTCATTTATATATTCAACAAATGCCTTTCCAGTAATGATTACATGGCAGGCACTGTGTAAACTGAACATTTAGAAACGGGTAAGGTGCTAATCACTACCCACAGGAAACTTGGTCCCCCTGCAGTGCTAACAAGAAAACTTGCAATTGCAGATCCTAGTCTTATGGTTCCTCCCTGCAGGTTTCATGGTTCTCTCTAGTCCTGTGTTGGAGGTGGGTGGGAGGTGGGTGGGTGTGCGTGGCTTCGTGGTATTTTCTGTCCTCCAAGCCCATGACAAACTTAGCCCAGTCCTATGCTTTGTGAGATCTGCAGCAATGGCCTGAGGTGGGGAGGTGGGAGAATGGCAATTCTATTCCTATTGTACAAGGAGGGAATCTTTGAAAAAGGTGCCCATACCCAGAGGGAATCCAAGACCCCATGGTGCCATTTTGAACTCACAGTCTACCCAGGTTTTGTAACACTTCACAGCAGAACTTGGATTAAAAGCTAAATCTCATCTGTTCACTGCCTCTCTTAGAATCCCTCTTAGAGAGAGTCACAGTTTTTCATGGTAGAAATTTCCTATAAATCCAGAGGAATTCTTCAATTGGACAGTCTACCTCCCAACAGGAGACAGAGAGACCGGGACTACACCACAGCCTCCTGCCCACCAGCACCAAGGCACCTCTGAGAGCTTGTAGATAATTTTCTTCTTTGCAGGTGACTTACAAAAGGTGGATTTTTGCTCTGTTATGTGAGGGCTTATATTTCCACTTATAATGCATTCTAGTTGCCTCAATTCTTTAGCTGTAGTACCACATCAGGATAGCAATAATAAAAAATAATTAATATTAATTGAACTTTTACTAGGAGTAAAACATGAGTTTTAGTTTTTTATGTGTCTATTCATCCCAATATCCCTCCCTAGGGTAGGTACTAACACAATCATCCTCATTTGGTTCAGAAGATAATTTGCATCTGAGAGAGATTATAACTTTCCCTGTACCTTATGGCTAGTTAATAATAATGCTGAAACTTTTAACTGGAAGTTTATCTGGCCATAGCTTGCAAATTTACTTGCTAAGCTCTTTTCCTCAGATATCTAAAAAAAGAATATTCCTGAGGTGCCAAGGATTACGAATGCTAAGTACTTCAGAGCATTACTACATGGTAATACAAAATTGTATTTCTGTAAATGAATAAACAAAATCTTCAAGGAATTGCAATGATGTATTAAGAGATTTCAAAGATAATGTAGTCCTACTGTGAGCCACCTTGAGATTGTCCTACTGCAGCCCTCTGTAGCCCCCTGCTGTGTGTGTGAATTTACTCTCCCTGGTCAGGAGAAGGAAAGGTTAAAGGGACAGTTTAATGGATCATATCTAAATGCCCCTCCAGTTATTCCATCTCCAACTTCCCTTATTTCTCCATCCCAGTAAGAACATGTTTCTCAAGCTGGCCTCCTGAGAGTTCAGTTCTAGGTCTCTGATCGTACCTTTCCCACTCTCCCGAATGCCCTTCCCAGTGTGGTCCTATGAACAATGACACAGAAATTGTGTTTCCTGTCATAACCTCCTCTCCAAACCAACCAGGGAGGGTGACTGAATTTATGTGTCAATAAAACTAGACAGCCAGATGGGTAGAGACCCAGAATCAGCAGGCATGCAACTCCTATCCAGCTCACGTCCCAGAGGTAGCCAGCTTGCAGATCGCTCTTCTAGGAAGGGACTGAACCCCAAGAACCCTAGAGCAGTCATCACGGAATGAAGTTCCCCATGACAAAAGACATGAAGCCCGAGCTCTCACGACCAGTGGCAGCCACTCCAATGACAATGGTCCAAGCCCTCCTCACACTCTCCTAACTCGCCAGGGATTACCTTCTGACCAGAGCCTCTGAACTCCAAAGCAGCAGTTTCTCTTATTCTTGATCCCACCTGTGTGCAGTTTACCAGCTCCTGGAGAGAGGAGGGCAGCGCTTCTCCATCTGCAGGACTGTTCAGGAACCATCAGATTCTCAATGCGACTTTCAGCCCTGAAGTCTTTAGCTCCAACCCAAAAAGGGTGTGCGTGTGTGTGTAGTAAAGCACAGCACAGACAAGATGAACTCATATTGAATATGAACTCATATGAATATTGAATTCATATTTCATATTGAATATCTTTGTCAACTTAAATATAAATATAGTATAAATAACCAGAAGTGGCTACCTGAGACCGACTTGCCTTTACTTTGCCCAAGGCAGTAGCATCAATACAGAATGATTCACTGGAAGTTTTAAACTCATCCTCTGTAGCTTTTCCAGCCTCCCATCTCATTTTTGCCACGTTATTTACACTTGTTTCTCCCAATCCTTTGTTCCACATCCAAACTTTTATGCATTTGTCTAAGCTTTATAATTTGGTTGCCAGTGAAACTCTCACCTGCCCTTTTGGACCACCAAGCAGAAATTTCATTGGGTATTTATTGAAGAAATAAATGTTTGAGAGGTATTCCAATTATAACTGAATGAGAGATTGACCCAAAGCTTAGAAAAAATAAAAAAACAAGCACAAAACTTTTGGCGCGTGTGTACAAAATTTTACTACTGACCCTCAGCATGTGCAAATTGAATGCATGAATACTGCTTAAAATGAGAAACTCCAACTGGCCCACACATTCCAATTTTTTAAATTATACAGTAAGATAAGAGGAAGCCAGGCTCTTTCAAGTTTGCAGGTGGGATACTCAAGGCAAAAAGGCCGGGGATTTAGCTCAGTGGTTCTGCCACCTACCTCGCAAGCACAAGTACCTGAGTTCAAGCCCCAGTACCAAAAAAAAAAAAACTTACGGTTACAAATTGAGTTTTTTCCTTTCAATTTCATTGCCTCTTAAAATGACTGAAATATCTATTACAGCTTTAAGCTGATTCACTCAAAAACTTGAAAGCAGGCCACTGTGATCCGCGTTGCTATTTTGTGATCAAGGATTTTTGCATCTGCAAGCAAAGCAGAAGTGTAAAATCGATTAAGAAGGACGAAGTCCACAGCAAGCCTGGCTCAGAGAGAACTTTCTACCCTGTCTGCAAGGTAAACCCATTACTCCTGGATGAGGTATTTTTCTTTGTTTCAACCCTCAAATTTAACACTTGCTAAAAATGATTTGGGGTATAAAAAAATATTCAATACACCATAAAGCTGAGGGATTAAAGGGGAGGAAGCAAAACATTAATATTTATGGTTATTTAATAGACATATTTAAACATCCAAAAATATTTGAAAGGCAAAACATTAGGCTAGGGTGGCCATGTGACCAAAGTAAACATGGGTATGCAAGTATCTCCTTGGTATCCTGATTTAATTTCCTTTGGCTATTGTATTAGTCAACTTCCTGTTGCTGAGACAAAATACCTGACACCCACAATTTAAAGGAGAGGCTAACTTTGGCTCACGTCTCAGGGGATTCGGTCCATAACTGGCCGGCTTCATGACAGAAATAGCACGACGGAGGAAAGCTGCTCCTCTCACGTAGGCCAGGAAGCGGAGAGTAAAGGGAGGTGCAGGGAGGGAGAGATACCTGCGAAAGGCACACCCCAGTGACCACCTCTTCCAACCAGGCCCTGCCTCCTAACAGCACGTTTGACTACTGCCTCCATGGACCCCAAAATCAGTGAGTAGGGCACCCTCAAGATCCAATCACTCTCTCCAAGCTCCACCTCTGATCACGTGAGAAAACAAGAAGAGAACCGGGTAGAAGAGGAATGGGGTTTTGGAAATACTGCTCCTGAGATGTCTGTGACCATTCAGGTATGATATCTAGGGAGCACATGCGAAGGTGATCTTTGGAAGATAGAGCTGGTCTAGAGATATAAATTGTAGCAGTATTATCTATTCAAAATGAGCATGTAAGGAAATAAAGGAAGAACAAGAGCAAACCACAGGAAAAATAAAAATTACAGAAGGTAGCAAAAAAGGCTATTTCAAAAGATGGGAACAGGGCCAGGGATATAACTCAGGGGTAGAACATTTGCACGAGACCCTGGGTTCAAACCGCAGAACTGCAAAGGGAAAAGAATAAAAAAAAAATGGAAACAGGCACAGAAGAGAAATATGTTGTGAAATAGTAATGACAAGGCTGTTGAAAGAAAAAAAATGGAAGTGAAATTTTCAAATAAGAATAAAATAACCAAAAACTTCTTCTGACATTTTATTATCCATATAAAAAACTGACATTATATGCTTAAAATTAAATTTCAGATGATTAAAAACTGAAATATGAAAGTCACAGCAAGAATTTTAAGAAAGAAAATATCTCAATGAATTGATATAAGAGAAAAAACACAAACTACAAAAAGCAGCAAATTTTTCATAATAAAATTAAAAATAAACTCTCAATAAAATAAAAAATAAAAATCCCAGCCAAGGACTGGCAAAACAGATATTTAATGTGTACCAAATAAATTATGAGTATTGAAAATATACAGGAATTACCTCTCTCGTTCCCTTCCCCCTCCATCACGCCTGCCTCCTAACACACACACAATAAAAAACAAGCCCCAAAAAATCAACAATGGAAAGGTGATCAAATGACATGAGCAGAAAATTCATAAATAAGGAAATCTGATTCACTAAAAAATAAATAAATAAATAACTAAACTTCAGTGAAATGAGCAGTTCAAGCAACAAGGTTTTTATCCACCAGACTGACAAACCTACACAACCGTCCACAGAGGTATTAGGCAACATTTCTAAAACTATTGACTAATCCTGCGGACAACTGTCCTGTGCACTGCAGGATGTTTAGCATCAAATCCCTAAGCTTTTCCCACAAGATGCCAGTAGAACAACACCAGCATTTGTGACAAATAAAACTGTCTTCACCCATCACCACACGTCACACAGAAAAATCCCACCCTTCTGTACGGACAGATTGGAGGGGTGCGGGTAAGTAACACAGGGTGGCTGGTAGCTGTAAAATTACCACGTGAATCATGTACTATGTGCTTAAGGAAACTATCCCTTGTGAAACTATTACATGCATTTACTGTTCGTGCAAGCAAACCCCAGCCGACGACCTTTTCCTCAGCCCAGAAACAAAGGTGAAGACGCTGATGGGCCTGGGCTGCACCCATCAGTGACACAGTTTTTGTTTTGTTTTTGATATCGGAGATTGAACTCGGGTCCTTGCGCTTGCAAGGCAGGCCACCGAACCGCTGAGCTAAATCCCCGGCGACACAGTTATTTTTAAAAACCAGCTTAACTCTGTAAGCGCACCCCAGAACCCACTGGACGACCTACCTGGGTACCCCTTCCTCGCAGCCTGCTGTGTTGTGAAGGGAGCTTTCTCCTGCCTTCACGGTGCCACAGATACACTTCCGCTTTGCGTCACTTCCGTTCTGACTTCCTCATTTCCGGCCAGAGGCTTGGCTTTGAACCTGTCTCACCCGGCTTCGTCGTCTTCGCCAGAGTGAGGACGAGGGACCTGGAGAAAGGGTCATTATAGGGGAACCCTGTCTCCCTGAGAGACCCTCCCCCAGACCTGACGCAGGTCCACAGCTGGCAGGAACGTAAACTGGTGCGATTTTAACTCGTAAACTAGTGATCATGAGCAAAGCTGAAGGTGTGCAGTCCGTGATCTCAGAAGAACTCATAAACACTGGAGAGACACATTCAAGCAGCTTTGACTGAACAGTTGGTCAGGGTGTGTAGACAAACTGTGCTGCATTCTTCAGGGCAGTGATATACAGAATAAAACATAGATGAATTAGAATAAGTATCAACATAATAAAATTTCCCCAACACAGAGTGGAAAAACAAAAGAATAGTTCTATGACGCCATCCATGCAAAGTTTGGAATATGGGGGAAAAAAACTTCACCTATTGTTTTCGGACACCTGTAAATCCAGTAAATCCAGGTTGATGAGGAGCGGTGAGCAGAGACTTGAAAGGCAGGAAAAGAGGCTGCCAACTTGTTTCAAAGGGTGGCGTGAGTGCCTGGGATTTAGCTCTGGTTTCGCTGCCTGCCTTGCAAGCACAGGCAGTGCTTGCAAGTTCGATCCCCGGTACCAAAGGGTGACATGGGAGCTGGAAGCCGAGACTTCTGCACACTGTTGCTCACCTCGCTCGCACAGAGCCGCGGCGAAACTCACCGCCCTGCAGGCTTTGGGACCCCAGGGTAGGGCAGGCTGCGCCACAGCCAAGGTGCGCAGCTTCTTCTGTGTCACCCACTTTGGCAAGCGTGGCGAGCATGACAGCCTGAGGTGGATTCCATTCTGTCCTCATCCTGCCCCACCTCGCTGTCCTCACTGTCAGCCCTGTCAGCCTGCAATGGCCTCAACCCATGGCAGAGGCGGAGACAGCTGTCACCTGGTTCTTCCAGCTCCTATAGGCGTAGAAAACCTCATCCCCACCGCAAGTCCCTTAATGCGCCCACTCAGCATGGCTCTGCTTCCCGGCTCCAGGGCTAACAGCTACAGTATGTTGGAGCACTAAGTTTAGAGATGTAGTGTAGCCCTGGCCTCGGGGAAGGAGCAGGGATGGACTGGCTGTGGTACGCCATGATCACCCGTGGGATTTATATAGTAAATTGTCAGTTTGGTTGTGATTCATTTGCCATAACAAAATACAAGGTGGACTACGTGATACTGGATTACAACATGCAAATTTCTTTTTTATTTTTTCAATTTTTACATCTTTATGGGTACATTATGATAATTCGGTGTAGGAATGCAAAGTATTGCAAGAAAATCAGGATAACGAGCATTTGCATCTCTTCAAGCTTAAACTCTTTTCATGTGTTGGAAATTCCGTACACTCCTAGTCATTTTGAAATATGTCAGAGGGAAATATATCAAGCGGGGAGGGTAGGGGAAAGGAAAGAAGGGAAAAGAAAAAACAGGAGAAAGGGGAAAAAATGGAAACAATGTCCTTTGTAACAGAGAAAGGCAGAGGGGGTGAAGGGAAGGCAGGGGAATGGGGACAAAATAAGAACCGAGATAAGTCATGTAAAGGCACAAGATCCCAATAATGAATGTTAACAGTACTGTATGCCTAAAATGTACCAATAAACTTAATGAAGAAAAAGAAGAAATATATCACAAGTTGTTTTGCCCAGTAGTTACTCTACTGTGCTAAAGAAGATCCAAGAAAGACTCCTCCACTCTGGGTTTTTCTTGACCTTTGTGGAATTTCTCTTTGTCCACTACCCTCTTCCCTTTCCCATCTCACAAATTTCTTAAGCTGCTTGCCAAGGGCACAGCAATTAAATAAGCATGCATGATAATGGGCAACTTATTGAACCTGTCATTTTTTATTGCTTTATCTGCAAAAATGGGGTTAACTTATATAGATGTGCCTTCCAGGTCTAAAGATAGTTTGAGGCCCATTTGTACATTTCGATTTATAATATGTCAGGATACGAAATACCTGCTTTCAAATATTTGAAGAACATTCTGAAAGACCTTCAAATATTTGTTCAATCATATGTTGTTTTTGAGAACAACATAAGAAATAACTTTTTACCAATTACAACTGCCCACCATTGGAAGAAAAGGCCTTTAGAAGTGATGTGTTCACTCTTCCTGGAACCGTCTTGGCAGAGGACAAACAGGGGCTATGGAAGGATTTACCGACTTGGGACACTGACCAAACCGGTGTCCCCTCACACCTCCCTGAACAGGAACTGGCTGTGCTTTTTGTATAAATATTTTCCTTTTAAATTATTAGCTTAGATGGTTACAAAAGAATAGTTTAGATCCAATTTTTTTTTCAGTTATAACGGCTATAGCATTACAGTGTGTACCAGTCGATCAGAGTCTAAGCCACTTCTTGCTTGTTAATTTGAACATGTAGCCAGAAGTAAATAGCACACAGTGTGTGTAATGCAAGCTTGAAAGGGTTTTGCAGGAACAATGCTTTGACCTCATACAAGGAAATGAGAAAAGTAAGAAATGCAAATGAACGTGATGTCAGACTGATGAAGCAAGTCTCTGGGGATTCTTTGGAAGTTAAAATGGATTTTAAGATTCATTATGATTGAATTGTAAAATAAATGAAAACCAGCAGGATTAAAGATGAGGCAGGAAAAGAAAGTTCTCTGGATACCCTTGGCAGGGAGGAAGCAAGTTCAAGTTCATGTCTAAGGCAAGAAGGAATTATCTTCCTGCTTCTTCCCGGCTGGTGCTCACTCTGCAAAGGGCATTTGAAACACTGCTAACCACTTAGCACGCACTCCAGGAAGGGACAGACGTACACAACTGTGTGAAAATAATAATAATGGCACATCATGAAGACAATGGCTGAAGTCAGCTGAGCGTTAGCCACATGCCCACACTGTCCTGAGCCCTTTACATATATGTGACATAATTTCACTTTCACATCGGCGCCATGAGAAGGGACTGTTCCTATCCCCGTGTCATAAGGGCTGGGTTGAGTTGGTCACACCTTGGAGTGACGAAGAGAGAACCAGACCGAGCAGAGTTAACCCAGGCTGTGCTCCTAGCCATACACACAATAGTGTTTCCAAGAAGTCTGGAGATTCTACTTTAAAGATGTTTAAAATGATCTGTATTGTTTCATGGCTTTGAAAAATACAGATTTTTAGTACATAGTAGAAAGAAGTGAGGGACGTTGAACAAGTCACCTAAATAAGGATTATCTAGCAGTAACTTTGGGGTGGAAATAAAAATGCATTTGCCAGGGTCACACTGACTTTGAGTTACTTGGGAGAACCACAGTATGAAGAAGATAGAAATATAAACAGCTGAGCTATAATTGTGGAATATAAAGTGAGATAATTGAGGGATACAGGTAATTACTGGCCGGGATCAAAACAAGGAGAGGGGGCACGTAACAATGAGTCTGAGAGACGAACTGTGAGGAAGACAATCACTGAAGAAATGGCGGCAAAAATAATGTCCAGGAAGTGTAAGCAGTGGTCGGAGATGGGGAGAGGGTCTGGGGGAATGGGAAAAAGGAAGCCTGGGAGAAGGAGGAAGGAAGGACAGATAAAGGGGAAGGAAGGGCAGATCCCGCGTGATGCTTCAAACAGTCCGTGAGCTGAGACCGAGAGGATTCATTGGGTTTTTAGTAGTTGTAGGATTCCCAATGTCATTCAGAAGAACAGCTGCAGAAGGGGAGAGACATTGGGTCACGATGCATAACTTTTCCAGGAGAAAGGTAAGCATAAATCGCAGAATCCAGTAGGACAATTCTTTCGATAATCTTGGTTAGAAATGGGGTGCGGGGCAGGGAGGTGGGTAAGGGACGTGAGAGTCACCGTTACCACTGTTGTCCAAATGGGGATTCAGTTCAGAGAGACAGCACAGAAACACTGCTTCTGAGGTCCCACGCTTCTGCTCCTTTTTCCCTTTAGGCTCCATTTGCAAAATACCTTTTTCCTGTGCTTATCAAGCAATGTCCTAACTAGATTTCTGCAAAATGTGTGTAAAATCCGACTGTCACTATTGCAATATATAAGTTAATATAGAACATCTTTTCACAGATTCCTCTTTGCTGTGCATTTGGTCAACAAATTTGGAATTAATTCATATGAAATAGCTGTTAAATTAAATATGAAGAAACACAGTATGACTGAAACTAGTACTTGTGAGGACTTAGGGTAAATTGGGCCCTGCTATAAGTGTTTTCATTTTATTCCCCTCACCTCTCCCCACAGAACATGAGACAAGTTCTGCTCCATCTCACAGGGGCACAGAGAGTCTGCCTCTTCCTAACATCACTCAGCAAGCAGCACTTGTAGATTCAAAACCGGAGGGCAGCAACGCCCATGCTCCGAGCCCCCCACCATCCTGACTCCTGTTCCTGCCTCAGACCGACAGCTCCATGGACACATCTGCGTGAGATCTTGTTTGTCTACTTTTGTCTTCACTCACTTTCTGGAGTTTATTTCTCCCTCCTGAATTCAACTTGCACAACACAAACGAGAGCTAAGTCATTCGTGTAATTATACCAGTGATCAGACCCATTCGGACTTGGGTATGTTTATCCCTGTGTTTGAGTAGGTTCCTTAGCTACTCCGGCTTGCTCTCCAGCTGGGAAATGGAAGATCCAACTGGCACGAAGAGGTCACGGCCCCAAGGCCTTTGGTCAAGGTATGTCGTTGGGAGGTTTTAAAAATGGTTCCTGACTGTCGATGTTAGAACCAAGTTCTGGGGAAACACAAAATTTATTTCACATGTAAACCACTCAAGATATTTATAGAAGAAAATGTTATGAAGGACAAAACTCTCCCTTTAGACTTGGGTTCCAAATGTTAAGAATGCTTCAAAAAGAAGAATAAAACAAAGGAGGGGCTATTTCTCTCTCCGCTCATATTAATAGATGGGCCACAGTTTGCTGCATGATTGCACACATATTTTTTCAATTTCCTTATTATGAGCCACACGGTTAGCAACAAAATAATCTGAGGTCAAAAAATAAATGAAGCAACATGAGGCGCGCCAATAAAAACTGGCATAATGTACAAAGAACGTGATGTATGGATATTATGGGAGGAGAGGGATTCAAAGGCGTCCATAGAATCATCTGCAGACAGACTCCTGAAAGCAAATCATAAACAAGTCGACATCAGACAAGATCTAATTAAATACAAATGGTCTTCTTCCCAGTGAGTGTTTAGATGCTAGAGAATAAAGAAAAATACTTTATGTTTCAATTCAAAGAACAACATATCTGCTTGACATATCTTTATGGCAAATGTTTTAAAAGACACACCTAAGAGTAATTATTGGAAAAAGAAGTGAATAATACCCGCTTTGAGCTTTTAGTTGTCTAAATGTACCCTAGGAAACTCACAAATGCTCTCTCAATATTCCTCACAACCGGCCCACCTTTCTCTCCTCCTCCTCCTCTGCCTCCACTCCCTGCCCCTCTGTCTCTCTCTCTCTTTAGAAAATTGTGTTATCTCTCTCAGTTTGCGAAATAAATACCATGACATTTGGAGTTAAATAACAAGGCTAAATTCACTGAGCTAGAAAATAGAGGAAATGAGATGGGAACCCAGTTCCAGAATTTTTTCCCGTCCAATATTCCCTCTCAGTAATAAAAAGTCATGACCTCTCCATATTTGAATATAATAGAAATTAAAAATATATTAAATATTAAAACAGTGAACTATCTTCATAATAGTAAATAAAATAGATTTCCCTGAAGTATTTTTATGTAAAAAATAAAATAAATCATAAAATAAAAACAACTTTGTATAATGTTTGGAAATATAATTTATCCAGTAACAGGCTTCAAGAATCACAGCACAGGGCCAGAGATTTAGCTCAGTGGTTCCACCGCCTGCCACGCGAACACAAGGACCTGTGTTTGATCCATGGTACAAAAAAAACAAAAAATAAGAATCACAGCATAATTATTAAAAATAGAAAAACTGAC
Organism: Fukomys damarensis; assembly: GCF_012274545.1. NCBI lineage: Eukaryota > Metazoa > Chordata > Mammalia > Rodentia > Bathyergidae > Fukomys > Fukomys damarensis. The sequence continues at coordinate 5,932,742 of NW_022900917.1, read as the reverse complement.
TTTCCAAAAGAATATGTTTTTCTAGAATTTAGTTTATGCTGGAAAAAATAAATATATGCAGTCTTAAGGGCATAAAATCCATTGATTATCCTAACAATCAAATTTCTACATGACATTATTAAAAAGAATGAGTTTCTTTCAATAAATATATATTTAACATAAGTAAGGAAATCACTCTTGGTGAAAACTGGAAATCAATTAGAAATATATGTTGCAAACAACAAATTCCCAATTGTACTAATTGACTCAAAAAATGAATTACGTTAGTGCACGTGACAGAAAGGATCTGAAATATAACTGGCTTCAGATGGGTTTGATCCAGGAGCTCAAAAAATATTACCCAGCACTCCACTCCTAAGCATCTTCCCACTCTGTCTTTCACCTGGTCCTCTCTCAGGCTCCATGCGAAGCCTCTATTTCTTCTCCCTGAAGTAACAGCGGCTTTCAAAGAGGCAGCTTTCATGCTTAACCTCACCCTACTGTGGGGAAAACTCACAACCTCCTCTTCCGGTTTCCAGAGTGGAGAGACAAGGCTTTTTTTTTTTTCAGCTTTAATTGAGTTTATTGGTACATTTTAGGGATACAGTACAGTTACATTCATTGTTGGGATCTTGTAACTCTACATGACAGGTCTTGGTTCTTATTTTTTCCCCTTGTTCCTGCCCTCCCTTCACCCCCTCCTCCCCTCCCTATCTACAAACACTTTATTTCCATCTTTTTATTATCTCACATTTTTTTCTTTTCCCTTTTTACTCTTCCCCTACCCATCCCACCTTCCCTACACCTTTAGCTCCTTTCTTCCCATTTCTCAAGATCAGTAATCTTATTAGGATCTTCTGTATTATTGCAGATTATTCACAACAGAGAAACTATTCGGTATTTACACATGTGACTTATTTAAACCACATCTTCTTTATTCAGTTTCCAACAGATGGGCAAATAGGCTGTTTCCAAGATTTAGCTATTGCAAACTGTGCCGCTATAAACATGGGTGTGCATACTTCTCTGTGATATGATTCTTTTAGTTCTCTTGGAAAGATACCCAGCAGAGGGATGGCTGGGTCAAATGGAACCTCCAGTCCAAGCTCTTTGAGGTATCTCCATATTGATTTCCATAGTGGTTGCACCAGTCTGCACTCCCACCAACAATGGAGAAGGGTTCCTTTCTCCCCACAACCCTGCCAATATTTGTTATTGTGTGATTTCTTGATAACAGCCATTCTTTGTGTGATGAGATGGAATCTCAGTGTTGTTCTCATCTGCATCTCTCAAATGACCAGTGATGTGGAACATTTTTTCATATAATTACTTGCTGCTTTTACTTCTTTGTCTGACAAATGTCTGTTCATTTCAGATGTCCATTTTTCAATCGGGTCTTTATATTTGGGGGAGCTGGTTGTTTTGAGTTCTTTATATATCCTTGATAATAGTCCTTTGTCTGAGGAACAGCTGGTAAAAATTTTTTCCCACATTGTAGGTTGTCTCTGAGTTCTGCTACCTGTTTCTTTTGAAGTACAGAAGTTTTTAATAGGATGAGATCCCAGTTGTTCATTCTTTCTGCTAGTTCCCGTGCTACTGAGGATTTGTTTATAAAGTCTTTTCCTATGCCAATGTCTTCCAGAGTTCTGCCTAACTTATCTTCCAGCAAGTTTAGTGTTTCTGTTTTAGTATTTAGATTTTTAATCCACTTGGATTTTAATTTAGTGCATGGTGAAAGATAAGGGTCTAATTTTAATCTGTGGCAGGTTGACATCCAGTTTTTCCAACACCATTTATTAAAGAAGACATCTTTCCTCCACTGAGGATGGTCAGCTTCTCTGTCAAAGATGAGGTAGCTGAGTACATCTGGATTTGTTTTAGTGTCTTCCAATCTGTTCCACTGATCCTCAGGCCTGTTTCTTTGCCAGTACCATGCTGTTTTATCACAGTGGCTTTAAAGTATAGTTTCAAATTGGAAATTGTTATACCCGCTGCCATGTGTCTGTTGCCTAGGATGGCTTTTGCTATTCTAGATCTCTTATGGTTCCAAATGAATTTTTGGATTCTTTTTTCTAGTTCTGTGAAATATAGTGTTGGAATTTCAATTAGCATTGCATTGAATCTGTATAGCAGTTTTGGTAGTATGGCCATTTTCACTATGTTGACTCTTCCTACCCAGGAGCAGGGGATATCTTCCCATTTTTTTATATCCTCTTCCATTTCTTTTTTCAGAGTGCTATAGTTTTCAGTGTAGAGATCTTTTGCTTCTTTTGTTAGATTGATTCCTAGATACTTCATTTTTATGGATGCTATTGTAAAAGGAATTTTTTCCCTTCTTTCTCTCTCAGTGAGTCTGTTATTTGTGTATAAGAAGGCTACTGATTTTTTGGGTGTTGACCTTGTATCTAGCTACTCTGCTAAAAATGTCAATTAAGTCTAGAACACTTTTGGTAGAGTTTTTTGGGTCTTCAATGTAGAGTATCATATCATCAGCAAATAATGACAGTTTAACTTCTTCCTTTCCTATCTTTATTGTTTTAACTTCTTTCTCTTGTCTAATTGCTATGGCTAATGTTTCCAGAACTATATTGAGGAGGAGTGGTGATAATGTGCATCCTTGTCTTGTTCCTGATTTTGACATGAAAGTTTTCAGGTTTTGGCCATTTAATATGATGTTGGCTGTTGGTTTTTCATAGATAGCCTTTATTAAGTTGAGATATAGACCATCTATTCCAATTTTTTGCAGGGTTTTTATCATGAATGGGTGTTGAATTTTGTCAAATGCTTTTTCTGTATCTATTGAGAGGATCATATGGTTTTTGTCCTTGACTTTCTTAATATAGTGTATTACATTTATTGATTTAAGTATGTTGAACCATCCTTGCATCCCTGCAATAAATCCGACTTGGTCAGGATGTATGATCTTCTTGATGATCCTCTGTATTCTGTTTGCTAGTATCTTATTAAGGATTTTTGCATCTATATTCATTAAGGAGATTGGCCTGTAGTTCTCCTTTTTAGTTGCATCTTTCCCTGGTTTGGGAATCAAAGTGATACTTGCTTCCAGGAATGAATTTGAAAGCATTGCTTCCCTTCCAATTTCACTGAAAAGTTTGAAGAGTAATGGCAGTAGTTCTTCTCTAAATGTCTTGTAAAATTCAGCAGTGAATCCATCAGGGCCTGGGCTTTTCTTTGTTGGTAAATTTTTAATTACATTTTCAATTTCACTGACTGTAATTGGGGTGTTTAAAATTTTTTTATCTTGTTAAACTTTGGTAATTCATAAGTATCTAAAAATCTGTCCATTTCTTCTGTGTTTTCCATTTTATTGGAGTACAGGTTCTCAAAGTAGGTATTAATGATCCTCTGGATTTCTATTGGATCTGTTGTGACTTCGCCTTTTTCATTCCTGATTGCATGGATCGGAGCCTTTTCTTGCCTTTTTTTGATAAGATTAGCTAAGGGTTTGTCGATTTTATTTATTCTTTCAAAAAACCAACTCTTAGTTTAATTTATTTTTTTGTATCATTTTCTTAGTTTCCATTGCATTCATTTCTGCTCGAATCTTTATAATTTCCTCTCTTGTTCAAGCTTTGGGTTTTTCTTCCTCTTGTTTTTCTAGAAGTCTAAGATTCATCATTAGGTTGTTCACTTGAGCTTGCTCTGTTTTCTTAGTATGGGTATTCAGTGCTATGAATTTTCCCCGTAGAACTACTTTCATTGTGTCCCATAGATTCCTGTATGTTGTATTGGCATTTTCATTTATTTGTAAAAACTGTCTACTTTCTTCTTTAATTTCCTCTGTAATCCATTGATTGTTCAGGAGAATGTTGTTCAGTTTCCATGTGCTTGTGAAGTTCCTACAGTTTCTTGTGCTATTGATCTCCAGCTTGATTGCACTATGATCTGATAATATACAGGGGATGACTTCAATTCTTTTGCATTTATTCAGACCTGTTATGTGAGCCAATATGTGGTCTATCTTGGAGAATGATCCATGTGCAGCCAAAAAGAATGTATATTCTGATTTTGTGGGGTGGAATACTCTATAGACGTCTATTAAGTCCATGTGTTCCAAAGCTTGGTTCAGTTCTATTATTTCATTGTTGATTTTCTGCCTAGATGATCTGTCCATTTGTGATAGTGGGATATTTAAATCCCCCACTACAATTTTATTAGTACTTATCTGGTTTTTCCTGTTACTTAATATTTGTTTTATATAGTTGGGGGCATTTATATTTGGTGCATATATGTTTATGATTGTCATCTCTTCCTCTTGAATTGTTCCCTTTACAAGGATGTAGTGGCCTTCTTTGTCTCTCTTAATGAGTTTTGGTTTGAAATTTACTTTGTCTGTGAATAAGATTGCTACCCCTGCTTTTTTCTAGGATCCTGATGCGTGGAGAATTGTTTTCCATCCTTTCACTTTCAGTCTATGGGCTTCTTTTTGCACTGGGTGTGTTTCTTGTATACAACATATTGTTGGAGTTTGCTTCTTAATCCATTCTGCCAATCTGTTTCTTTTGATTGGGGAGTTGAGGCCATTAACATTGATGGTTATAACTGATATGTTCTGACTTATTATTGTCATGTTATTGTTCTTTTGTTGACTCTTTTTACTTTTTCTCCCCTCTCCTTTTAATTTCTTGCCTTGCCTATTTGATTTGGTCTGTTGGGCCTCATGGTGTTGTACTTTCATTGTTTTTTTTTCTAGGATATTGTTTAGAATTCCTTGTAGCGCTGGTTTGGTGTTCATGAAGTTTCTCAGGTGTTCTTTGTTGTGGAAGTATCTTATTTCCCCATCCATTTTGAAAGAGAGTTTTGCAGGATACATCAGTCTAGGTTGGAGGTTGTTTTCTTTTAGGACTTGAAGTACCTCACTCCAGGCTCTCCTTGACCTAAGGGTTTGTGTTGAAAAGTCTGCTGTGATTCTAATGGGATTTCCTTTGCATGTGGTTTGTTTCTTTTCTCTTACTGCTTATAGTATTTTGTTCTTCTGTTGGATTTCTGGGATCTTGACTATTATATGTCTAGGTGTAGATTTTTTTTTTTTTTGATCGTGGCTAGTTGGAGTTCTATATGCCTCACTTATCTGTATGTCTAATTCTTCCCTTCTGTTTGGGAAGTTTTCTGTCATTAATTATGCGAAGAGCTTTTTTAAGTCATTTGTGTTTTCTCCTGCTATTTCATGGATTCCTATCAGTCTTATGTTATTTTTCTTTGCATCATCTAGAAGTTGTTGGATTGATTTCTCATGATCCCTTACTGTTTTTGAGAGACCTCTCTTTTCATGGTCACTGACGGCAATCCTATATTCTATATCTGAAATTCTATCTTTGCAATCTTTTATTCTGTTGTGTATACTTTCAGTAGAGCTTTTGATCTTCTGGATATCTGTTTGAATCTGTTTTATGGATTCCATTTCTTTCCTCCGTTGGGCATTCATTGTTTTCATTTCTTTCTTATGCTGAGTCTTCATGGCTTCTATCATGGTCTTGAGCTCATCTATTTTTTTGTCAGTTTCTGCTCTAGAGTCTTGAATCATGACTTCCATTTTGCTCACCATCTCTATGGTTAACTGGGAAATTATTTCTGATTTGAATTTTTCTAGAGTCTGATTGATCTATTTTGTTACCTCCTGTGCTGTGGGTCCAGGGTGTCTTGCTGGTTCACTATCAGAATTTTTATCCTCATTTGCCCTACTGTTTGCCATTGGTGAACTGGAAGTCTGTCTTTGTGTCTTGCTTAAAAGTTTTCTCATTTTTATTTTTATTGTTGGGTTGTCCTTGGTTTAATTTCTGGGTTATTACTTAAATCTTCCTGATATAGTTGCACTTTAGCTTTTGAGCTTCTAACGACTCATAGACATTCTCATTTTCATAATATCGGAGAAAACAACTCATTAAATCAATCACAATCCTTTATCCCACTTGATACATTCAGCAGCCCAATAGGATCAAGCACAGCTTGCAAACTGACCACTTCTGGTAATCATTAATCTATCACCTTTAAACCATGTGAAGCAGTCCAAAATATGTTTGCAGTGAATACACAATATGCTTTCAATATAGTATCTTTACCATTAAAATGGGGGCTTAGACTGAGTTAGGATGAGAGGAGTAGATAAGTGAAAGAATTGGAGAAGGTTTCAAGTGAAGCCAGAGGATGTAAAATGACCATACAATCTTTACAAAGCTACTAACTTCAGAGGGGATAGACAGAGTGCAGTAATAAAGACAAGAATATATCCCCTTAACAGTAACAAGGGTTTGCCTTCCCTTGAAGCTACAGAGCCATGAGTGAGGTAAAATGACAGGAGAAAAGAACATAAAGAAAAAATGATAAAAGAAGAAGTCTGAGTTAGGGCAGGAGCAGGAATAAAAAGGGAGATGAGGGATAACATGGTGGAGCAAGAGACTGAGTTGGAGAAAGAGGACAGAAAAAAGAAAGAAATTTCAGGGTGGAATGAGGAAAAGGAAAAAAAAAATAGGGAGATGAGGGATAACATGGTGGAGCAAGAGACTGAGTTGGAGAAAGAGGACAGAAAAAAGAGAAATTTCAGGGTGGAATGAGGAAAAGGAAAAAAAAAAACAATTTGAAGGGCCTCTTTCAGACTATGTCTCTATTGTCATATTATACCACGAGTACAGTCATGTGCAGAACCAAATCCCCTGATCTCGACTAGCCAATGGCAGGTCCCCACGACTCAGACTGACCTCAGTCCACAAGGCCTAAATTGAGTTTTCGAACCCACAGGGTTGAACTCCACTCAGTTCTATTACAGGTTTCCTCTGCCCTTTCTTTAAAGATGTTCAAAGTTGGGAGCTCAGAAAAATACCCTTTATGACCACCTATGCTTCTGCAGAGTGGGTCCAAGGACTGGCCCAATCAGGAGGTATAAGAATGGGGGGGTCAGGTCGTGGGGTGTTTCAAGAGTGCCCATGCAGCTACCTATCTTGCTGGAGCTGGTGGCACGCAGTTGGGGAGGTCAGAGACCCACCAGGTGGGCCTGAGCAGGCGGCAGGAGAGGTCTCCAGGGGGCCTTCCTTGCTGGAGTTGGTGGCACGCAGTCAGGCAGGTCACAGACCCCAGGGCTTTATTTTTAATTCTCCCAAATGATGGCACAAATGATGGTTCTCGGGTCCACTGTAATCATGAGGATGAAAAGGGCCTGTTCACATGATCTACGGGTTTTCTTGCGCTGTCACCAGAGCTTGGCATCTCATTCCTAACACGTGGCCTCAGAACTGGGGAGGCCATTTCCTCAGCGGAGAACTCCTCCGGGTAAAAGTTTGCTCATTGTCCTCCAAACTGCAATTATCCAGTAACATTAAAAGGCTCTGGGCTAGACAGTGATACAAACATAGATATCTCCGCCAGGCCAAAACAACAAAAACTTAGAAAGTATATTAGGTGATAGGTACTGACTGACTGTGTAAAGTCAGAAGCTGAGCACCAGACATGTTTTCTTGATTGAAGTCCCACAAGCATCCATGCAGCAGGTGTTATGAGGCCAAGGTGTTACATACACTTGACAGCAAGGAAACTGAGGCTCACATTATTTCTTTTACCAGCATAAAAAGATGGCACAAAATGAGTACTCCCTATAAACTATGAAAGAGTGTCATTTACAGCTCAGAAATTTTGAAAGAAAAGTGCTAGATGGAACACAAGTAAATCTAGATGCATCCAACAAGTATTACAGCACTTAACAGCTGTGCCTACTGGGTTGCCCACAGAAGGCCTGTTATGGACAATGAATTAGAGAAAGCTAACTTGTGGCCTCAGCCTGCAAATACCGTGTGCTGCTCTGGACTTCCCAGAGCACCTCAAATCTAGAGGCCCTCCTGCCCCAGTGTATCTGCACATGCTGTTCTTTCTACTTTCTCCCAACCCCTAAGTCTCTTCTCTTCACATGCCCTAAGCCAACACTGTCATCAGCTAAGATTTAAACCCTTCTAACTCTGTCAGCTTGCGGATTGGTATCATCACAAATGCGAGACTGTTACTCCCAGCTGAGGTCTCAGAGCTAAGCCTGTTATCATTCCTCTTTGTCTGCAACTGTCATTTCAGACCTTTGCCATTGTCCTGGAGTGTCTGACTGCTCCTCATGTTCTTATTTGCAGCAGTCTACATCATCTAGTTCAACAGAAGAAAACAGAACACACGAAGCAGTGATTTCCCGTTTACTCCTAACCCTAACCCTGGCCCCACCCAATGGGATGGGTTCCCCAGAATCACATTTTACATCAAACTTCCTCTTGAGCCCACGTGTAAATAATCCATTTGGCCCAACCTTGTTCATACACCTAAGAAACTAGAAGTGAAGTGAAAGCAGTATGAATACAGTTTTACATGCTTTTTGTTTAAACAGAGGAGATAATGAAACTCTGGGCATGTGCTATAGCCATTATCTGCTCTATGTAGCATAACAGATTAAGCCAGTATGCTTCTCAACAGAAGAAGGCTGTGAAAAATTAAATAAAAGATGGTCCTTCTTCTATCAAAGGACAGTTCTGTGTGAGTTCCTAAGACTGCCCAGTGTTTTGATTCAAGCACTTTCTAAGTTGGATGGGCTCCTTCATTTCCTTGGAGGCATCTCTAAAATATTATAATTTGATTTTTTCTGCTAATTTTGGTTGATTTCTGTCACTTCCACTCGAAATCTTCTATGTGAAATAGTTTTAATGGTTTCTGAAATTGTTTCTCTTCGTCTCATCTCCATTGCCAGACTCTGGTCAAAGTCAACACTTTGTCATAGCCAGACAACTGTAGGTGCTGTCTAACCACTCTCTCTTCATCCATTTCCTGTGCTCTATTCAATCAGCTCTCAAGATGGATTACTTGGAGATCAATTACTTCTGCTATCAAAAGCTTTCAACACTTCCCTTTGTTAAAAACTAAAAGCCTTACATAGATGACCCAGACCACTGATCTAGCTTCTGACCATGTGGACAGCCTTATTTCGCAATAGTCTTCCCATTGCTCATGCCCGTTGACTACTCTTGAACTCACCAAATCTGTCATTCTTGGGGTCACCATTCATTCTGTTCACTCTGCCTGACATACTTTGCCACACGTTCACTGACTAAATGCTACTCATCACTCACGTTTTACCATAACTGACATTTATAATACTTCTCATTCAATTATTTTTAAGATCTGCTTCCTCTAAGGAGACTATAGGATTAGTAGTTAGTGACCATGTCATCATTGTATTTACTATACTATGTCAGGCAGGAAATCAAATATATGTTTGTTAAATAAAAATGAGTGAAGTACAGATTCAAGATATACTGTACACAATATACACACTCAGGAGCACTAAAAGGAGACTTTCTTTGAAAGGTAAAAACATTTTTTTCTATTCTGCCTGGATGAATATCAAACTGTTAGTCTCTGTGCTTTGTATTTTATAACATCTTTTCTGTTTGTACTTAATTCATCTCTGAAAAGTTGTTTTCTAGTATTTCATTGATTTTATTGTTTTGACAATATTGACTCTTCTGCCACCTGCCTCGCAAGTACAAGGTCCCGAGTTTGATTCCTGGTGCAAAAATGATTAATTAATTAAAACAAATAAAGCAACTACTACAAATACTATGGGCTGGGGATTTAGTTCAATGATTCTGCCGCCTGTCTGGCAAGCACAAGGTCCCAAGTTCGATCCCTGGT
>NW_022900917.1:5909614-5922911 GCF_012274545.1 Fukomys damarensis | reverse complement strand
TATATATATATTGTTTCCCCAAAGCCTCATGTGGTCATAGGTGGGGCTTTTCAAAGGGGGCTGGATATAGGGTGTGTGATGCTGGGATCAACAATGTGAGTGCTACCATCCTAAGGGTAAGTAGCCTGGATAAGATACAAGGGACAGAAAGAGCTGTGGTCCTGTCTTAGTGCTTGTTGCTTACTGTTGCTGCCACTTGCTCTCTGCCATGTCACCCTGTCTTGGAGCCACCAGTTATGCACTGGAATCTGTACAGACTGTGAGCTGAAGTAAACCTCTCCTCCTTTAACTTTGAGTGTTGGATATTTTGTCTAAGCAATGAGAAAAGTAGCTAAGTTAATAAATATCACCTATTATGACAATTATTCTATGAGTGGGTCAAAAATAAAATAAAATGCTATTGTGTTCCATGTGAAACAGAAAGGCACACACAAAGCAAAATGAAATAGGAAGTTAAAAAATCAATAAATCATCAAAGACACATCAGGAAAAAAAAAAGGTAAGATGGGATTTGAAATATTTCTTCCAGATAAAATGCAATCTAAAGGAAAATTATTTTAAAATATAAAGGAAATATTTTATGTAAAAGTATAATTTATTATGAAGGTATTAGTTAAGTATGGTATACATTTAATTTGTCAAAAATGTGTCACAAAGATTGGAAAGAAATGAGTTTCATGAAAAATATTACTATGATTTCTTTGTCATTGATAAATTTATAATGTAAAAAAATATTAATATGAGGAATTTGATAAGAAATAATGTTATAAATGTATATATGTAAATATATGGTAACCAAGAAAATAAATTTTTTCAGATATATATATATATATATATATATATATATATACAGCACTGTAACCATGGAAAACAAACATTCAAGTTCTGTGAAGCATAAAGTTGCCCAACACAGGTGAAAGAGGAGCACTTTCAAACACATTTTCATCAGGTTAACATCAATGCCCACAAAGATTTTAAAAGAAGATAGTCATAAACCCATTTCACTTATGAGCATGGAGACACAGATCCCAAATAAAAACTAATAAATCCATTTAGCAATATGCACTCTAAGCAAATCAGCCTCTCTAAAAATGAAAAGATGATTTAATACCAAGAAATTTATTAAAATAAGATACAATGTAAATTATTTTTAAAGATCTGCATAATCTCTACAAACCTGCATAATAAAATGCCAAAAGTTCAATTAAATGGAATACACATCACTGATTTTGAAAGTTCTCTTGAACCCATAGTAAATAAGACCCTTTTAAGTGAAATGCTAGATGAGTTGCCACAAAATTTGAGGAAATGACACAAACATTTCCTACTTTCCCAATAAGTATAGTTTAGAGCAGTTTTGGAAGCTTAGAGCAACACAATAAAACCAGAAAGAAAAAGAAATAATATACTAAGAAATGTCAGATAAAAATCATCAGTAATGGGGCCGGGGATTTAGCTCAGTGGTTTGGCTGCTTGCCTCACAAGTGCAAAGTCCCAAATTCAATCCTCAGTACCAAACAAACAAACAAAAAAAATCAGTACTTGCAATGTGTTACTACCTGCCTAAAATTCCAAGATAATTAGATGTATGAGAGAAACTAATGATAAATTTCAGTAAAATAATCATGTTATGATGGGCTGGGGATTTAGCTCTCTGGTGCCATGCGTGCCTCACAAACTCAACTGAGTTTGATCCCCAGTACCAGGAAAAAAAATAATAGTTATATGTCAAATATGTGATAAATGATGATTTAGAAAATATTTTCACAACAGTGGCCACAAAATATACTTAGGAACAAATTTAGTAATCAAAAAGTGGTAACTACACAAGGGAAACATTCATTTTATTACAAAGGGACTATTAAAAAGAAGTTAAGTAATATGGTGTTCTTGGGTGGGGAAGGAAACAACCATAACAATAAAAATGGTTTTTATTTTTATTTTATTTTTAGTTTCCCATATGCCAGACTTTCCTAAATGCTTATAAATATTACATCACTTATCCCTTAAAAAGATCCCTTGAGGCGGTTTAATAATTATTTCCATTTTCAAAATGAGTAAACACTTATTTTTTATGTGCACACAAAAGTCTCTAAGATAGATTCTATTCATACCCATAAAACAAATCTCATCCATTATGAAATAATTAAAATTCTACAAAGTACATCCTTTGACCTTACAGAATTAAACTAGAAACAACAGAAAGCCATCATGGAAATCCCCGAATGTTTCCAAATTAATCAACACAATTCTAAGTAACCAATGGGTCAAAGCAATCACAAGAGATTTTACTTGAGCAAATCTATCAAAATGTGTGTGATTCAGCTAAACCGGTGCTTAGAGGAAAAAATATAGCATTAAATGACATGTTAGAAAACAATAAAGTTCTCAAATTTAAAAAGGTATTTTAAAAACCTAAAAGGTGAAGGACAAAAGAAGCCCGAGGCAAGAATATGAAAAGAATTAATGAAGACAAGAACAGAAATGAAAGAAATTGAAAAGGAAAAAAAAATCAATGACTCTAAAAATTAGATCTTCAGAAACATCAATAACATTGGTAAACAATAGGGTCAGGAATTTAGCTCAGTGGTTCTGCCACCTGCCTTGTAAGTGCAAGGTCCTGAGTTCGATCCCTGGTATGGAGAGAAAGAGAGACAGAGAGAGAGAGAGAGAGAGAGAGAGAGAAATATGAAAATTTTGTATACATAAATTCAAGAAATTAGATGACATGGACACATTCATTAAAAGATATGTACTACCAAAGTTCACGAAGAAGAAATAAACAAGCTACTATTGCTACATCTAATGTTTTAAAAACACACTTAAAGTTCAAAATTCTCCCATAAGAATCTCATTGTGGCTAGGAGTGGTGGCGCACACCTGTAATCCCAGCACTAGGGAGGCTGAGGCAGGAGGATCACTGAGCATTCGAGACCAGCCTGGTCTACATAGTGAGTTCCAGGTCAGTCTCAACTACATAGTGAGACCCTGCCTCAAAAAAAAAAAAAAAAAGAATACCATTGTGACCAGGTCCTAAGCCTGAGATGACAGAGTAGCAGTGGCCTTGAGGCTCCTAACACTGGTCCCTGCCACCCATGCCTCACCCCACACAGGACCTGGCCTCCAGTGAAAGCTTTTGGAGTAAACTTAAGCCATTGTACAGTGCTAGCTGCGTCCTCTCCCCTGGTGTTTGTACTTGGTGAAAACAACCCAAACAAAGAATCCAGTGATCCCTGAAGGCAGCCGTGTATTTTCTGGAAAAGGTGGGCTCGCAAAAGAAACAGCAGAGGAACCAGACAACATGTTTTCCTGGAGTAGGGATCGATTATACGAACAGAACCCGAGAAGATGGAAGAACCATCATAGAGTTCAGAGACGGCCAGAGTAGGGAGAAATTAGTGGGTCAGAAAAGTAACCATGCCCGCGGCTCGGCTTTAGGGTCTGGTTGTCCACCCACTGCTTCCGCAGTGCTCAGCCTCCTTGGAACACCTGCTAAACGCAGGGCACTGTGTCTTGGGGTGCTGCAGGGACAGGGACTTGGTCTTCCTGAAGGCCAGGCAGTACTCAGGCCCCGCCTGAAAGCAGTGATTGGGTCACTTGCAAAAGGTGGAAAAGCCTTCCGTCTGTGAGTCCGGGACTCCCTCCAGCTGCTGATCTACTTCCCTGCACCCGTGCCAGAATTCAGAGGCAGCTGCAGACAGAAAGGTCGCCCCTGCCTATCTCCAGGACCCCAAGAACCCCCACAGGAAAGCGACCTCCCTGAGACAAGTGCAAAACGTGAGCTTTTGCACCCTGGCCCAAGGGAAGGAAACTCAAGAGGCTGAGAAGGTGGTAGAGGGTATTGCCTGCTTCCAGTATGACAAAGGGCCTTGGCTTGACCCGGATGGTGCTTTTTTCATAATCTACAAATGCTGGTTCTGAATAGGTTGAATGTGTTGGATCGCACGAGCACCCCTGCCTCTCTCTCTCCCAAAAATCACGATTGGAGCACAGAGTGACCGTGTCTTCCATGAATGCAGCAATTCGCCAGCCCACAAGAACTGCCCTGGGGAACGTGAGGTGGGGACAAGTTGGGGTGGCTAAGGGGAACCGGCCACCCTCTGCCCCCTTGGCATCATCTGATCTGCCTGACTTCGGGGGACTCCAAAGAGCTTTCAGTCTGGGCAGGGCCGTGTGGGCGTGGCTGTGGGTGTGAACTAGAAATTTACACTGCAGAATAAATGGCCCAGGAGAATCAGGGTTCCCTGTAATATGATTAATGGGGTTCAAGAAAACAACCTCAATTTAAAAGACTGTGGAACCCTCTGGTCTTATTTTGAAAGGATCCCTAATTATCCCTGGAGGAGGAAATGGGTCAGCGAGGAAAACAGCTTTCAGCAAGCGTACATCTCATCAGGGGCCTCTGCATTTTGCAGCTTTTCCTAGGTTGTTTTCTTCAGACTTGAAGAAACACAACCGTATCCATGGAAATAAGTAAATAAATCTTTCCTCAAAGAAAAGTTCTCGTCCTTTGTCTAATAAGGGTGTTTTCTCTAACATGAAGGCAGATCTCCTTTGCCTAAGATTCTAACCCTGTCTATGGTGTACAGTTCTGTTTCTGCCCCAAACTCCTGTCCCTCTAAGTCAGATTTGGGGTAAGAAAATCAAATCCAGAAGAAAGAGCTTTACATTTATAATTAGAAAAATAACTGCCAAGCTTTGGATAAAAATGTGAGGCTGCATTTAAGAATGAATGTGGAAAGTACCAATTAAGCAGGAAGAAAACATCATTTTCTATTCTGCCAGAATCTGTGATTATGGTTGAACTTACCGGAGACTCTGAATTCAGTGTTCTAGTCCAGGCAGCTAGGAGTGAACAGTGAATGTTTCGACCAGTTGAAATTTCTTGGTGGGAGAAAACCATTCTAATATGAAGAAAGTAGAAATGTAGGAACAGATTCACCATGTTCCCACTAACCTAGAAGACACTGCTCTCTCCCTGAGAAGCTGCAATATTAATTTGGGGGGGGGGGGGACAGCAAGCATTTTTTTAATGAAGTAGACCAGAGAGGCAGCTATCTGAACTCAAGTTATACATTAAAAATATATTTTTTTGTGAGAATTTTGCCCTAATTAAATAGTTGTATGTGTGTGGTGTGTCTTTATATAACTGAAGAGGCTGGTCTATGAATACGTGAACAGGCATTTATTTATATCGATTCATGCCATAAGATGTACTTCACAGAAAATATTCAAGAGCCATTTCTCTAGTTGGCTTACAGATGCCTGGCACACATAGGTTGGCACCTGAAAGAAGGAGCTCTGCTGATGCTCGCCTCCACTCTGGACAGTCCTAAAGCCAATGGGATAGAGTTTTGAGTCATGCCTTGTCCATTTCACCTGGCAAGAGAGATGTCCTGAAGAAAGGGTCTACATCAGTTCATGATCAACAACACAAGGAGGCCGATACCCAGCGGGGAGAACAAGAATAAAAGTGGATCCTGTCTGGGATAAAAATTGTTGATTTCCAAAGAGCACCCAAGTGACGAAGAGAAGCGTATGTGGGAAAGGCAGAAGTTGAAAGGCATAAACAGAGAGGAGACAGAAACAGGAGGATTTGCAGTCGTGGTGTAAGAGAGCTTAGCTCCATCAGCCAAAGAAAGTCAATGGATAATGTATGGGTCTGAACCCTAAAAATGAGAATTGGGGGTCAAACAGCTGACACTCCCTAGGCTGGGACTCAGGTGAAATCAGTCTCGGCAATCACTCCAACACCCACCAAGCTCCTGGCTTTCTGAAAGCTGCTCTGCATTTACCCCATTACTAGAAGGGAAAACTGACACATGTGTCTAGAAAACAAACTGGTGACTTTTTTATCCAATTAGGAAAAGATAGGGACTAGAGATGTAGCTCAGTGGTACAGTGCTTGTCTAGGATGTTCGAGGCCATGGGTGCAATACTCATGATTAATTAATCAAACCTTTGCTTAGATAACTCTACTAATCTTGGGACCAAGAGATGGGGGGTGAGGGGAGGAGGGAAGAGAAAGAGATGTAAAAACAAATTTAAGATGTCTTATGCACATGTACCAACTCTCCAAGATGAATGTGATCATTATGTATGGCAAACATCAACTCATAAAAATAAAATTTTTTTGAAAAAGCAATAAGAAAGAGCAGAGTCCTGACCACTGATAACTGTGGCCACTGGTGAGGTGCTGAGCCTCTTCTGTGACTACAGAATATCAGCATCGGAGAAGTGGTCTCCCTGATAAGAGCACTCTACAATAAAGAGAGATGAAAATGAAAGCACTGGGCAGCAGCAAAAATGACAAACTTCTCCCACTCCAGCTAACAGCAGACACTATTCCCTTGGTTTAGGCACAGCATTATTTGGGCTCATGCTTACAGAGAGCTCAGTCCACACATGGAAAACCAGCACGATCAAGGAGCCTGAAGGAAGAGAGCTGCTCATCTCATGGTGGCCAGGAATCAGAGAATGAAGGGAGGAGCCAGGGACCCTTCCCTTCCAGCCCTGCCCCTAGTGAGCCTACCGCTCTATCCAGACCCTACTGCCTGATGGCACATTCAGCTATGAAGTCCTCAGTGGACTGGTCCCCAGGTGAGTAAGCACCCATGTTGGGACCAGTAATTGTGATTTGTCAACTTGACTTCAGAGGAGCCTAGCGGATTAGTAAAGCTCCAGTGTGTCTGCAAACTGAGGAAGGAAGACACACCCCGGATGTGGGTGACATCAACTAATAGGCTTGTGGCTTGGATAGAATAAAAAGGGAAAGAAGGGACTCGTCCCTTTTCTTCTCTGGAGTTCTGCTCTCTGCCACACCCTTTGGATATTCCTCTCCAGTTCCCTCGGCCTCCAGCACAGACTCCAGCTTTCCAAAGAAGATGCTTCAGCTTTCAGACACAGACCTGCACCCAACTGCAGTGAGCTCCAGGGTTTTGACCTTCGATTGGACCGTCCAGCTCTCTGGCATGCAGACAGCCATTTCACACTCTTCCACCCCTGATTCCATAGGTGGCCACTGTAAGCCTACCCTGTAAATCCTTTATTACAATCTATATTATTATATTAAATCTGTCCCTGTAGAGTACCCTAACTGATAAATCCATGATCCAATTGCTTTCAAAAGCCCCATCTATG
Source organism: Fukomys damarensis (assembly GCF_012274545.1). Taxonomy (NCBI): domain Eukaryota; kingdom Metazoa; phylum Chordata; class Mammalia; order Rodentia; family Bathyergidae; genus Fukomys; species Fukomys damarensis. The sequence continues at coordinate 5,915,771 of NW_022900917.1, read as the reverse complement.
AACCTATGAGCTTCTTGGGGGAGAATTCTAGATCAAAACCATAACATTCTGCCATTGGCCCCCAAAAGACTCATGTGCATCTCTTTATGCAAAATGCATTTAGCCCATCTCTGAGTCAAAGTTTTAATAGCACTGCTGAACATTCCAAGTCTAAAGTCTCCTCTGAGATTCAAGGCAAACTCTTAGCTGTGAGTCCCCATAAAAATAAAAAAAGAAAATTAGACACATGCAACATACAATGGCACAGGGTAACCATACACATTCCAAAAGGGAGAAATGGGGGAATAGAAAGCAATGGGTGCAAAGAAAGACCAAATCCCCACAAGGGACACATTAAATCCTGTACTCCATGTCTGGGACCCAGAGCGAGTTGTGGTGAGCTGTGAACTCCAAGGTGCTTGGACAGCCTTCCCTCTACAGCATGGCCACTTGCACCCATCATGGTCTCTCTCTTGCATGGTCTCTCTCTTGGCTGTGCTGTCTATGAGTTTCCTCAATAAATGTTCTACACTCTTGGCATTGCCAACTTATTTGTGTCTCCATGTCATGGTGACCCAGAAGCAGGGTGAGAAGAGAAGAGCCAGGAAGAGAGATACACCTTTCCAGGGGGCTTCACTGCTACAGCTTCATGCACTGCCCTCTCGGGGGCACACAGTCTGGCCTCCCACACCACCTTGTGAAATCTAGATGAAAGCCTCCATGATCCCATAACTCTTGCACTCTGCATGCCCGAAAATTCAGCACCAAATGGATAACACCAAAGTCTGCACTAACTCAAGCAGTATCCTGGCCCTCTGGTAACATGGCTGCAGAGGTGTCGAGTGTCTGGATGGCTGACTTCTAGAAAATTATTCCCTAATTGATCCTGAATGAACTAAGTTCCCTGGGACTCTCTTCTCAAGCCACAGTCTTTTATTTTTGTGCCTTTTAACCTGAGAAAGGTGAGGTTTCATTGAAGCTGAGAAGCCATCTTTTCTATTGTCCTGGTACAAAGTACTTGGTTTCTTTTTAATGTTAATCTTTTTTAGCAACCTCACCTCCAAAGCACCAACTCTGCAGATGCTTTACTTTTGGCAAAATTGTAAAGTTTTCCAATCAGCTTTGTGCCCCTTATTCTCATTGTAAACTTGGTTGAACTTAGCCAGAAGTACCCATGCCATCTGAACACTGGGCTGCCTTAGAATTTCCTCTGCAATATTAGTCTGCCACTCTTAATCTCAGTCTTTCACAGTTCTAGACATGGATGAAATACAGACAAATTTTCTGCCAGAGTGTAACATATATGGTATCTAGTCCAAATGCCAATAGAGTTCTTGTTCCAACTGAAAGCTCCTGAGCCTGTCCTTCACTATCTTCATTTCTAATGGCATTCTGGTCTTCTGTGCTCTAACCAGAACCTTCTATCAAGTTCAGCTTATAGCATTCTAGGGCTTCTCTAGCCCACATCTCAAAGTATTTCCAAACTCTTTCCACAAACCAGTTCCTAAAGTTTCTAAACCCTATGGTCAGGTAGACTCACAGCAATGACCTCACTCCAGGTACCAAAATATGTTTGAGTCTCTTTTATCCTCACCAGGACAAATTCTCCCAACACACCCAATTTAAAGGAAGAGAAGTTTATTTTGACTCACTTTTTTTTCTTAAGAGAGAATTTAATCCATGATCAACTGGCTCCAAGGCAGGAAGGGCATAGTAGAATCAATAAACTTATGAGTATAGCACCCCAGTGATCCAATTACCATTGAAAATCCTTATACTTCAGCACATATGAGTTTAGGGGACACTCTAGAGTTAAACTATAACATGTTCTTCTCCAAAACAGATTCTATCTAGGGTTTGTTCATCCTGCCTTGCCATAAAGATAACTACGATGACAAACCATAGAATTGTTTCTGCGCTCTGTCAATTTTTAACCCAGAACAAATCTGAACTTCATAAAAAGTCTTCACGATCACTGAATCCAAGCCCAAACAGGTCTGACATTAGCCCTTCCTAACTTCCTTTTCCTGTGATGGCCTTTCATTCTCTGTAATGTTCATTGTATGTGAGAGCTATGAGAGATACAAGAAAGTTCATTCAGCCCAATGATGCCTCAGGGCCTTGGGTCTTAATTTTCTCATGGAAACGGGTTGAGGGACAGTGGGATTTTCATGTATAATTTTATTAAGCCCAACCACAAAGCTGAGAGGCAGAATTCTTATCATACCCATCTTTCACGAAGAGGAAGACTGAGGCATAGCAGTAGAGTAACTAGGCTACAATCTAAGGACTCAAATCCAGGCAGCCTGGCAAAGTTGTTTTACCACAGAAGCCCTTTGGCTTGCACCAAAATGCTACCATAATTAATTTAGTTATCTAAGGTCAAAACCTGAGATACCTAAGGCTTTCTGTGGTATCTGTGCTACTATGGCTTCTTGTGTTCAGCCACAGAATTTGGACAAATCATCTCTTACCTGCAACCTTCTCTTTACGTTCTCATTGCACTGTGCTCCTCTGAATCCCCATTTTCTCTTCTAAACTGCTGCAGAAATGTCCCAGCTGCATTGTTTCCCTCCATTCACCTTCTCCTGTAGCCCAGCAGGAATTCCCGAAGAAGTTTCCTGATCATGCAGTTCCACACAGATAGATAGAGAGATTATAGATGGATATAGTTTAAAAACCATTAGACGGAGTCATTTAGGATCATCCAACATTTGGAAGCCCCAGACTATTTTCCAACCTTATCACTGTGACCTTCCTTTTTCCCAAATAAATTAAAGTACTTATCCTTCCTGAACAAGTCCTGAATTTTCTATATTTGCAAACTATCTCTGATCCATGCACGGTGCCAAGTTTCAAAATCGTATCCATGCCTGATCCAACTCAATGTCAATTAGTCTCCAAGGCAATGTGGTTCCGCGAAAAGACAAACAATGAACATGGGCTTACAGTCTTTCCCAACACTTCCTCCCCAGCCTCCAGCACACTCATGTTCACATGGAAATTTCACCCTTCTTTATTCTCCTGTGCTGCTTTGCTTATGTTAATTTAGAGGAAGTATCGCATTTGGCCTTACATTGTAGTTATATTTTCTTTATTTTCCTACTAGGCTTTTAAATCCTTGAAGACACAAAACATCTTATTCATCTTTGATTCGTGCCATGAAGTATAAAAACAAGTATCCTTAAATTAACTGAACATGTGAACATTCACACTGTCACATACAACAAAGTTCCGTGGCCGCGCCTCTGTGAAGTCTAAGTTATTTACCACTGAAAACTCTGCAGTTGGATGGGAGAGATCACGAAAGTATTTTTAGGCTCCAAGATATAAATTTGGGAAGAGAAGGTCTCTCAAAAGTGAATGTGACCTCTTCTCTTTTTTCCCTGGGAGCAATAATAAGGACCCTGTCTGTATTCGTGTGACATCGTTTCCTTTTCTATCTGATCCCTGGACCACCAGCATTTATAAGCTGAAGTTATTGCTGCCCAGTAGAACTCCAGACAGCAAAGGACTACGCTGATGTCAGTCCTGTGCCCCCATCACCAGTCCCTAAAGAGCTCTGGTCATGGCAACAGCACCTGTCTCTCCCTCCCACACTAGTCCAGGTCACAGAGAATCCTGAGTGGCTCGGTGAGTGGACTGCAGCTGACCACATGGAAGAACAGGGTTCGTGCCTGGGAGCTGGGAACTAGAACTTTACAGACTCTGCTCCAATGCAGAAAACTTTGAAACAATCATCTGATTACCGCAGAGCTGCTTTCCTTGTAAGAATGTCCTTAGCTAGTGAGAAAAACTCACTTATCGCTTACATTTCTAGCTCATTTCTAGCTTCCTTTGGAAATTTTCTTTAAGAAATTCACTAATTTTTTTTTTACTTTTTAAAATATGGGCAATGGAAAACATTTCCAAAAGAGACAGCACTAAATATTATATGTGTGATATTTTGCTTCTCATCACTGCTTCTTCTCCGCCCTTTGTTGTTTCTGGTAAAGCAAGAAGTCAGGGGAGCTGTCAGAAGAGAAGAGGGTGTGATTGAAATTAGCCACACAACTGGATACCACGCACAGCTGGCCTGCCTCACTTATAATGGCAATTACTTTGAGTTCTACCAACTCCTTGGGGTCTGAGCAAAGGGACATATGAAGGAAGTTCAGAAAAGAGCAACAAAATTACAAAGGAGCTGCGAGGTTGATTTACAAGGCACACTATGAGGGCTAAGTCCATGTGGCTTGGCTAAACAGTGACCGCCAAAGACACGATGAACAGAGTCTACCAGTCTGCAGAAAATGTAGTTGCTGGGGAAAGGAGAGGAGGTGAGAACATCATAGTCACTGCTCCTATCTTTTCCATTATTAAATACGGGGGACTCGGTGCTCTGACTTCCATTGTCTGCTATAGAAGTAAATGCTATTGTTTCTAAAATGTTCTAGAATGATGAGAAAGAGCACAACAGCAACAGAAAGTTAACGTTTTACCTTTATGAAATGGGGGAAGAGGCCCAGATGTGTCTGGGGTAGGAGTATTGATTGAGAAGCAACATGGACATAAACTGATGGTCTACCTGAGAGAGGAAAGGCAGAAACGAGTCCTGCATGTCACACTAGGGAAGAGAGGAAAAGCGAAGGGGAAATGAAAGGACCAGGGTGCTGCAGATCATAACCCCCAGAGCTCCTCTGCGGGCTGGGCTCCGAGCCCAGCAGTCTAACAAGTTGCCCCAAGACTCCACTGCCCACGGTCCATGAAGACAGGAAAAGATTGCTGGCATTGCTGGCCCGCATTCTGTCCTTCAGCCTCAAGGGGCAGGAAAGATGACAAGGGAGAGAAGGGCACAGCAGGAGCAGATGGGCCACGGCTAGGAGGACCGATTTAGCTCTCCTGCCGGGGAGGACAGGTGCCTCCCATCCTTTCTAGTTCCATCTTACGCAGGGCGGTGAGGGACAAGCAGCAAAACTCAAAGTGCAGCGTGCAGCACCTCAGAAGGTCCAGGAACAGCTGACCGCTTGCCTTCCTCTGAAGTGAGTGCCGCCCATGTCCCCGCAACGATGGTATCTCCGTCCTCCAGAGGCTGCCAAGCGGGAGAGGTGGGTCCCTGGTCACCGAGTGATGGCAGAGACAAGCCAGGACGAGCGACGCCTGCACAGGACCTGCACATCCACCCCAGCCCAGAAGGTTCTGGATGCATCCCGGGAGCGGGGAAGCTAACGTGACATGTTGATCTTTGCAAGGGCTTCATGTTCCACTTAAATCGTTTTAACTGGAGGGCACGATCTCGGAGCACCTGTAACGGGTCCATATGGGTGCATTCATCCTGGGAAACTGGGCCAGCACCCTTTGCCCCTCGGTTAGCTGCAGTGCTAGCTGATGCCTACCTAGATTTCCGGAAAGCCATCTTCTGTTTCCGGGAACACTGCAATGCTATCTACGGAGAGCCACCACTGGGTGTGGGTTGAGCGTATCTTTGTCACATATCCACGGTGGTTGTTGCAGCCAGATGGCGACTTCCCTGGACCAGGTGGCCCCTGAAGCCCAGCAGCGTGAAGAGTGAACGGATGTCCCAGGCCAACACGCAAACTGACGGCCCGTGTCTATTACAGCTGCAATGACAACTCAGTCTCACTCACCACGAAGAAAGCAGAACTCCTACAAGCGCCTCGTAGCTGTTGCAAGCTGCCCAGAACGGTGCTGAAGGATTCGGGGTGACTTCGCCATCTGGGGGTGTTCAGAGGCGAGCCGGGTCCTTTCCCCAGGCCGCCCTTGGTTCCTTTTGGGCTGGAGAGACCGTGTAGAGGCAATCTGTGTCTTTTTCAAGTCCCGAGTTGCGTCGCAGGCCCTTATGTTTCTTATGATGTGCCTTCCCGAGGCCGCTGTGCTCCGAGGAGCTGGGCACGGGTTTCCCCGGGGTCGTGGGAGCGGACGCAGCAGGAGAGGCACCTGATTCACCTCCGCTTCCTTCCCTCTTCCGAGGCCCCCAGGTTCCCGGCCCCCTCCACGCGCCGCTCCCATCTGCCTGCTACAGAGCTTCACGGCCTCCTCTGCCCACAGCTCTTTCTCCTTTTATCCGTATTTTATTCCGTTTTACTTTGGTTCCTACCGAACCTGTGCAACTTGGGGCTCCAGACCCCGGGAAACTGGGGACGGTGAGAATGGAAGTAACTGGGCCCCTTGGCCAGTTGCA
>NW_022900917.1:5846744-5908908 GCF_012274545.1 Fukomys damarensis | reverse complement strand
GACCGGCGTCTGCATGGGTAACGCTGCCCGCTGTGTCCCGCCCTCCTTCCCTCACTGCCCCGGAGAGGCGGCGAGCGCTCACGCGTGGTCTGGGGGCGCCCGGGACTGGGCGGGGGACAGAAGCGATCCCCCCAAACTGTGTCAATTATAAGACCTGCTCCCTGGAGAAGGACCCAGCGGACGGGAGTGAGGGAAAGTGCAGGGAGAGTGGGCGCCATCGTTTCCTCCGGATTTTCCAGGGGACGGTGGGATGGGAGGCAGCGGGGGGCCTGCTCCCCTTCTCCCGCCCTCAGGCCACGCCCCCGGGCCCCCCCGGGCTTGTTTGTACACCTGTGTTTGTCCTCGGAGCCCAGGGCAGCTCCTGGCCTCCTGAGGGGGGGAGATGTAACCTCTGTCTGGGCCGGACTAGACCGACATCAAGTGCAGGCAGCCAGCCAGCCCATCCAGGCTCGTGAAATGTGATCAATTCGGGATCGATGTCCCGCGAGGCAGGCCGTGGCAGTGGAGGCTGCCCCTGCTGCCCTCCCAGAACAGCAGAATCTGGAGGATTTATTGTGTTTCAATGCCAAGAAACCCTAACTGGCCCCAGTCCGACCACTTCACCGAACTGGAGGGTATGAAGTGCACTTTTTGTTTTAAGCCTAAGCTACCCTAGGAGAAGAATCTAAGGTGGTTCTTGCAAAATGACTTTATCTTTGGCAACAGCCGCTCCGTGGCCTTGGGAGTGTCACTCCACCGTTGTTTTATCTTATAATTAGAAAAGGTTTGGGGGATCTCCAAAGGCAGTAGACGCCATTGATGCTTCGATTGTAGTATTCCAGGCTTTTGGTGTACCTTTCCCTACGCAAAGGGTGGAGGTGACCGCGGCAGGCTAGGCGGCCCTGGGTTTGCCCCTGGGAGGACATCTCTCCCGGCTGTGGGTGCGCAGGAAACCTCATCACCGGGACTGGAAGGCACCAGCTCTGGAACGTGCCCTCCAGTTCTCACAAGGGTCCTGCAGGGCTTTGTGTTCTTGTCCTCCCTTCTCTCCCCTCTGCCCTGCGTCCTCCAAATTTCAGTGCTAGAAGGAGACAACTGCGTGTTCGATGGGGTCATTTACCGCAGCGGAGAGAGGTTTGAGCCCAACTGCCAGTACCACTGCACCTGCAGAGACGGGCAGATCGGCTGCGTGCCCCGCTGCCAGCTGGACGTGCTGCTGCCCCGACCCGACTGCCCGGCTCCCAGGAAAGTGGCAGTTCCGGGAGAGTGCTGTGAGAAGTGGACGTGTGGCCCGAGTGAGGAGGGGGCGCTGGGAACCCTCGCCCTGCCAGGTGAGAAGCTGCGTGCTCCGCATGGTCACGCTAAAGGCAGGTGCGCATGGGTGTGGCCTTTTGACTTGAGGCGAGATCAGCCACCCAGCTGTGCATTCGACACGCCCTCAAATCCAGCTGAGTCATCAAAGCCCGTGCAAATTCCTCGTAAAGAGAACCTGACAGACTCGGTTACTGCTTTGTCTTATTTTTGCTTTATTTGCCTTTTAATCCACCCACTGTAAGTGACCGTTACTCACACTACAAAGACAAGCATCAGAATCCTCCTTGTCTGGATTCTGCATACTATCCCTGTGCTGGCTGAACCAGCAACTCCTCCCTCACACAAAAATCTCATCTTCCCAGATGCCAAGAAAGGCTCGCATGTTACTCCTGAGCCTGTTCTTTCTGTATCATCTTATGACAGTTTGGTGGGGGTCGAGAATATTTTACATACTGTTTTCAGCCAGATTGTTTATATTGGGAGCACCCCAAGTTTTACAGTCTTTCTGAGGTCAGACATTGTCAGCCTTGCCTGGAAAACTGCCATGTAGAAGAGATATCCCCAGGCCCTGTGTGTAAAGTGTTGAGACAGAACAGTGTGTGTGTGTGTGTGTGTGTGTGTGTGTGTGTGTGTGTGAGAGAGAGAGAGAGAGAAAGAGAGAGAGAGAGAGAGAGCTTCTACCTAGTGAAAAAAACTATTATTTTTATGGCTGTTTTGACTTGGCTAGTTCTACTTATACATCAAAATTAAAATTTTATCATGGTCTTTTGAACATATAAAATCCCATGTTGTGAAGGCTTGAGGGTGTAGCTCTTTGACAGAGTATGTGCTCAGCATGCCCCAGGCTCTGGGTTCAGTCCCCAGCTCTGCCACGATCACAGTACAGCTCACAGAATAGTTGGTGATGGTATACCGTTCTGTGTTCCTAGCGCTACCAAGCTTCTTAAGGACAAGTTGTCCTAAGTATGTTGGGGCCAGGTGGACAGTCAGACCACACAGTGATGGTTTCAGGTCCTACGATGCGTCAGCTTTGCATTTCCTGTGTGGGGTTTGCAAGTCCAATTCTGTGCCCTTGAAGCACAGGAGTGCGGTTGGTACAGAACCGGACAAGATCCACTTTCTAACACCAGCTAAGGAGCCACCTTCAGATGTCCCACGTTGTCCCCAAGAGTTCGGGCTTTCTCTCCCATAGCCTACAGGCCAGAAGCCACCGTGGGACTCAAACCCTCTGACTCCAGCATCAACTGCATTGAGCAGACCACAGAGTGGAGTGCGTGCTCCAGGAGCTGCGGCATGGGCATCTCCAGCCGGGTCACCAACAGGAACCACCAGTGTGACATGGTGAAGCAGACCCGCCTCTGCATGGTGCGGCCCTGTGAAGCGGACCCCGGGCCGCCCCCAGAAAAGGTAGGACCTGGAAGGCACCCCCAGGAGGGTAGTGACTCCAAGGTCAGTGCTAGCCAGGGGGGTTGTGCCAGAGAAAAGGCACAGTGATTTCGGAATCCAGGCTGAGTGCCTTCCGGTTGTCCTTTTCCATGCACTGTATTTAAATACCACGCAACTCACAGCAGATCCACAGGAAGGAGGAAGGAGGTCGGGGCCAGGCAACTAAAATACTTTTCCCTAGTCGAGAATGGCTGACAAATCCCCTTCCACTCCTAGAGAACACTTGGCTTCAAGCTGAAAGACACAGCTGACTTGAGAGGGGGGGTCAGGGTGCAGTTTCCTTCACCCCTGAGCTCAGGTTCATGCTGGGTGAGGCAGCAAGGTGAGGGCTGCTGTGAGGTAAACAGTTGCTGATGAATACATGAATGGGTGTCTGGGAATGACTGTGTCCTTATTTTCAATAGCTTGGTGGAAATAATCCATTTGCCAGCATAAAGCAAGATGGAGCCAAATTAAACAGTGCATTTCTTTCTCTTTTGCTGGAATTCTGTCCACCAACTGTGTTAACTCTGTGCAAGGCTTGGAGGTCAGAAGCTCTGGCTGGCTCCTGGTGACATCCCAACCCCATTACCAGAGCCCGTTCCAGACATAAGCAGCAGCCACACTGAGCCCTCATGTGGACACCCAGGGCCTAAATGAGACACCCCCTGGAAATGCAAGGTTTACGTATCTCCCCGCAAAGCACTGTCACCATTCCTGTGCTTAGGGGACCTCTCCAGAGCCACACGGCCTGGCTTCTGCACCTGCGTATCTATGTGAATTAGCTGTGTGGTTCTAGATGATTCTCTTAACTCTCAGCCTGTATAATGGGGTCATTAAAAGGACCCACCTCAGGGCCACCGTGAGGATTAAGTAGAGTGACTTAGCCAAGAGCTGAGCTAGGATTAAGAACACTGCTAACATTGGTCATCATTTCTTAAACTTTGTATTTCTGGTAGAATACACATCCTAGTGGTTATATTAGTACATAAACAGCCACTTAGCGCTAGGATTTCTTCTGGCCCGTCCTAACTTTAAGTTTGTTCTACCGATTTAGAAAGAATACTTAGAGACACCTTTCCTGTGAGACCGTACCCAAAAGGTGCACCTTCCCCACCCAGGAGCCGTGCATAACACAGGTGTCCAGGTTCACCCACACAAGCGCTCACACACTCCCACCACACATACCTCAGGGGCGCGCTGGCTGCTGCCTTTTTATCAGGGTTGACAAGAATCTGTGTCAAATATTAAAACACAAAACATGCAAGAGAGAAAAAGTAAAAGGAGAAACAAGAAGCTCTGAAATATTTTCAAGGGCACAGTAGCTTCTTTGCTAAGTAAGGTTTTTCATTTCATGTCTGTAAAATTGGGCTTTTTCAGTTGTCTCTGTTCATGACATTGGTATTTCTTTCTTGTAAGGTGCACCCCGCTTCATACTGGAAGGCACACGTTTAGCTGTTTATTTATAGTGTGCCTACTTCAGAAAGGTCCTAGACGTATGTTATAGGGAAATACTCACGGAGTAGTCGTTCCTTCCTTACTTCCAAGAGATTCCTAACCTTGAGACAGTAGTTCTTAGGGAGCAGCTCAGCACTGGTAAGAACACGCACACCTGTGGCCACAGTGTAAACCCTAAATACGAAGGTCTGGACCCGAGGCCCAACAATCTGTTTGAACAGCCCACATAGACAGTTGGGATGCACAGTGCGGTTCGTGTGCCTCTGAGTTAGGAGGATCCTGAACCTAAGCACTGCACCAGCTGTAGGCTGTGCCTCGGAAACAAGGAGTGGAGAATTACAGCAAAATGAGAGATGAAACGGCTCTCTGCTGAATCATACTGTCCAGGGTCCTCACGATCTGTCCCACAACTTCTCTGCCTACTTCGTCTTCATGGAGAAGAACCTTAAGTCCCGTTGTCTTATAATTCCCTGAGGTCATCATACAACAGAACGAACGGGCTTTTCATCAGACGAATTCAATACTAAATTTTTTCTGATCTATAAAGTTGGGCAGCTGTTCCTTCTAGATTTACTCCCTTTCTCTTTGTGACACCTGAAGATGTGGTTGGCAAAAAGGAAAAAAAAAAGAAACTGTTACAGCAGTTTCATAAAGATAGGTTTTGTTACATATATCCTTTCCCTCAAGGGCAAAAGATGATCGTATACACTTAGGCACTGTGTTCCCATTCCAGACAGGAAAGAAAATGAATAGAGGAAGCGGTGAAGAACTGTGCCTGTCCAAAAGACAAAGGCGTTCTCAGAGTCTTTATAGTTTGTATTCTCATTGGCCACAAATGTGTCCCAAGGTCATTCCAAGCTCTAAGATATTCTGGGGAAGGAACTCTCTTTAGTGACCACATAACCTAACAAAATTAATGTTCTTTTAGCAAATAAGTAAAACCAGTGGATATTCAGAGGGCAGCTAGAAGGTTACCCCGTACCCGTGAAACAGTCCTCGGGAAAATGGTAGCCATCCCATGCATGGCTTCTCTCCTTTCTCAGAAAGGAAAAAAGTGTCTGCGCACCAAGAAGTCGCTCCAGGCCATCCACCTGCAGTATGAGAACTGCACCAGCCTGCTCACCTACAAGCCCAGGTTCTGTGGGGTCTGCAGTGACGGCCGGTGCTGCACCCCTCACGACACCAAAACCGTCCAGGTGGAGTTCCAGTGCTCACCGGGGCAGACCATCCAGAAGCCAGTCATGCTCATTGGCACCTGCACTTGCCACACCAACTGCCCCAAGAACAACGAGGCCTTTCTCCAGCAGCTGGAGCAGAAGACCAGCGGAAAGGAAGTATAAGAAACACCTGCAGTGGCAGACTGTAGCCGGCTGTTGAGCCCCCCCATCGAATGAACATAAGACGAAAAAGGGAAGACCCTTTGCTGCATCCTTGAGTGCTGTGTATTTTTCTGTGATCGTATGAGGTCACTTGATTCTGTCTTTTGTTTAACGAATGGTGTTGCGACTGTAAACTCGGAACCCAGGGAAGCTCAGGAGATGGCTTAGGTATGACTTACTTTCCTGTGATGTTTATTACAAATGTAAATTCCTATAGATTTAAGAAGTCAGATATACGATTTCCTTTGTAGACCGTATCACATGACGCTCATCCTATTTTGAGGGACACTAATGCAATTGCAAGAAAATGTCACTGTAGTGAGTGACATGGTGAAGTCTAGGGTCACACTGAACGTGTCATCATACAAATGTTTCACCATGTTCCGGGTTTAGCTTGTTGGTTTCCCACTGGGCTTGCTTCAGGCATAGGTCAGCTCTGCCCTAGAAGCCCAAGACTCAAGGAAACATACAACTCTTCAACATGAAGTCCAGAAACTATTATTCTATTTAGCTGTGTGCTAGGAAACATGCTGTATCTACTGCAGTGAGGCGTTCGTTAATTAAGTGACTGGTTCTGAGCTTCCTCTGCTTCAGATAAACTGACTCCTTTCCTCTAGAAAGCAGCTCAACAGAAAACTCCCAATGCATAAATGACCGGACCCTCGCAGCCCACGCACCTCTGTCCTGCAGGCTGCTGAGCCTCACTAGTGTTTTAGTTCAGTAGAAGCAGAAGAGATCCACAGGGATCCACTCCTCAGTAAGTAAACTGAGGCCCAGCTCCCCTGGTTAGGACCTCTGATGACTCCCATGTTCTTTATGTGGAATTTTTTTAAAAAATAAAAAGTAAAAAGGGAAACAAAATCAGCACGACTGTGGTGGTGAAAGACTACAGATTTTGTGTTGAGAACTGTTAGACATGCCTCAAACACGTCTTGGGTTCTAATTATGCAAACTCGAGAACATATACATGCACTTGGGCACCTACTAGGTCAGGCTCGCTTAAAAGATAGGCTGCAAAATTAGAGCCACTCATCACTCCAGTGTCACCATATGTGTTCCATTTTTTTCTCCTTTAAAGTATTTATGAAAATATAAATTATGCATCTTGTAAAATACTCATTTCAATGTCTCTCCTTGTCCGATGAGACCTAAAAAGCATGACACTATCCACGTGTGACACTGGTACTACTTTTGTGCTTCCGAGTTTGATTGTTTACTAAAAATAAAAATATGAATTAAATAAAGCATTGTCAGTAGCACCTGCTGAAAGCGAGATGGCTGTTTTGGGGCAGGTTCTAATTTCTCCTCCTCCTCAAAAGCGAAACAAAAGACATCGCCTTTGCCAAGGCCTCGCGTATTCTCCACACCATTAATGCCGACCTCATGTTCTGCCCTGATCATTTTCCCCCAGACATACACCACACATCTATGGCTTGAAATCTGAACTTCCTGTCTGACCCAGCAAAACTCGCCTCCTTGACCTCCTCATCTCATTAAAAGGCTCCCGGGCTCCTGGTTTCCCAGGTGCACCCATTAACACTGCCTGGGTCAGTCCATGGGACTGATCGCTGGGAACCATAGAGCTGAACCTCTGTACCTAGCAGTTCTGGACCCTCAGATTCACCAACCAGGGACTGAAAATACGAGGAAGGGCAAGCCTGACCCTGGTCCTCACATGAGCCGTGCAATTAGGCCTACAGTGGGGTGCATCTGAACTCAACAGGTACAGTTTTTCTAGTAGTTCTTCTCTCAAAAATACAGTGTAAGACTGCTTATGGAGTACTTGCGCTGTGGTGGGAACTGTAAGTAATTTAAAAATTACTCGGCGTATAGAAGAGGATGTGCATAAGTTATAGGCCAGCGCTGTCCCACTTGCTGTAAGGGGCTTGAACATCTGTGGACTGTGGTTTGTGCCGGACTTCCTGGACTGTCTCCCGGGGATACGGAGGGACAACTGTGTTTCCGTGATGACGTGGAACACAGCCATGACCAGGCTGCCGTCTGGGGAACGTGAGTCACAGCTCGTAGAGGTTGAGTGCTCTGCAGTAATGCAGTGTAGCTCTAATGTTCTTCCATTATTTAAAGGAAAAAATGAACTTTATTTTTCCAACTTCAGTTCCTCTGCAGCCCCCTTCCTATCCTTGTGTAGGTCTAGTTTTTGTTTTTAAAGTGAATTAGAAAGCAAAATGGGCTTGTGGGAGTTTGTTTGCAAGGGGATGATCATAAAGAGGGTCTAGGATGTGCGGTGCTCCTGTGTTGGGCTGAGGGCTTTATCTGCACATATTGTTCATTTGCAAGATGGCCTAGGAAGTACATGTTCTTCACGTCCCAGGTTACTAATGAGAAAACTCTTTAAAACAAACTAGAGGGTCTCAAATTCAAACTTTCATTGCATCTAAACATACCACATGGGCCTGTGGGTCAAAAGTATCTGTCTTTGGAGCTGTTCAACACTATGTTCATCATGGCTAAAAAGAAATCGGAAAAGCTTAAAGATCCAACAATATAGATTTGGCTAGATAAATCATAGTGATATATATATAATGACAAAAAATGATTATTAAGGTGTGAGTGTAAGAAATGATATTTCAAGAAAACACACCAAAAAAAGTGTGGAGCTGTGGAGAGTGATTTATTTTCATTCAAAACAAATATCTACAAGCACTAATCAAAGGAAACCTAGGAGACGAAATGCAGCAAAATATTAGCAATTATGCCAGGTCAGTCTCATATTGATTCCTGTTTTATGATCTCTTTACCATCTTTCTGAGAATACAATATCTTTGTAACCAGGAAAGAAAATGAAGGCAGAACTGAGATGATCCTCCGAGCACAGTCTCCTCGAACCTGTGACCTTAACTTCCTCTACCAGCACCCAAAATGCTAAATGCATCCATTTTATTCACTCATCAAATACTCACTGATTGCTTCTGTGAGCCTAGCATTGTTTTAGGTTCTGAGAAGACAGCTGTGAATAAAATATAGAATCAGATAAACAGGTTTCGCCTCTTTCCTGGTGTTTACACCCTGTTGAGAAAGGCAGGTAAAGGGCAGGGTATAAGCAAAGAGAATGAATATCAGGTAGGGAATAAATAATCCAGGGTGATACGGAGGATTTCTAGGTAGCTAGTTTAACTTCAGGTAGTCATAGAATTTATTTCTGAAAAGGTGACACTTGGGCTGATTAAAAAAAAAAAAGCCTTTGGATCAGGGGCAACAGCTGGTACCCAAAACAAGCCAGATCTAAACTTGCAGCCTTAAGGGAGAGCCATGTGGCTGGCACACTAGTGTGTGGCTGATTCTGCATGCCACACCACAAGCATCCTGTGGCCCGCGTCTTGGTCTCCTAACATGCAGCAGGACCTCACTACAAACCCGTTGAACTCCTGAATAAATAAAAGAATGAGGGTTTGTGTGTTGACCAGAGGTAGAATGTTCTTTGAGATAAATGTTAGGTTTTTAAGCTTTCATGCTCGCTAATCTCGACTTCTCCCTGTTCAATATGCACAGATGCACACACACGCACTCCTGAAATTGTCACTGCGGGTTGGGAAAATGTGGCCTTGCGTACAAATATTTGCAAAGTTCGTGCCATCCTGGTAACAGAGCAAGCAAAGTGACCTTGAGTGAGCAGACAGAGACTGAGACTGCAGAAAACACAGCTGGAGGATGATGCCTGCCTGGGCCTGAGTTCTGGGCTTGGTTTTTCCCAGCTGTAGGGTATGCAGCAATACCCCTAGTACAGAGTTTCACTTTCTGTGGCTTGAAGACAGGTGACCAGAAGCTCTGATCTATTTTCTCCTTGTTTGAGTCTGGAAACTCAGGACTTTTTGGTTGTAAAATCAGTTCTGTCCCAGGTGCCTGGGTTGGGTTGGTCACCCTAAGTCCTAACTGCCCAGTAGTATGCATTCCTATGTGCTCACAAGCACTGGATCGTGCCCGGCACTTAGTAGACCCTGTAAATGACAGCTGGTAATAGGTACTTAGCAGCACCAAGCACGGCCCCTAATTTTATTCAGTCAGTGCTCATTTTTACAGAGAGAGAGAGAGACTCAGGGAAATCAGTGACCTATTAAGGACACAGCAAAGGAAGGAGCTGGGACTCAATTCAGGGTCTGCTGAGCTGGGAGCCAAAGCGCTTTCCTTTCCACAGTGCCGCAGCTCCAGAGGCCAAGTTATATTTTCAGCAACCAAAACAATTCCAACAGCTCTCATTTTCGTGCTATGTTCCCAAACTATAAATGTTCCCTTTCAGAAAAAGCATTGCAAAGCAGTTAGACTGTTGAGACCATTCTGTGAATGTGAAATTTTGAAAGCCCTGAATTCCCAGTACAGCGATAAGGTACATTTCGTTGAAAATGATCGCCAGAAGTTATCTGGGGAATTGACCACACAAAGATTCAGTTAAGGATGGGGCAAGGACATTTCTGGCTATGTGAGGAGATATTTGTCATGCACGTATCTGTACCTGATGCAATTATTAAAGAAGCTTTTGGTAGAGATGACTGGGTGGTGGTTCATTTTCTCTCTGAAAATCTTCCTTGTAAGTACGCATCACTGTGTTTCTGGACACGTTTCACTCCACAGTGCCCAATATCATCAGTCAAATCGTCAAGCCAGTCTGTCCTTTTGGCTGTGTGCTACAGAGCTTGTTTGAAGATCCATTATTATTGGAAAGGTATTCATCGCACCCACCTCACAGGCCTTGGCAGACCTTGCTCTGCTGGCCGGATCACAGAGGGCTCCCGAAATTCAATTACCATTTCAATAACATGGCTGGCACTTGCCCAGCTCTGAATAGTGAAGAATTCTCCACAGGCTTCCAGCGAGGGGCGGTAAATTACTGTTCCCTGAAGCCAGCTGTTCCAGGCACAATCAGGAGGTGCAGAGGCTGAGGGTGGCAGTGTTGTGCCTGTCTTTCTAAAGGATGTGAGTCTTTCTCCTTAGGACAAGAAAATGAGTCTGAACAGCAGCCCAGGGAACTCTACAAAAGCGGGAGAGTTCCATTCTAATGGCAGGTTTCCACCGATGGAACACTATCCTTTCCCCACTTCCAGTTCTACCAGAAGGAGCTCGGAATAAATATTTTATAATCCTTGGATTTATATTTTATGAGCAAAATCCAAAATGCAGGCTGTACTTGTAACATAAATTCAGAAGTTTGGAAGGGGTTACAGAGCTCTTCGCTTGGGTCTCATGTGGGTCAGTGGAGCACTGCACACTGATGCAGCTCCCTCCCAATGAGCCCCAGCCCCCACGAGACCCGTGAAGGCCTTGGCCCAAGAAGGCCAAGCAGGTAGAAGTTCTAACTCCATCTAAAGCTCAGTGAGGCTGTCTCTGTTCACTTGGAGAGCATCCCAGTCATCCAGAAAGGAGAACAAAAATGTGACATCTCCCCAAATTTCATACCATGGCCATGAAGCTACCTGAAATTCACCGTCATTGAGATTTCTTGGCCATTATCCTTTTGTTCCTGGTAGGGCTGAGCACTGCTCTTGGGTGTTGATCTGCAACTTGGTTATTACCTTTTTTTTCCCCCTTTGGTACCTGGGATTGAACTCCGGGCCTTGTGCTTGCGAGGCAGGCGGCAGCACCAATGAGCTAAATCCCCAACCACTTGGGACAATTACATTACCACAGTCACAGCACTGTGTCTCTGTTCCTCACTCCCGCCCTTGGCTCCCGGTAGATCCCACTGCACCACCCCAGAGACCTCCTTGGGTTTTCTTACCCTGCTTTCTGCGTTACTTCTCAAATTTTTCCAGCACTGGATTTCAAACAGCTCAAAATCCTGAGCACTTGCTATCTTGAAGACCCGCTACAGAAACAAGTCCATTGTGACTTCATCTTAAGATATCCATGCACATTTAAGTATAAAAATACCATCTAAATTTTCACATTGGCTAGAATATTCAACCTTTCCTACCTAAAGCTTCAAGTGAGACAGATGTTTCATTGCAAAATTGCAGAGGAGGAAAATAAAGTTTCTAAGAGATAAATAGCTTGCAAAGACCACATATCTATCGTGTTGTAAATCCAGGAGGGAATCTTCATGTGCTGAATCTGCAAGTTGTATATTTAATGCCTCCACCTCATTGCCTATACCACAGCCTCTGTGTGCTCCAGCTGGAGAAGCAAGTGGTGGGTGCTTGAAGTTAAGCATGGTTGGTGGCTTAATGCCTGTAACCCCAGCACTCTGAGAGGCTGAGGCAGGAGGATCTCACATGCAGTTCCACACTGGGCAACTTAGTGACTCAGCAAGACACTGTCTGAAAATAAAAATTATGTATTTTTAAAGGTCTGGGGAAGTAACTCAGTGTGAAAGGCCCTAGGTTTAATCCGCAGGGCTGGGGAAAAAATACAAATGGATAAATGAGCTACTCCCAAACTGTGGAAAATCTGTGCTGTAAATATTGGTGGGCACCTAAGGAACAGCCTCGATGCAGCTCTTCACCAAAGAAAACCACTCAACTGTCAGCAAATAGAACACGGTCCTGAGAGCGCACCTGCCACCGCAACTGAAACAGCGCTCTTCTCTGCCCCTCTACTCTACAGCCAATCAGTGCCAGCCGGCAGTGCGCCTTGGTCACAAACCGCATTCCTAGGGTTATGCTGGGAAGGGAGCCCAGTGAAGCCTGGTCTGGCGGGGTGCATGAACTTGTCCTTAGGCCCCATTCCCAAGGCCAGATTTTCTAACCCTTTTCTCTTTTTTTCTCGCCATTTTAACCATGTGCCTGGAACTACTATTTGTGCCCCCCCCCATCCCAGAGGGATTCCAGAGAGAGGGAACACCAGGGAGCTCTGTCTGAAGCAGTCCAGACTCCTGTCAGTGTGTGAGCCACAAAAGCCAGGTGGGACGTGGGCGTTCTTGTTGTGACATAGGATTGCCAACATGAGAACAAAAGCAGTGTCCAACTATTATTTTCTATGGCCCTTCCTAATGACAAAAAGCCCTAGCTTTTCGTAGATGTTTTTTCCTCCCCCAACATTGCACGGATTTACATGTTTTTTCAGTCCTACATAAATTAGCTGTGGATTTACAAGATGGTGTAAGCATCGCTTCAGATTTCCATCTACTCTTCTAGTTCTTTGTCTTTCTCTTCCTTGATGAATAGTTTGACAATATCCTGAGCAGATATGCTGTTGTGTTCTGCGGAGGGAAAATCACATTATTTAACTCGAGCGTCCACTAGACTTTACAAGCTAACTCGGAATGATACAGTAACAGGCAGGACCTCTGATTTCTGCTATAAGGTCTCACGTCTGCTTGTCCAGCTAGATGTACATAAGTTTTTGTATATGGACAGTAAACTCAGAAGCAGATATGTTTTATCATATGTGGGAAGCTTTTATAGGCTGTCCACCAAATTTGAAACCATTCAAGATTTCTAAAGAATAAAAGCCTATTTATAAGCTTTCCCGATTTTTTTCCCCATTTACTACATGATTCGATTTTAAGGGGAGTTGATGTATCAAACTCGGAAGGAGCCATCTACACTAATATTAAAAGCTTTGTTTCCAAGCTTTTGTATTTACTTCCCTCTCTTCTCCTCCGCCTATCAATGCTTTGCTTTGTTTTTCTCAGAACATTAAGGGTAGGCATTTCCCAGTGCACTGGTCCATGGGGAAAACATTGAGTTGTAACATTTGCACTATGTGGCACTGATGGCATTTTTCTAGGATAAATCATTAAATTGCCTTCACCAGTCTTAGAAAACCATATTTGGGATGAAGCAATATAATCTTAAGAAGTTGAAGGCAAGCACAGAGAGATATTTCTAGATAAGCGCATGTAAGAAAAAGCATTGGTCGGTCAGGAACAGTATGGTGAGAAGTCTCATACTGAAATGACCACAGTCGCTATCACAAGTCAGAGGTAACACCCTATGGGGTCCTTTAACTCTCTCTACTTCTCTACAAAATGTCATACAATGTTCCAGACAGTGTGGGGACTGAAACATTACATGAAGGATCAGCTGACGGAAGGATGATGAGATGGTTCAGGGAGGGACAAGATGGGTAGATCAAGGCATTGTTTGATGGAATGGATGAATTGGAACTCATGGTATCATTCCCTGACTCTTTAAAAAAATAATTTTTCTCTAAGGTTGGTGGTAGTCTAGAAAAGTTCCACTAACACCTGATGCATTTACCCAGAGCTCTCACCTGCTCATATCTGCACCATGCTCCCCAGTTTTCAGCCCATCTCCTTTTATTGCTAAGCCTCAGTTTACCTTGTTCCTACTGATCCTTGTTTCTAGCCTCATCCACCCCGATTTCTGATGTATGTTTTCCGGCCACACTCTTCCATCTGTCCCTGCCATCCTCGTGAGCTTGACCTGCTAGCTTGACCTTGTTTTTGGCCAGCGGTCCATCCACTTTGGGGAACTGGACAGCTGGTGTAAGCTGTGAGGTGAGAACTGGCATGACTGTGTGCGTTCCCGCTCTCCTTGCCTACATGACGAAGTGTGTATTAGGGGTCTGTCTGCCACCAGGTCCCCAGCTTCGGCCGGGATTCAGGCGACAGGAGCTTAAGGAAGACAGGAACCTCTTCAACTCTAGGGGAAAGTGTGCAAACGTAGTTGATAAATTGTCAGTCCTCATTTGAAATACTTCACTATTAAGTCTCATTAGCTTGAAGACATTTGAATATAAATTCAAATTTTTAATCAGAAGCCCATTTGTTACTCTGGTCCCAACTCCCTAGATAACTCAGGGTACAGGAAGCAGGAAAAGTCAACGTTTGTCATCTTGTGGGTATTTTTCCTATAAATCATAAGTAACCCAACTGTGCTGCACATATAGAAGGAAATATACCTAGATACTTAAATTTGTTTACCATATGCAAGACTGATTGAGCAATGTGAATCATTTAACTCAAAGAACAAATTACCAGTGGCAGATATAATAATTATTTTAATTTGGGCTATGTTTCTGTGCTTTGCAAAAGATCCTGTCAAATGCTTCAGTGTGGAAGTATTTTTTTATGGTGGTTAAAAATATGAAACCCTGATTCAATTTTTAAAAACAATGTTTACTAAGCAACCAGTGCCTGTGAAAGTGATAAGCCAATATCCCATGGTTTTGATGTTTAGGACCCCCAAACTTAATTCCATGAAGATGTAGTGTACCCTCGTGTGAGAATTAATAACCCAACATTTATCGGGCACTTATGAAACTCAAACACAGCAAGATCCTCCTTTTGTACAGCAGAAGAGAGTCACCGCGTACCTGTGGAAGATACCGAAAGAAGTCCGCTGTGTTTTCTCTGCAGCCTAGAAAGAACTTCACAGCTGCTATCATTAGGCTCTCGTTCCCAGACATGGTAAATGAGGTAAACTCCAAGAAACTGGCTCTTCCAGTTATACCAAGAGTGACATGAGACACGAGTGTGGTCTCTTCCCTGAGAACGCCGGTCTTACTCCCGTGTGTCAAATATCTTCTGGATGCTGATGGAGTCTGTGAAGAGCCAAGAAGAGTAGTTCTCGAAACAGCATCTGCTAATAGCAGAGCTTAATCTGTGCAGTTTTCTCATTTCCTTGTGCCCCGTTAAGTAGGAAGTCCTTAAAAGGTTAGCCCAAATGGGTTCTCTGAATTTCTACCATCTGTTTGTTGACACAATTTTCTTTTGAGGCCCCACTGCAGTGTTCGGGCTGCTCCCTCAGAGAATTCAACCTCCTCCTGCACAGCCCCCCAGTCTCACTGCGGTGTTCAGGCCGCAGTGCCTCAGGCATCGGCCCAAGTTCCTGGAGGTTCGGCGCCACTCGATGCTCTGTGACCTCCAGGGACAGCGCTAGATCAGAGTCCTGGGAAGGAGGCAGTGAATGATGTGAGTTTAGTTTTGGTCTTCAGGAGGGCCAGCTGATAGCCCCATGAGTTTACCTAAGACAGCAGAGCCCCTTAGGCAAGTTTGCCTGCAAACCAGAAACAATAAAACAGCATGTTCTGGTATCGTAGACTATGCTGTCTCCTCTCAGATCGATTTTAACCTCACCCTCGAATTAGTGAAGGAGGATCCTTCAGCTCTTCTCAAGCCTGACTTATACTCTGTCTTCCTGATGGGGTGGCCCCTGTTCTTACTAGGCTGATTTCCATCCCAAATACCCCATTTGTGTTATCTCCTGACTACCCATTGAGGTACTACTTTTCCCTTTGTTACTTAATAACACTCAGATTTTAGTTAATTATTCTGGCACTTGAGAGAAAACCATCCCATCTATACGCTCAAAAGAAATAGCATAGGGCTGGGGATTTGGCTCAGTGGTTCCACTGCCTGCCTTGCAAGCACGAGGGCCCGAGTTTGATCCCCGGTACCACAAAATAATAATAATAACATAATGAGTTCCCTGGGACCACCGGTCATGTCTTCCTCAAACAACCTCAACCTTTAATTTAAGGATTAGCAGGGCATCTTGCTGGTTTTGTGGCTTTTGCCCTTTCCCAGAAAGCTGTTCAGTCTCCATTAGAGAGCTTAGCAAAGACAATTTCCATCCAGGAGATTTCACCTCACCGTCAGAGACTGGGAACATGCTCGCATAGAGCGGAGCACATGGTGCGGTGCACTTTTTGCATGGTACAGCACACTTTTTACATGGCACAGCACACTTTTACAGATTCTGCAACTCATAGGCCACTCAGGAGAGGTCTGACCCATCCCAAAAATAATAAAGAAATGAGGGTGAGATTTCCATTTTCTATAAATCATGCTTCATTCCAGTTTCCCCTCAATCTCAGAGAAGAGTAACTAATGCTATTTGGGTGAGCTCACTTAAACATGTCCAACCCTTTTCCCAAAGATTAACAAGAATGAGTCAGCGATGTTGGTGGCAAAGCCATCTCATCTAAAGGCTTTGAGATGTAATATACAAAGCAGGATTACCACTGCTCCATCTTTAAAATGACATGCATAAATTCAATATTCCAAGCTCCGCTGGGAGTCACTGCCCAGCATGTGCTATGAACCATCATAATGACCTCAGCCGGCCCCTCCCGTCCAGTGGGGAAAGCAGGATTTCTCAGGCTTCAGGAAGAGACTCGTATCTGGGCGGTCTGCAGGGCCTGTGGACAGGGTGATGGTTTTTGAGAAGACAGATGTCAGATGTCGAATTTTCCTAGATGCCATGCCGTAATGAATTCCATCTGCTCAAATCTAAAGAGCATCTTACTCACTGGAAAAGCTCAGGGACAGCAAAGCTTGGGCACGGTCAGGAACCAGCCCTGGAGATGTCTCCCTGTCCGAGAGCTCTCAGGCAGCAGAAGTTCTAAACCATCCATCAGTGAGGACAAGGACCTCAACATTCCTTCTGGGGGATCTGACCTTCATCTCACTGGATGAAAGCAGCTCCTGCTGACTGGTCTCTCCGAGCTCATGAATAGTTATAATTTCTGGCCTTTTTAACTGTGAAGAAATATGGAGCTTCTCCTTTACAATTGGGAGAACTGAGTTTCCATAATATCTCCCACTGGTACTTGGAAATTTGAGTTCCAATGGAGAATGCTTTAGGATACTACAAAGAAGAAATGGTTTAGGATTTATCTGGTTTAATATTTTCAACCAGGGCTGAGCTTTGTTTCCCAAAGGAGCCTTGATGATGCCTAGAGACATTTTCAATCAAAACAATATGGAAGAAGCCAGGCACGGTGGCGCACTCCTATAATCCCAATACTTGGGAGGCTGAGGCAAGAGGATCGCTGCAAGTTTGAGACCAGCCTGGGCTACATAGTGAGTTCTAGGTCAGCCTCAACTACATAGTAAGACTCCATCTCAAAAAAACCAAAAAAAAAAAAAAAAAAAAAAGAAAAAACAAAACAATATGGAGGAAGCTGCCCTTGGCCATTAGTGGGCAGGGCCAGGGCCAGGGATGCTTCTGAACACTTTAGGCAGGACAGCCCTCCACAGTGAGGAAGCATCTGCCCCCAAGTTCGACAGTGGCCCTGGACTGGCATAAAGGCAAAGGCACCATTTAACCAATGATCAAAGCTAAGTTTAACCACAGAGAAAAACCCTCTCAGTCTATGTTGCATGAGGTAAAGAAGAGAGAGTGGACTGATTGTTCCCAAGGTGGGATAACAAGAAACCTCAGGAAAGAGGCATTGCACGAACCAAGTACACGGCAACATTGTCCAAGCCAAGAAACACACGGGGCCTCACCGTTGGCCCTGACATTACAACACAGTCTGGATTCCCCTCATAGGGTGCATTATAGCTGGGTTGGGGCCCCCAGGTCCTCAAGGTGTTAACATCTAGAAAAATTGAAAGAAGGGAACAGAGAATTTAAGAGAAACTTCAGCTGTGAGTTATTCTTAAGCCACAGTTGAAGAGAGGTCTTGAAATGTTATTTTTTTTCATTCATTTTTCTGTCTCCATATCTCCCCTATGTGAGAAACTTGGCATGAACGGTTGGCGCCTACATTATCCTCTGGCCAATACTTTACCCCGGTTGCCTTAGGAACTGTCAATATTTGTCTGGTATGTCACAGCCCCAGTTGGCTGACTTCTGGTTCGACACCTACTTGTTAAGTTTAGGGAAGAGAGACACCCAGTGGCCTAAATTGACTGAGCACTGGAAGCCATCTCCTCCTGCCTCCCTTTATTTTCATTTGAGAAAAGTTGAGCAATTTTTAAATCTGATCCCCCTTTAAAGATCGACAGTCCCCACAGTAAAAGTTATGGAAAGAGAGAAGAACAAGGGTTGGCATGCTTGCTTTGTCTGTAAAAGGCCTGATAGTAAATAGTTTACATTTTGTAGGTCTGCTGAACTACTCAGCTCTGCTGTCAGGGTGCAGAGCGGCCTTAGACAATATGCAAACAAACGAGTCTGGCTGCTTTCCAATCAAATCTTATTTATAAAGCAGGGAGCAGGCCAGATTCACTCCACAGGCAATAGTCGGCCACCTCTGCAAGATGAGATCGAATCTCTGCTCTCTTCCAACTTGTACTTATCCCTGCCACT
Source organism: Fukomys damarensis (assembly GCF_012274545.1). Classification (NCBI taxonomy): domain Eukaryota; kingdom Metazoa; phylum Chordata; class Mammalia; order Rodentia; family Bathyergidae; genus Fukomys; species Fukomys damarensis. The sequence goes on along the minus strand of NW_022900917.1, from coordinate 5,890,400 downwards.
TCTGCTCCCCCACATTTCAAGGCAATTGGAAGAATTACTACAAAAAGACAGAACATCAGCATTCAGTTGTTAATATTCACACCAGAACTCAGCAAATTCTGGGCATTGCTCTGAGTACTGCAAGGTAACCACAATGCACAGGCAGTTTCTATGGACTGAAAGTCGTGTCCTCCCCAGATTCAAATGTTGAAACTCTAATCCCCGGTGCATAAGTGGAGATGGACCTCAGGGGTCATTAGGTCATGAGAAAGGAGCCCTCCTCAACAGGATTGGTGCCCTTCTAAGAAGACAGCTTTTTTCTTCTCTGTTCTGGCAACCACAATGAAAAGTGGCTGTCAGGAAGAGTGCCTTCAGCACACACCTCATCTGCCAGCACCTTGGACTTCCCTGCCTCTGGACTATTAAAAATAAATGTTGTTTAAGCCATCCAGCCTCTGGTGTTCTGTTACAGCAGCCCAAATTGACCAAAAATGGTAACATAATATATACTTGAAATGCTTTATAAGTCAAGAGACAGTAAATGATGCTACCAAAAAATCTCATGGGAAGTCAGGACCTGGGCCTGAATGTTTAGGAAATGTTGCATTTGAAAGATATCTAATGCTTTTGCTGCTTTTTAACAACAGTTACTACTACTACCATTATATTTCCAGAATATTTGGTCACGGTCACCAACCAAGTATTTGACCTCAAATTGCAGTTAAAATCAGAAATGAATGAGAAATCTCCAAAATACATTATGTAGGAAAGCTGACTTTTTAAGTAAACAGGACATATGTATTTTTTTTTCAACTATCGTGAGGCCAGTGTAAGAGAAATGACAGTTACTCCTCCCTCCAGAAGGATTCTAGATTGAAGTCAGAGGCCTAAAGTCTTCCAACTCTAAGCCCCTGTATTCAAATATACTCAGTTTTATCCAGATCAATGGCTTATCAGTTCTGCAAAAAGTACTCCTGCGCCTCGCACTGCAGTAACCCAGTGGCCAGACTGCATGTCTGAAATAAAAATGAAGCGATCTTGGGCTGGGGGTGTAGCTCAGTGGCACTGCGCCTGCCTTGCAAGCGCAAGGTCCTGAGTTCAATCTCCCATACAAAAATGAATACATAAAGCAGTCTTTGAATGTATAACAAAGTGTGTGTTTTAGACCTCCCTCTATGTCTCCAGGATCTACGTCTCTAGGATACCCCCACCCTAACATGCACACACTGCTGCCCTGAAGCAATTAGAGAACCCTCCCTTCCCAAATGACCTCCATTGAGCTCTTTGCTACGCACATCATTTGAGAGCCTTCTCGATTCTTTTCGCACTCTCTCTGATTTCCCTAGCTCGATACTTTTCAAATAAATTGCTTGAGACAAACTTTCCCTCATCATTGTCACGATGCACCCGGAGAAGGCCAGTGGAATGACACAGAGCTGGCCAAGTCTGAAGAGGCCAGAGGCCCTGGGTTCTCGGAAGAGTGGGGAGGAGGGCCGAAACTAGAATGCTTTTACTCGTTAATTCACTGAGCCGACATTAATTGAGCCCGAAATATGAATCCATTCATTCAACGAAAGACTGGAACCCCTGAATTCACTCACACGTTCATTCCACTGGAGCAGGAGAACTTAGAGCTTAGGCATAAGGACTGTGCCAGACATACCTGGTTCGAGTCGTACTCTCACCCACAAGTTCTGTGAACTCGATCAGGTCCTTGCTCTGTCTGAGCCAGTTTCTTCTGCAAAATGAAAATCGAACGAACCCGTCTTGTGGAGCTGAAATGATATTTGGGACAATTTATATAACCTTAGAACCCAGATCCAAAGGTACTGCTGTCATCCTTGCCTAGCTCCCAGGCTCTGGTTTGCTCATGGGAATGAAGATCTCTGTCTCGGTTGCTTCAATGGATTGTGATAAACTCACCCTGCAGAGCCAGTCATGCCCAGAGCAGAGCAGTCACCATGGTTGCAGCTTGGTTGGAGAATTAAAGTCCTCCTTCTGCTCTCCCCACAATTCATCTACTGGCCTCAGAAAGTCACCTTGTTGGGTTTTTTCCTTGGGTCCCTTCTCTTTGTCTAGAGAACACTTTTTCCTTCCACTTTTTCAAGATAGTGAAAAGTTCTATCCACTTCTTCAGTTCTCTTAGTTTTATTGTTTCCATAATGTAGTTTGAATGTCTGTGTATTAACCTCCTCCCTGGTTCAGAGCACAGGCTGGACTTGCAGGACCATTTCCAAAGCTCCCTGACAGCTCTCCCCGCTTCCTTCCTCCCCCTACTCTTGGTTTGCACGAAGCCTGTGAATAGTCCACTCCTCGGTTTCGAGCTACCCAGCAGCTTCCCGCTGCTCCTCTATCAAAATCCAAATTCATTACTTTCAGGTGAAAAAGATGAGCCGCTCTTTTCCGAAATCTTTTCTCTCCTCCCATAGCTAGCAGATTAGGCCAGAGAAGCAACTGAGGCCAGGGACACAGCCCTGAAATGTGGTGGCATTGTTTTCACTGTTTTAATTATTAATTATTACTTATTAATATAATTATTTAATGACTATTACCACACAGCTTTTGTGGATCATGTCAGGGGCTACTTACTTGGGTGTTTCCAGCATGGAAACTTTTACGCATTTGCATTCAAGATATCGCTTAAGGATGGAGTGATCTGAAAGCTGGACTAGAGCTAAAAGACCTTCTTCCACCCTCACTAGCACAGGTACAGGGAGAAGAGAAGGCTACCACTCCTCACTGCCTGATGGCCATGGGACCTACTTCTGCGTTACAGGTGAGCGAGCTCATACAATGATAGCTGGCTTCCCCCGGAGCGAGGGGTCCGAGAGAAAGCAAGCAGGGCTCTGCATAACCTCATCTCAGAGGTGACAACCACTGCTTCTCCTTCTCCCACTCATGAGAAGAGCACTGTTAAATGGGGCTCACACGGAAGAAGTGGGGGTTCAGCTTCACCTGTTAGAGGGATTCTTAACAACATTTATGCACTTGCTTTAAGTCACCACATCTGGGACAGGTTTTGCCATTAGAATGAGTAGAGGTGAGATTTGCCACATCTGGCTCAGTTCTTTAAAAGCCACACGGCTCATTTCATGCTCTAGATTTCCTTCCACTGGCCGGTTCCAAAAAAGTGACCAGATCCAGGAAACAGCAAAGCCAAGAGATCAAAGGACTTGGGGTTTCTGCATCCCCGTATCGAAGAAAGCCTGGCATTCACCAACCAGTTTAGATGTTCACTTGAGTTGGAAATGAAGTGCTTTTCTGTTTGAATCTATACTTCAGACTCCAGCTTGTCACAGAAGTGTAGCCTGACCCAACTTGTACTTCCAAGCACCTACATTAAGCGGCGCTTTGCCCTTCTCAGATCATGTCCTCCAGCCACCCAGCCCCAGCCATACCACCATCCTTCCAGTCACACAAGCATCCCCAGGCCTTGGTTGCTGTCCTCTGTCTCCGCTGCTTCTTCCTAACATGTTTTGGTGGCTCCTGTTGCCCTTTGGGACTTACTGGCTTTAAACCTTACGTCCTCATTTGAGCTGGTTATTCCAGCTAACTAGGGTCCCGCGTTTTACACCATCCATCTAACTTACAGCACTTACCAGAAAGTGGAACTTATTTCTTATTTCTTTATATTGCTTGCACTGATCAGCTCCTTCAGGCTACAGTCCGCATGCTCAAGAGTATTCTTTAAACTATTCGCTTCCTATTGCAAGTTCCCAGCCTATCGAAGTTAGGTGTGGTCATGTAACTTCTCCTGATTGTGAAAAGTGAACGTAAATGATATGTGAAAAATTTCTGAGAAAAAGCTTTAGGTATCATCTGGGTGCAACTGCTCCAATTTCTGCTCAGAGAGAAAAGGGATTACAAAGGAAAATTCATCAGTTGCTACGATGGTTTGTGTCTGTGTCCCCCCAAAGCCGCATGTGGTCACAGGTGCGTGTGGTGCTGGGATTCAGGGCGTGTGATTACTAAACCAGTCCACTGATTGGTCTGGCATAGTTCTGGGTGTGGATAATGGGACGGCCTTCCCTGGGTATGGGTGGCTCCACCAGAAGGGTTGGTAGCCTGGAAAGGATAAAAGGGAGAGGCCGGCTGCTGCCACCAATTTGCTGTTTGCTTGCCACTTTTTTACTATTTCGCTGCTTTGCTGTCTTCTGCCTGCCATAAACTGTTTCTCCTCTGAGATGCCCCTCTACCATTCCAACCTGACTTGGAACCAACCAACTATGAATTGAAACCCCTACAAGCTGTAAGCAAGGCCCTAGGTTCAACAACCTTTCCTCCTATAGCTTTGGGTGTTGGGTATTTTGTCTTAGCAATAAGAAAAGTAACTAAGACAACTGCTTTCTTTTTTTTAATGGTGAAGGTAAAATATCCACAAAACTGAATCAACCATTACAAAGTGACATTTTGTGCATTCGTGAGTTGGCTTTGTTCCTACATGGCTCAGAGTAATGTGGAGCTCCCTGTGGAAGGAGCTGATTGAGAAATGAAAGCTATTGGGAAATGCCCTCTTCGTGGCAGATTATTTCGTTATGATTAAGACTCTTGACATCCACGGAGTCAATGGAGGAAAGAGGAATTCCTAACAAAATAGTTGGGATGCAAAGATAACTAAAATAAAATTATAAAGAAGTAATTTTGTGTAAATTTAGGATTTCTTTTGAAATTTCAGTGATCAGAGAAAAGGTAGAAACAAGGGCCAGGGATTTAGCTCAGTGATTCTGCTGCCTGCCTTGTAAGCGCAAGGACCTGAGTTCAATCCCTGGTACCCCCCAAAAAAAATGTAAAAAAAGAAAAGAAAAGGTAGGAACAATCAACTATTAAAGCTCAAGTTCTTAGAATTTTCCTGTTGGCTTTCAGAGATTTGGAGTGTCAGAACAGTTCCTTTTCAAACACTTCCACCCCAAGTAAAGAAGGGAGAGACCTTAGGCAAGTGGCTCGAGGCTAGAGCACTTGCCTAGCATGGCCACGACCATAGATTCAGTACTCAGCACTGACAAAAAAGTGGGGTTTCAAGGAAAGAGAAGAGAGACATGGAGGTGGGGATTAGAAGAGCTGCCTCACTCTCACCTTTAACTTTCAAATCACTCCATCATTAAACTGATTTCATAGAGAGAATAATAATGTTGGGAAAAGTTTTCCCAGTTGGGTTAGCTTTTCCATCCAATAAAGAACAAAAATACTTGCAAGTCCATCAAAACTGGGAGGATAGCGTAGCTTGAAATCTGACAAAATTAGTAGAAATTACTGCTCAGAGTTATAATTTCTGCTCTGTTCAAGAAATATGTCCAGTTACTGCAACAGCTGATGAGTTTTATGGTGCAAAGTAAACTAGGAAAATACATGTTTCAAGCCTTTTCATTTGTAGATAAGACTGAAAATCCCTGATACCATTCAACAGAAAGATGTATGATCCTGAGAGAACAGATGTGGCTGCAGGCATCCTCCAGGGAAGGTGTGTGAGGGTGGTGGTTTAAACTGAAACATTAACTATGAGTTAATCCATTAACGTAAATTAACACTTCAGCCAGTTGAAAGAAGGAAAATAAGAAATATGCAAACAAATTATCTATCCCTCTTCTCATGAGTTTTATGCATCATATTTCATCATTGAAAGAAAGGTTACAACATGATCAGATAATCAAGACACTAGTACTTAAAAATGAAAAGGGTGAAGGGACATAAACGGGTTGCTACATTTAACTTGAAATGATAAAGTGTTGCTGCATTGACTATAATAAGTTCATGTATATATTGAAATATACAGAATGAAACCACTAAGAAAATGATTTTTAAAAAGACGCACTAAAAAACACACTATAAATAAGAAAAGAGAGAGTAGAGAAAATAAAGACTTGGACTCTAACATTAAATAATTACCCTAAGTGTAAATGGCTCAAGGAGATGAATTAAAAAGTAAAAGTTTGGCAGGGTGGAGAGAGAGAGAGGGAGAGGGAGAGGGGCCCTTCGAAGAGGTCAAAGGAAAGGAGTAAGGGTGGACAAAGGAACCCAAAGGGAGAGTGGGAAGATTCAGCCTTGCCAATAAGCATATATCTGCCTAATTCCCTCAAACCCTGAGAAAGGTCAATCAACATTCCCTCAGTCTGTATCCTTCTTCTCTTTCATCGTCTTCTTTAACTAGCTTTATCCTTGCCACCAATCGGTAGATTGAAACTCCTCACTTCACTTCTTCTCCCTAAGAGCTGAGATGTTAGGACCTATTCCTAAGCATCCTGTTACCGGTATCTTTGGTTTCACAATCCTTAATTTTTTTCACTATGCTAATTTTCTACCCTGGATGGGCTCAACAATCCGCTTTATCTTTCATTGTACTGCAGCCGAAAATATTTACTAATAGGGTGAATCGATGTCACTACACTGGTACAATATTTATTCTCAGCAAAGTGCTCAAGGCTCCTAAGCAAAACTTTTCACCTTGTGACCTATTCCCTCTTCTACTTCTTGTAAATTTAATTCCAACATTCATTGCTTTCTTTATGCTGCTTATCATTTAGATCAAGAAAATAAAAACCATGGGACAAGCTTCTGTTGTGCCCAAGTCGCAAAGTCCCCAAAGACCACCAAGGAGTTGAGTCCAATATAAATGCACATGAGGAGCTTATTGCAAGCTCGAGCCAGGACCCTCGTCCTTCACTAACCAAGCAGATAAGAAACAAGAGCCCCCCTCCTACTATTAAAGCATGATTGTCTAGGGTTAGGGTGGCTTGAAATTCTTCTTCTCTTATTGGTACTTATTACTATGACTTACTTATATTGGATGTTGCTGGGGCACTTGCAACAGAGGGGAGATAATTATAACAAGCTGGGGAGGGGCCTAATTTAGAGAAAGACCAGTGTATCCTTTTCTGCAGAAAACATCTTGAGTAGGTACTTTTTTTTACAATGCACATCCTGTGTGGTTAAACAGTTAGGCAATAAAAATCCCCTCTGTGCTTGGCAAAGCATGCAGTTTCTCTTGTTCAACTTATCTCCAACTTATCCTATTTTGCAAACTTAAGCACCTATTGGGGAGGGGGTAAATTGAACAAGGGAACAGAAGATCAGGAAGGTTTATATACAAAATGGATTTTCTTTTGCTCTCCTCGAAGAAAACCCAGCCTCTACATTCTGGGCAAAGGGCAAAGAAGGAACCCACCTTGATCATAAAATTCGGTTCCCACATTCCCCCTTCTCAAGGACCTCAGGGACCCAATCATGAGGATTAGGGCATCGTCCTTGTTAAGATGCTTCCTGCTGAAAGGGCTTGTCACAAGACCTAAAACTAAAGAAGGGGTCCCCTTGGTCTTTGAGATTTTCGAGGCCAGGGCTTAACCAGAGTTCGGTTTCGTTTATGCCAATAAGAATTTTGTTGTGCCTCAAACTCTTCTTTTACTTTATATCTGGCGCTCTTCAGGAGTTCCCGCACAGCCAATTCTTTGAGGGATCTAGGAGTGGTAAGAGGAACGCATCTATTAGATGGACAGCATTTCTAATGTTCGTCAGCTCTTAAATACTTTGCTCTTATGTCCCGTAAGAATTCTTTGTAAAGACTTAGAACTCTTGGACCTAAGGGACATAACTCTAATGATTCTAGGAATATTACAACCCAATATAATCAATAGGGGTCAATTTGATGGGCAACAGCTTCATGATAGAGACGAGGATCAAATAAATCTGGACGCTGCATCTTTGGGCGCACTGGGACGGTGGGAAAATGACAGAATAGATGTACCAAATAATCTATGGCTAAGGTAAGGGGAAACCAACAACGGTAGATTCCCCCTATCATCGAATCAGGTTTATCCATATTTATTGTGAAATCCATCACCGTTCTATGTTTTGGACAGTATCCGGATAACAATGCCATATCTTTTACATGGGTTGAAGTATCAACTGCCAAATATTGCACTCGAGTGGCACAATAAAGGCAAAACTTTTTAAGATACAGGATCAGAAGCCATTCCATTGTAGTTGGGGGGATCAAATTTTTCCCAATGGTTTCGAAGAATTGCGTGTTTAAAGTACTCAGGCTCAAAGTGCATCTTGCCCTTAGAGAGAGAGAAAATTAATTAGGAAAGGAATATTATAATTTTTCTTGGATGCCAGAGATTTATCTTCAGGTGGGGGCTGATATTGCTGTCTTATTATCATCAGTTGCACAGAAGTTATTCTCTGCTTGACAAAGGCAATCAATTTATTGATTATACAAGGTCCTATTATGAGTAAAATTAATCCCGTTACCAGGGGTTCTGCCAGAGTCAAGAGCAGAGAAGTCAACCAGGGAGAGGTGCTGAACGAATTTTTATACCAACCTTGATTGTAGGTCCTTTCTTTTTTTCTTTTTTCTAGTCTCTCGCGGACCTTTGCCATAGAATCTTTGATTACCCCAGAGTGGTCGACATCATAACAACATTCTTCTCCTAGGGCGGCACAGACGCCTCCTTGTTGTTGAAACACCAGGTCCATACCTCTCTTGAGCTGTAAAGTCACTTCTGCAAGAGAGCTTAAGGATTCTTGAAGTTTTGTTATAGACAATTCAATTCTTTTAATATCCTGATCAATCGCCATTTTGAGCTGGTTATATTGATGTTGTTGTACGGCTATGGCGGCTACCCCAGTTCCTGCCCCTATAAGCCCCATCCCTAATAGTACAGTTAAGGTTATGGCGGAAACTGGTTCCCTTTTTTCTCTATAATTTTTGTATTCCCAATGATCTAGAAAGTTTTCATAATCATGATAAATTATTCAGGGCACCAGATGTACTAGGACACAATAGTCATTGGTCTGATTCAGAACTTGCCCATGCACACAAGGAGTTAACCCTGTAGAGCAGGCCCACCATCCATTATTAGGGGGGACATAGTAAGAGGTGTTGTTGATAGAATGAGTTTGATTACAAAGATGCTGGTGGGAGCTTGGTATGTTGCCCAAGCAGGTGCCTGTTCCAATTACTGACATCAGTGTGAGTTGGCCTCTTCTTCCTTGTCCCAGTCTACACTGGGCGTGGCTATCAGACACATTAAAATCCCCTACAAAGGCTATTCCTTCATAATAAGGGGGCACAATATCATAACATAGCCAACATTTTTGAGTGATAGTAGGTTGGGTCTCGTTAAGCATGTTGAAGGCTTGTTCCATTACATCTAAAAGTGGCTTGTGCGGCCCCCTGGGGTAGGCCCCGGGGTGGTGACTCTTCGTGGCATTGGGTTTTTCTTGGGGCCCTGGGGAGTGTGGGTCTCTTTTTGAGAGTATGGGTTAGAACCTTATTAGGACCTATAGTAAGTTAAGATTTTGGTTGTTTTACCGACTGCCTTATATTGAAGAGGAGCTCCTGATCATAACCAGTTTGATACAGCCTTAGGCCCCAATATGCGCCAAATGCCCATTGATTAAACTGTTTCTCCTTCTCTATCACTTTAACTGGATTAGGGTAATGTCCTAATCTGCTTAATTGGCCATCTGAAGGCTGCCTAGTTACAGTTATCAAATCATCCTTTATAGGGGGAGTCCAATAAATTGTTCCAGTTGATTCACAGCCCCAATTTTTATAATAGAAATATTCAGGCCCTCCACATAGGGTTTGCCAGCTCTTATCTCTTTTTCTTCTAGGGAAAACATAGAAAGGCAGATTTCGGGGTTTTTCTGGGATAGCCGAAGCGCTCGCGGGTTTCTTCCCACATCTCATGAAGATACCTCGTTGTACATTACATAAATCAAACTAAAGTTCTGGCCACCAGGTCCCTGTCGGGGCTATATGGGAAGTACTGTTGACTTTTTCTCCCGACCCAGGGTTATAGATGATCCAGGTTAGATTGGAAGGCTGATGTGGATTAGACCACGAGCTAGAGCACTGACTCGAGCCCAACATCATTATTATTGATACTATTATTGTTTGTCAGACCTGAGGGGCCATCGTCTGGAGCATTAAATCTTTATCTATACACAAGATAATAGAGCAAACAATCTAACAATTATATAATATACTAAAGCCAGACAAACGTTAGAAGATAAGGTAAAATCTGAAGGGGCTGAAAAAGCCAAATCAATGCCTAATACAAATCTTACTAGGAAAATAAAGCAGAGACAGAAAATATTTACAAAGTTTCCTGTACTAAAGGCAGCACAGTGGCCCATATCAGGGCAATCCTAAACTCTTCTGGTTATTCTTAACTTTAGAGGATTATTGGGATCCTTGGCTATTTTTCAACTTTCTGGAGACAGCAGAGATGATTCGGGTGGTCTGTCTCTCTTCACATGGGTGTGATGGATCCAAGCAGCGATCTCGTCTACTTTAACTATTGTGGGAGTGGATAACATAAGGGCCTTTCCAACGTGGTTCCAGGGTATTCTGTCGATGCCACTTTATAAGGACCCAGTCCCCTGGTTTGAAATCATGGGGAGTGGGATTTGGGCCTGAATCATATAATGCTTGAAGTTTAGGCCAAACCTCTTTATGTACTTGTTGGATACCAGATAGAGAATTTAATAATTCATAATCTTTAAATTCAGATAGAATTTCTGATTGAAGGTTTGGGATAATAGGAGGAGGAATGCCAAACATTATTTCAAAGGGGGTCAATCCCCATTTGTAGGGTGTGTTACGTACCCTATAAAGCACAAAGGGGAAGAGTGACACCCAATCATCGCCAGTCTCCAGGGTTAATTTAGTCAAGGTCTCTTTTAGGGTTCTATTTATCCTTTTTACCTGTCCTGAACTTTGGGGGCGATATGCACAATGTAGTTTCCAATTGGCCCCCAATACCTGAGCTAGATCTTGGCTTACCTTAGAGACGAAGGCTGGTCCATTATCAGACCCTAGAGCTGCTGGAAACCCATACCTTGGTAAGATGTCTTCTAGCAATCGCTTCGTAACCATTCTAGCTGTCTCATGTTCGGTGGGGAAAGCCTCTGTCCATCCTGAGAAAGTATCTACAAATACTAGCAAATACTTATAACCATATTTTTCCAGTTTTACCTCTGTAAAATCCATTTCCCAATAGGCTCCAGGTCGGATTCCTCTTAGGCAGTGGCCTAAATTGCTCTTGATATGCCTCCCATTGGTTATTTTACAGACCTTACAGGATGAGGCGAGTTCTTTGGCCTTAGTAGAGATATTTTTTATTTTGATTTGAGACCGCTGGATCAATTCTTGCATTTTTCTTTTTCCCATGTGGGTGGATCAATGGAGAGTTGAGAGCAATTGGTTTCCCAAGTTTTCAGGCAAGAGGATGGTTCCATCTTCTAATTTCTACCATCCTTTAACCAGCTGAGCTGAGGGCATCTGCTTGACCCATATCATGTCTGAATCAGAATATTCTCCTTTCTCAGGGAGAACTGGGGTCCCTGAGTCAGGGAACTGTAAGTCCAAAATCTTTGGGGCACGGAGGGCTGCTTCTCTGGCTGCTCGATCAGCCAGATTATTGCCCCTGGCCATGGACGTGTTACCTTTTTGATGGCCTGGGCAGTGAATTATGGCAAGTTTCTTAGATAACCATAAGGCCTTTAATAAAGCCAGAATCTCTTCCTTATTTTTTATAGTCTTTCCTTCTGCAGTCAATAGCCCCCTTTCCTGATATATGGCCCCATGAACATGAGCGGTGGCAAAAGCATAGCTACTGTCCGTATAAATGTTTAGTTCTTTTCCTTGTCCCAAAGTCAAAGCCTGAGTTAGGGCTATGAGTTCTGCTCATTGTGCCGAAGTCCCAACAGGGAGAGGTTCAGCCCAAATTATTTCAGTCTCTGGCACCATTGCCGCCCCTGCATACCTGTGTCCATTGTGCATAAAACTGCTTCCATCAGTGTACCAAGTCAATTTTGCATCTGGCCATGGTTGGTCTTTCAGGTCTTCTCGGGTGCCATGCACCTGGGCCAGTATGTCTTTGCAATCATGGAGCAGAGCATCCATATCCGGGTCAGGTAGCAGGGAGGTGGAGTTTAAGGCAACTGGTCATCAGTCATCAGTGTACCAAGTCAATTTTGCATCTGGCCATGGTTGGTCTTTCAGGTCTTCTCGGGTGCCATGCACCTGGGCCAGTATGTCTTTGCAATCATGGAGCAGAGCATCCATATCCGGGTCAGGTAGCAGGGAGGTGGAGTTTAAGGCAACTGGAGGCTGAAAAATAACTCGGGCAGGATTGAGGAGAAGGCCTTGGTAATGAGTTAGCCGGGCATTGGTTAGCCACCGGTCTGGAGGTTGCTTTATTATTTTTTCATGGCATGGGGGGTGGTCACATACATTTGTTGCCCCATAGTGAGTTTGTCTGCATCCTTGACCATTTGTGCTACTGCCGCGATCATTCGCAGACAGGGTGGCCATCCCAGTGCCACTGGGTCAAGTTTCTTTGACAGGTAGGCTACCGGCCTTCGCTAAGGGCCTAAATATTGAGTCAGAACTCCTTTGGCTATCCCTTGCTCTCATCCACGTACAAGTGGAAGGGCTTGGTTACATCTGGCAGCCCCAGTGCGGATGCACCTAGCAGTGTGTGTGGCCTTGATTTTCTCAAAAGACTCTTGTAAAGTCTCTGTCCATTGGAAGGCCTCCTGGTCATTAGTAACTGCATACAAAGGCGTAGCTAATTCCGCAAATCCCGGAATCCACAGGCAACAGAATCCAGCCAACCCCAGAAATTCCCTTACCTTGCGAGCAGAGTCTGGAGGGGGGATTTTAAGCACTGTCTGCTTTCGGCCTTCTGATAGCCATCTTTGTCCCACCTTCAACTTGTAGCCCAGGTAGCTTACCTCTAGTAGACATATTTAAGCCTTCTTGGCTGATGCTCAATATGCAAGGTCTCCAATGGTTTTTAATAGCTCTTTTGTTCCTTCTAGGCAAGCTTCTTCTGATTCTGCTGCAATGACAAGGTCATCTATATATTGTAGCAAGGTTAGATGAGGATTTTGCTGGTGGTACTCACTCAGGTCTTCATGTAGGGCCTCATCAAAGACAGTGGGTGAATTTTTAAATCCTTGAGGCAGCCTAGTTTAAGTCAATTGTCCATTGATTTCTTCATCTGGGTCCAGCCATTCAAACACAAATATGGCTTGATTTTTAGGGGCCAAAGGAAGGCTGAAAAAAGCATCTTTTAAATCCAATACTGTGTACCATTGGCAGGAGGGAGCTAATAAACTCAAGAGCGTATAAGGATTAGGTACAGTAGGGTGGATATCAATTACCCTCTTATTTACCTCTCGTTGATCTTGAACTGGTCAGTAGTCATCTGAATGAGGTTTCTCCACAGGCAGCAAGGGAGTGTTCCAAGCCGACTGACATGATTGCAATATCCCTTGTTTCAATAAATTTCTAATATGGGGCATTATTCCGCACCGGGCTGCAAGTGGCATGGGATATGGACAGGCCCGAATGGGGTCGGCTCCAGGTTTAACTTCAGTGAATATTGGTGCTCTATGTTTGGCTAATCCGATTCTTCCTGTTTCCGCCTAGGCCTGAGGGAAACTCTCAAGCCAGAAGGTAACATCTTTTTGGGCGTTGTGGCCCCAGCATAGGCGTTTGATAGAGCCTATGTTCATCCTCAAGCCGAACAGTCAACACATGAATAGGATTCCCATCTTCGTCAGTCACCTGGGCACCCTCCGGTTTAAAATGAATTTGAATGCCCAATTTTGTCAGTAGGGGATATGGGCATTCTGGGATTACCATGAAGGAGTGCTGTACTTGACCAGTGCTCAAATCTATTGTCTTCTGAGTAGTCCATTTGTATTTCTTTATACCAGTAGCTCCTTGTACCCAGGAAGTTTTTCCAGAAATTTTTCCTAATGGCTGTAATAAAACTGAATGTTGAGCTCCAGTGTCCACCATAAATTGTATTGGTTTCCCCTCCACCTTAAGGGTTACCCTAGGCTCAGGGACGGGTTCTGAGCCCCATCCCCCCTAAGCACTTTCTTCTCCCATCACCAGAATGGGAGCCTTTTTTCAGGGCCTCTTAGGACATTCCTTAGTCCAATGGCCCTTTTTTTTTTTTTTACAATAAGCACATTGATCTTTGCCCAACTGGTCATGGCTCAGACTCCGGGGCTCTCTTTCATTTTGGCTTCCGGCCAATTTTCTCAACTCTTTTTTACGTTCTCTGGGTTCTCCTATGGTGTTTGCCGCTAAGACCCGAGCCAATTTGCAGGTCTGGGGGTCTTCAGTTAGCTCCCTGTTATTGTAGACTCTTTCTGCAATGACCACCAAATCCTGTACACTTGTTTCACCTCATATCTTCTGAAGCTTCCTTTTAATGTCAGGGTCAGCCTGGTTAATGAAAGCCATTATTATTGCTGCCCTGGATTCTGGGGCCTCCGGGTCCATAGGAGTATTCCCGCGAAAGGCCTCCCAAATTGGTGGGCCTTTTGGCGGCCGCACAGAGACCCCCCAGTAGAGTCTGGCGATAAACCCGGAGTCGCTCCTTACCTTCTGCTGTATTATGGTCCCAATCAGGTCTAGACAGAGGAAAAGCTAGGTTAACGAGATCTGGATTTGTCATTGGTTCTCCATTTTCTCCAGGAACCAATTTGCTAGATTCAATCAAAATTTTTTCTCTTTCTTCAGTAGTAAATAAAACACAAAGTAACTGCTGACCATCATCCCTGGTAGGCTGGTGAGTAAAGAGCACAGTTTCTAATAAATCAATTAAATCTCTAGGATTATCAGAAAATTTTGCATTCTGTGTCCACCAATTGTACAGATCACTGGTTGCAAAAGGCCAATAATGCATAGGCTGATTGCCTGTTCATCCAGGGGTCCTGCCTCCCTTAGCGGCAGGACCGTGGAATCAGCTGGACCCAGTGGGGATACAGCCCGCCATTGTCTAGTGTTTTGGGCGGGTCCGCTGGGAGGTTGCGGATCCGGTATAGCAGCAGCAGCACCCTCCTCCGGAACAGGAGCTGGGTCTGGGTCTGGGTTTGGAGGGGGTGACAGGGAGGAGGGGGACAAGGAAAGATTAATTCTGGATCTGTTTCCCCCTGTAAAGGTAAAGGAGGGTAAACTGGGGCACTCGGCTTTGTGGCGGATTTCCAAGGCTTTTCTTCCGTTTTAGAGACCAGAACAGGAGTCAACTGCTTAAGAGTGAGAAAAGCCCCCAAGGAGGGCGGTTCAAAACCAAGTCATCCCAAACGTCAGTATAAGGAACCTGATCCGGATGACTCTGAAAGACGATCTTTTTCACCTTCTGAATGATCTTTAAATCTAGAGTGCCACCTAATGGCCATCCACTCCCAATGTAGGCCATTCAGAATTACAGTCTGATATTTCCCTTTCTTTACCTCTACAGACAAATTACGGGCTCGTGCCTTTACTTCCTTAAAATGTTCAATTATCAGGGAGAGGGGAGTAGTTTGGGTTTGTCCCATTTTCAGTCATGTCTGTCTTTGTCCCCACAAAACAGAACAGAACAAAAATACTAAATGGATCCAAAAATAAAAACAGAAGTAAGGCGGCAGCCTAGCGCCGAACCATGGGAGCGACCCTCTCCGCCTTTTCAGGTGTGGGGCTCTCTGTCTCCACTCAGAGACGTCTGGAATGTCTTCCAAGAACCCAGCCTGTTAGGCACCATATAACGCGTCCGTCACAACCCTGCTCAGCATCGATTTTCTCGCGAGAACAAAGACAAAGAGAAAGAAAAAGAAGACAAAATAACACTTACATTTACCTGAACTGCCGGCCAATCTCCTCTGGAGTGAGTCCTGGGGACTTTGGGGATCCCAGAAGAGCCCCCAAATGTTGTTCCCAAGTCACAAAGTCCCGAAAGACCACCAAAGAGTCAAGCTGGATGTAAATGCACAAGGAGTTTATTGCAAGCTCGAGCCAGGACTCTCGTACTTCACCTACCAAGCGGATAAGAAACAAGAGCCCCCCTCCTACTATCAAAGCATGATTGTCTAGGGTTAGGGTGGCTTGAAATTCTTCTCTTATTGGTACTTATTACTATGACTTACTTTTATTGGATGTTGCTGGGGCACTTGCAACAGAGGGGAGATAATTATAACAAGCTGGGGAGGGGGCTAATTCAGAGAAAGACCAGTGTATCCTTTTCTGCAGAAAACATCCTGAGTAGGTACTTTCCACAATGCACATCCTGTGTGGTTAAACAGTTAGGCAATAAAAATCCCCTCTGTACTTGGCAAAGCAAGTTTCTCTTGTTCAACTCATCTCTAACGTATCTTATTTTGCAAATTTAAGCCACTATTGGGGAGGGGGTAGATTGAACAAGGAAACAGAAGATCAGGAAGGTTTATATACAAAATGGATTTTCTTTTGCTCTCCTCGAAGAAAACCCAGCCTCTACATTCTGGGCAAAGGGCAAAGAAGGAACCCACCTTGATCTTAAAATTTGGTTCCCACATTTCTTTTTGTTACAGTTTCTGTTCCTCACATAATCCCAAACACACCTTCATTTGGAGTTTTTCTTCAATCTTTATTAAAAGATAAGATGTCCCTTCTGCTGTGTGTGGTTTCAATTTTTCCTCTCATGGGTTTTCTAACCATATCTTTTCTGTTTAAAACTCCCTAATGTATTTCCCTCCAACAGCCCCTCCACTTCATGGAAGCATGTTTGAAAAGCTGAGTGTATCTTTCACTGAGTGGATCACCCCAAGTAGCCAGGTTGCTACTGACCCATCTCTTGCTTTCCATTCCCACCAAGGCTTGTGTTTTAATTACTTTTCTTATTACTGAGACAAAATACTTGACAGCCAAAGTTAAAGAAGGAAATGTTTATTTGGCTTACAGTTTGTAGAGGTTTCAATCCATAGTTGCCTGACTCTAAAGCAAGGTTGCATGGCAGACAGGCATCACAGAAGAGAAACAGTCCATGGCAGGGTAAGCACGAGGCAGCAGGCAGCAAGCAAGCAAAAAACAATAATAGCCCTTTTTCTGTCTCCAGGCTACCCACCCTTAGGCTGGTAGCACTCACACCCTTAATCCTAGCATCACACTGAATCAGTCCTAGCATAGCATCCATGATCCCAACATCTCAAACCCTTGATCAAGCCACCTCCAAAAACCTATAACCTATAACCACAGAAGGCTTTAGGGGGACATCTAGATGCCAGTCATAATAGCTTCTTGGAAAAAAATGTTCCTTTTCTCCTCCACCTTATTATGTGTCTAGCTTGTGGCTTCAAGAAGCAATTCATAACCAAAAGTTCCCCCAAATAAATATGATCTCATTGATTCCCATAAGAAGCTGGGAGATGCACAAAATATCCTTGAAGATATAGGCTCTTTCCTTCCTTCTACTTACCATTCTCAGATTACATTTTTGTCATTAAGGGCATCCCTTGTGGCCACCACTGTGGTCAAGGTGGTCACCACAGCTCTGGGAATCAGATTGTCACACAACTACTTCCAAAGAGAGGAAGAACAACACACAGGGTAGATGGCTCTTCTTCAAGAGGTGCCCACTTCTTAGGCAAGGGAAAATCTTCCTGCTATTCATGTCAGTCAGATCCAAGTCATACAGGCACCTCTTCCAACAGTAGAAAGTAGGGAAGTATTTTCAGCCTCTCTTCTCTGAAACAGTCCTTGCCTGAATGGAAGAAGAGATAATAAGATAAGGTGATCCACAGAATTGGCTACACTCAGCCACCTCTTATTTTTCTCCACCATGGCACTCCCTAGACACTCTTCCCTGTTCGATCTAAAATAATTTAAAGAGCAAATTAACAGAGAGATAAAAGGACACAGGGAGAGAGACTTCGTGGAGGTAGGGAGGGGGTTGATGAAGGTGAGAGGGGGTAGGTTGGGGATAAAAATGACCAAGATTTGTTACACTTATGCACTAATTCACCGAGGTGGTTACGATTATTATGAATCACAAACTTGTATTACACATAAAAAATAAAATATTTTTTATTTGACCAATGACCAGGGCAGATCATGCACACTTTTATCCCCCTTTCTGCTTGAGCATTCTTCTGTGGACCTTTCACATATTAACCACTCCTTCCTTCCTACAGATTTTCACCACAATTGGTTACTTCACCTCACCCTAGCCTGATGTTCCCATAGGGCTGTGCCCTCTTTCTCTCAGGCTTCTGCATTGTTTTTCCTCTATTTATGTCTGAAATGCTGATCAGTCTTTATTGTTCTTGCCCCAACCCTCCTCTCTTCCTGACCTCGGTCGGTTTATCTTATCCTTTTGGATTATTGGCTCCTCTCAGTATACGGAAGCAATTATCTTTAAAATGCATAACTGCATAACACTTAGATGTCTGCATGTGAGGTTCCCAGGCATTTGAAGACTCCGTGAATTCCATCAGATGCCATCGTGACACAATCGGGGTCCACAGTGTGATTGGAGATGAGCAGAATTCTGGTCCCTTTGCCTATTTTTCATTGAAAATATGATCTGTGTTTTCTCTTAAGGTGGTCAGACACATAAAAGAGACTTTTGCTAAAAACTGCAACCCTTTACTTGTGCTTACAAATGCCCAACAAATAGCTAACAGCAGAACAAAACTTGGTCTATATTCTGTAAGACTCTGGGTCACAGCCTTCTCAGCTCTGGCTACAGGCAAATTAGTAACATAGGGAGTTTCTGTCTATTTGCCCTATGTTTACTTTGCCTATCTCACTGCCCTTTAAGACTGAGGACACCTTTAAAAAAGGTTTTGTTTTAAGGCCCATTTTTCCTAATGCAAGGGCCCACTCTAGCCAGTGACAGGTCCATAAAAACCTGTGGAGCTCCCTGACCCTGCATTGTCCCTGACAACCTCAATTGTGCCATATTCCAGACTCCAAATTCCAACCCTTTGGTAAAACCTCTCTCTTTTAACATGCATTATAGATGTCTCACACTGAACTTTTCCCAAAGTAAACTCACTATCTTTAATCATTAACTCGCCCATTGCGCCGGTCCTCTCCTTCCCCTACACTGTGTCTCTTGGCTGATGTATCCCAGCAGGGTTCTAAATAGCTTTCTCATCCCAGTATTCCCATCTGCATTCAGTTGGTCATGAAGCCCATTCGTGTGTGTCACAAAAGCTCTCTGTCCCGCTGTTGTATTTCTGCTATGATGTTCCAGAGAAGCTGCTCATTACTCTCTTCTTGGATTATAACATTCACACGACTAATGTCCCCTTCAGCCTCCCTCCTCCATGCCAACACCATGGTCTCTCACTAAAATCAAAACCTAACCATTTTCCAGTTACCATCTACCTGTGACCCCATCCCGGCATACAAACCCTGTTCCCTAGGAGTACACCCACGTCTTCGCATCCTGTACACTTCTCCTTCCCATATTTTCTTCCAAAGCCCTAAATGGACCCCTGTTGAAGCTCCTCCCTCAAGAGGCATACTTGGCATTTTAAGCCACTGCCACGAGCTCCTCAGTAAGTCCTGACTTTCGCCCTGCTGAGGTTTTGCCCTGAAATGCCCATCTCCTTCTCTGCCTGACAAAGGGGAAGCCATCTTGTGAAGCAGAGGTCAGAGGTCACTTCCTCTTTCCCACACCTCTGCTTCCCTGTCTCCTCCTTTGTGGCACAAATGCTTATTACTGAATTTACCCCAGTGAATGATCATCTGCGCTTATGAACCTACATTCCTCATCATATTATGGACTCTCTGAGAGTAGAGCTCAAGAGTAATTCAGCTTTCTGACTGTCAGACAGCAAATATCAAGCCATTGGGGGAGTAGTATGTATTTATTTTTTAACATAGATTTTATTTCTGTAGCCAATATTATGTGCTTTTTATGAGTGACGGAGTGTTCTGGGGAAAAGAAAAAGTCTTATATGCTCTCATGGGCAATGTTGACTCCAAAAGCACTAGTGTCTGCATTTCGGAAAACCCTGAATATCTATCTATGTGCTGCATACCACCTCAGTTTTGTTCTTCACTCTGCAAGTAGCCACTAGGGAGCACCATAGTAACATATTTCTCTGTCCAAGTCCGGGTGATTTGTTTTAGAGCAAAAACTAGTGAACACCCAAAAAAGCTCTTATGTCTACATTTTTATAGATATTTCTGATTTTTCAAAGAAAAATAGAATATAAAGTTCTTACTCTTTATCTCCATTCTTCATCTCATTCAGGAATCCATCCTTGAATAGTCATTTGGGATATTTCCAAAGGAGAAACCAAACTTCCCATTTTTCTCTGACTGTAGTGAATCCTTCACTTAACAAGCACTATGTCTGAGTCTCCAGTTACTTGCGAGCCACTTCAATAGGAAATGTGGAAGACAGAAAGCTTAGTGGAATGTAAAGATAACAGGGAAAGGGAGATGTGGTTTGTTTCTACTGTTAGTCTGCTCGGATTCAGGCTAAATAAACAATTGTGTACTTCTTTTCATTCCTTATCTGCTTATGTGCCATGAAGAATATATGGAAAAACATGTTCTACATCAGCCATTATGGGAATGCACATTAAAACCACATGTGACACCAGTGCACACTTGTGATGATGACTCATAAAGACTAGTGAAAATCCGGATACTGAAGAAACTAGATCACTCATACATGCTATCACATGTATGGGTAAGTGGTAAAAGGCAAAGTAGTACAGCCATTCTGAGAAATGATTTGGAAGTTTTTAAACATTAAACATGCAATGTACAACCAGAATTTCAACCCTCTCGTTCACCCCAAAGATGTAAACCATGTTCATATAGACCAGAGGTGGCAAATCAATGGCACACGTGCTGTGGCAGGCTGTTTGTATCACTGAAAACTCTAAAAGGGTCGCCATCACCTGCACACGAAGGTTCACTGATCTTTAGCCATAAGACCCCAAAACTGGAAACAACACGGATGTGTTTGAACAAATAAACGGTTAGCAGACTGAGATGCATCCCTACCAGAATGACAGTCCCTCAGAGACGTGCAAGCCTCATCTCTACAGCCTGTCATCGGGTGACCTCAAGTGGTAAAAGCGTTTGCATGTGTGATTACAGTGTGGGCCAGGAAGCCACGAAAACACACTCAACACTCTTAGTCATCACAAAGCGCAAATGAGAGCCACAGTAGAACTGTTAACATGTAAAACTTACAATGCCCAATGTCGATGAGCATGTGAAGCACTCGGAACGCTCAAAGATAAATATGCACCTGCCTTATGACCTGGTCATCCATTCTAGATATTTACCCAAGATAGATGAAAGCATGTGTCCACGAAGAAAAGAGGCTTGCATAAGAATGTAGAGTAGCTAAGCCTGGAGACAATTCAAACACCCAGAAACAGGTGAATGATAAATAAATGATGCTCTATTTATTCATGGAATGCTACTAAAAAACTACACTGGAATAGTGGGACTGTTTTCTATATTACCATGGAGATGACTATATGACTGTATTTTTTAAAACTCATACACCTGTAATCCACAATGTAAATTTTACTACATATAAGTTTTTTAAATTCAACCAGAATGATAGGGGAAAATGAAGGTGGAATACAGATTCCAACAACTAAATATAACTTTATTAGAAATGAGTACATAACCCAACCAGAAAAAGGTGAGGAGAAATAAACTGACCTAAATATCTCTGTTTAAAAATGTTTTTTGATAATATATATGATTAAAGACAAAAACTATCAGCAAACACCATATTCTAGTTGGAAATTTTGTTTTCACAGTGTTACAATTCAGGGTTACTATTCTGAAATTACTTCCAGAAAGTGTAGGGTTGAATAATTTGGTGCATAATTTGTAGATAATGAGAATGAAGCCTCTTGCTGTTACAAAAAGAAAATACAAATACACAAAGGAGAGATGTTAGAATCCACAATGTGGTGCTACTGGCGTCAGAGATATAGTACAACCTCACAGTTACTGGTGTGTGTCTACTGGGTGTGTACTAGAACCTGCATATCTATAGGTAAACAGATGTGTCTGTGCACACAGATGGATACATGAATAATTTATATATGTGTTAGAGAAAGGGAAGTAGATAGATAGATAGATAGATAGACAGATGATAGATAATTCTCTAGCTCTGTTTTCTGATACAGCAATAAGGAACACATTTGGCACCCAGATTTGGGCTTCTAAATGCCCATAAAAGGACCTTGGTCTCAATGGAGAAATTATCAGTTCTAGCTCTTAAACAGTGACAATATAATTTGTAAATGTAAGCCCAAAGCATAGCGTAGTTAGTTCCAAACAGTAAGGAGGTGATAAAATGTATTAAAAAATAAAAAGAGAGGGGTCACCTGAAAGAGCTTCTAGTAGTTAAAGCAGGAATTATTTGGATGATCCCATAAATAACAATCATTTGGCTCACAACCCAAAGGATAAAATATAAATAAGCATAAGTCAACTATCTACATGGCCCCAAATTATTTCCCAGGAAGTATTTATTAAGCACTCTAGTAAGTGTAACATACTTCCAGAAATCTTTGCCTACTACTCCTTCTAGAAGTAGAGCTTAATTCGCCTTGCCTGGAGTCTAGGCTGGACATGAAGACTTGCTACTAAAATAGAACATGAAAATGGAAAAAATGAGGATTTACAGTGAAGAATCTGACAGAGACCACCTAAGCAAGGGCTTGGCCCAGAGACAGATTGACATCACTCCCTCTTGTTATGACATCATACTGCCCCCATGATAGTTTTGCCCCTAACTTATAACTTCAGTCATGAGAAAACATTATAAAAAAACCGAACCTACAGGCAGGTTACAAAAACCTGATGGGTATTCTTTGAATGTCTCAAGGTCATGAAAGCTGAGAAAAGCCACAGAAACCATCGTGGATTGAAGGAGACCGAAAAAAACATAACTGCAATACAATTTCACAGCTTATACCCTATAACAAGAAAAAAAGAGAAAAGATCATTAGTGGGAAAAAACAGAGAAGTGTAAATAAAGTTTATAATTTAGCTAATGACATTTTCATCACTGTTTAATTCATGTGGATCATTGTACTGTGGTCATGGAAGACATTAAAATAGGAGAAATCTTTCTATCCCTGGTACCAAAAAATTTTTTTAAAAATAGGAGAATTCTGAGTGTAAATTACCTAAGAATTCTGTGTATTTTGTGTCCAGTGAGCCTATCATTTCAAAACAAAAGAAATGTAAATAAATTAGGTAAACTTATACATAAGTATATTATTTACTGAAATAACAATAACAAACTACTGGCAGACACAAAATGTGCATGGAGCTCAAAAGATATGCTGAACATAAGAAGCCACACTTCCTGCCTCACCGTATTTTCATGGCCTTCTACAACAGACAGAAGCAATAAAGATAGGAACATTGTCCGTGGGTGTCTCTGGATGGGGAGAAAAGGTCTGCAAAGGGCAGGAAGGAATTTTCTGGGGTACTGGACTTGTCCCCTGTCCTAAGTGAGCTGGTAGCTACAGGAACGCTTACATTTGTCAAATCTCATGGCATGAGGTACTTAAATGTGTACTTCTTACATGTGCATTATACCACCACAAAGCTGCTTCTGAAAATTAAAAATTATGTAATGGAAAAAGGAATTTTCAAAGCAGTATTTATAAAACATACCGAGTACAAATAAAATAGCACTAACTTGATCAGCCACGAACAGGCTACAATCTGCTTAAAGCTTTGAAAGTAATCATAACCCCCAAATTGACCCTGGTGTTCGGAGCACTGAAGCGGGAAATGTTCTCCGTTTCCAGGAAACAGTGTGAGAGCAGCCAGTTCTGGCCTCCACGTGTATCTGAGATTCGCTTACAGCTATTAAAGCACTCATAAATGATCAGGGCTCACGGCCCCGCGCAAAAGCTCGCTTTGAAGTTCAGACCACTTCCTTCCTCTGCTTGGAAGCTCTGGATGCCAAAGACTTCTGTGTGCATGAGCTGCTGAGCTGACCGGAAACGAGCCTGCCGGGACACAGGAGAGTTGATGCTCCGTCACTACCTTCAGCCCCAAGCAACAATCCTGGGGCAGGTGTGGGAGGGGTGCCACCAAGCCACTGACCAGCCAAAGCTATTTGGAAGGGAAAGAAAGGGAAAGAAGAGGTGGGAACACTTGACAGTGAAACTTTTCTCCTGGATTTTAGCATTAAGGGAAGCAGGGTGGGGTGGGGAGGACACTTGGAGAAGGACCAGACTTAGGAATCACAGAGGCCAGAAATCCAGAGAATGGAACCTCAGTTTCCTCATCTGAAAATTTCATGCCAGAAGAGAATCCTCATGTTAAGAGGAGATCCTCCCTGGAGATCCACTAAGAAAGGCTTGGTGGTTGGATTTCTGTGATTGGCATCTGTGCCTCTCTCTCTCCCTGTTTGACAGCTTCCTTTTTTGTTCCTATTATTTATCTCACCGCTTTGCAAAATTTGGACACTGTGTTCCACCCCTGCATGAAGCTATCCTGGAAACAGGTAACTTTTAGGAGCCCCACAGAATTCCTAAAGAAGCTCTGAAAACAAGAAATACAAATGTGCTCTAAAAGAAAATAAAACATTGCTTGTAACTTGGATTAACCAACAAATCACAGAAAAGTTGCAAATATAATACAAAGTCTTTTTGAAAGAACCCTTGAAGATGTAACTGTGATGCTCAGCCTCCCTAGTGTGAGACCCCACAACCCAGAGCACTGTCCTGATTATAATGCAACCATCAGAAGCAGGACAGTAACGCTCACACTCACACTCCTGCCCGTAGCCCTCGTGTTTCACTCAACCTTCACACACTGAGGACCCATTTTTCTCTGCCCACTGCTGATCTTCGTGACCTTGATTCTCGTGGCTTCTAATTTCCCCCAGCGGGCCACCCCACCAGGTGGGAGCCCTCCTCACCCTGTCACCACCCTCGGTCACCCTGCCTTGGGGTATTCTCCTTCCTCTGCTACAGCCCTGCTTGTGCGTGGATGCCCTCTTCCCCGAGCTTTAGGACCACATTGTAATTAAAGCTTTGTTAAGGTTTCCACAACCAGCCTGAGTGAGGCTGAGGCCAAGAAATGTTGGAGGTTCCAACTCTCCAAGATGCATGTAATCATGTCCTGCAGCAATCAAAGGAAAAAAATTTAAAGAATTGTTACGCTCGCTCTGCGGGATGTTAGGCTGCACAACGGCAGACAATTGTGATCCCCAAACGTCTAATCTCCCAGCGACACCACCACTAGCTCAGTTCATGCAAGCATACTCTGCAATGTTTGAACGACAAATTGCCTAATGATGTGTCTTGTAGACCATATACCTGTCACTAAACAACGCATGACCCACAGTAAAAGCGAAGA
Organism: Fukomys damarensis; assembly: GCF_012274545.1. Classification (NCBI taxonomy): domain Eukaryota; kingdom Metazoa; phylum Chordata; class Mammalia; order Rodentia; family Bathyergidae; genus Fukomys; species Fukomys damarensis. Next base: position 5,865,274 of record NW_022900917.1, on the reverse strand, counting down.
AAGAGAAATGTAGGCGGTTTGGTCGCTTGCTACCCCAAACAGTCCCTGAGCTGGGTGAACAACAGCTGTTAAAAAAAAAAATAGTGATGGAGGTTGGCGAACCAACTCTCAACCCCTGACCAAATCATGAAAGTCATCTGCTCTCTTCTTAGAATTCTTAGAGAATTCTCAGGAGACTGGAACACACATTACCTTTCTGTTAACAATTTCGTTTAATTAATTATGACAGTCAAAAGACACGGGCTGCTGTCACGGCCAGATTATCAGGGCCCCGGGCAAAGCTCCCGTTGCATTTGTTGACTTTATTCCTCCAAGAAAAACACAACATTCTTACTGTGCTTTTATCATAGGGTGCAGAAGTCAGGCTGCCGGAAGTCCCGGGGACCCTGGGTTCACAAGCGGCAGTGCTGGGCGGGGAGAGGTGAATAGTCCCCACCTCCAGGTAACTCCACACCTACAGGCGTTACCTGGAGAGGCCACAAAGCAGAGCAGAAGGAGCAGAGAAGGGAAGAGGCGGGGGCTAAGAGCAGAGCACAGGGTGCCACGGAAGCAGCAAGGGACGAAGGCTGGGGTGACCTGTGCAATGGCCCCGGTCACCCTCGCTTCTCACGGTCCGCTCCGCAGCTCGCAGGCCCCTCTTGGCCCAGTCCCTGTCCCCCATGGCGTCCCTCCCACCACCCTTTACTTGTCAGTTCCTTCACAGCCAGTCTGAGAAGAGGCTTCGAGGTTCACTTCTCCCTTTCTCACCTGCATCCCCTTGACTCGATTTCCAGCCAGGGACAGGGCTGAGCTGGACGGAGGAACAGGTACCCGCTGCGCATCTGGGCCTTCGCCTCTGGCCGGCTCTGCGGGTTCCTCCTCCTCCTCGGGATGCTGCAGACCACCGCTCCCCTCTGGTCCTCTGCTCGCCTCCACCTTACCCCGGCCCGAGTTCAGTCCTCCACCGCCTCGGCTCCTCTGCTCTCACTCCCTGCCTTCAACAAACCCAGCTCCGGGTCGTGGGCGCCTCTGCTCCCTCCTGTCCTGAGCAACGTCCGTCCCAAGGGCGCACCGTGAACTCCTGCGTCCAGGCGAGGTCTGGGCTCCCCACGCGGGCTCCCAGCCAGGAGCCGGGCGTCCTTCTGGGACCATCGTTGCCCTCGGTTCTGTCGAGTCCCAGACCTCGCCTTTCACCAGGTCACGGGGGCAGCCTGAGCGCAGACCCCACGGCCGCCCTGGGTACAGGTCTCCTGCACCTCGGGTCTGACCTCCGCTACACCCGCTTGGCGACGCCTCCGACGAACCGCGAAGCTGTGAGCGCCACGCCCAAGGCCTCTCGGGCCGGTGACGATCAGTGATCGCTCCAGCTCCGTCCCTTCCAACTCGCACCTGCGGCGGTGCTTCCTCGAAATCAAGCCTCGCAAAGGCCCCAGCCGCAAGCTCTCGGCCTCCTTAACGAAGAACTCAGGCCTCCCTGACCAGCCAGGTGTGGACAGCCAGGGTCCTCCAAGAGCCTCCTCATCAGGGCGGCTGCTCTGCCCTCCCTCGCCCGCCTCACTCTCCTGCCCCCTCACCTGCCCTCCTTCCCTGCCTCCCTCACCTGGCCTCACTATGGAGCTCACACCACACCTTCGCCCCTTATCCTCACAACCACCAAACTGTTCTCCTTGCCCTTCCTCTTCGTCCTATCTGTCTGCCCTCAGAGTTCACAGAACCATACTCACTTCCCCTTACTGAGAGATGTCATTTTTCTTTCTCTTTGGAGAAAAGAGCAAGTTTAAAGATCAGTCTGCTCAAACCACTCGAGATTTTTTTTTTCTTGGCAGCAGTTTCATATTCGATCTGCGACAATCTGCCTGCGTGTTGCCAAGCTTGGATGTGTTATTGAAGAGTAATACTCAAGGCTGTAGTTTTCTCAGAGGGGAAAAGTATCTGAGAGTCACAGTTGGAAGAAACAAATGTTACTTGAAAGGTGTCCCAGCAGCATCTGCTCATCCCAGGGGGTGCATGCTCTGTGCAGGGCCCGGGCACCAGTCGGCCAGCCTCCTCCTGTACAGCTGCACAGCAACCTCAAGCCCAGAATGCGGGCTGCCCTCGCCTGTCTTTCCCCGGGCCACTGGTCCAGCCCGTCTTATGTTTACACTTCTTGTTTTTCCCTCTGCCCAGCACACATGCACACACTTTTCTTCCTTTCTAACTGAAGATGTTCAGTTTTAAATTTATGCCAAAATGTTACAGAGTCACCTTTTATTCCTTATTTTCTTTATAGTTCAGAAATATATTTTTTGCATCAGCAAAGCCCAGTTACTTCCTTTTCTAGGCAGTATTGGATTAATGGCATAAGCTTTGAAGTCCCAGAGAATTATGCTTAGCGATTGGTGCTGACACTTTCCGGGTGACCTAAAGCGAATCACGTAACTCTCCAACAAAAAGGAATTGTAAGGCATCAGTTTGGGAGAAAATTGGATGTTAGAAAAAAAAATCAGAATTACTGTACATGAAGAATATTCACAATGCCATATGAACACAAAGTTTATTTTAAGTAAACTTCACATTTATGGAATGCTTTTTAGTTTACAAAGCTCTTTTCACAGATATAATCAAAATAAGATAACTTTTCACAATGAGCTCAACTGAGTGACGTTACTATAAGTCTTGTGTGTATCGGGAATCCCGGACAGCCTGCAGTAAGTTGCCAGAGGTCATACACTTAGTAGACGACAGAGGCGGGACTTATGAAATGTGATCGAAAAAGACAGTGCATATTTAAATTTCAAAACTGTATTAGAATAAAGGACACATTGCTATCAACCTCCCGCAAAACCTTCCCCCACTGCTCTGAACACACGTGTCCCATTGTTCTGGCCACTTTCTGGAGCAGGTCTGGAGGTGTTCTTTTGTGAGGGTCTTTAGCTGTACTATAGTGGCTGCCTCAATGTCCTGAATTGATTCAAAGCATTTACCTTTCGTGGTCATTTGACTTTAAAATAGAGCGACACGTCACACAGAGGCAGGTCCGGTGAATTCGGTGGATGAGATACCACGTGTCTTTACAAGCCTGCATTTCTGTTAGCTGGCACCTGGCATGGGCATCACCATGTTTTTTGTTACATCTCATACATACATGAAAGAGGACTTCCCGAACTGCTTCAGAAAGTGACGAGAACAATAGCAAAAGTGTGTTCAAAGTAAGGGGGTTGGTGGCAATGCATGTTTTACTGTAATAATTAATTAATTTTTAACACTCACTGTATTTTTTATCACCCTTCGTAGCCTATGGAACCCATATGACAGTTTTCACTTTAAAGATAGTTTTAAATATCAAAAAGCAATGCAAACGCATTACAGAATATTTACCTCTAGTCCTGCGCTGTCAGAAATACCAAATGGTACTGTTTTTGCTAACTCAATCCTGTCCTGTCTTCTGGAGAGGAAAACATTTCCCTTGCTCCTCTCCCACTGTTTTCTAACCACAGCGCCATGGGTGAACTCCTGCCAGCCTCCCACACCCTTCTCTTCCTTTTTGGCATCAGTAGAACCACAAGACTTTTGTTTCCATAAAGGCACAGATATTTCCCTGCACAGGGATCACAACACAGGAGAAATGCCTTGTGAACGCAGCTCATTTTCATCCTTTCTCTGTCGTCTGCTAAGACAACTCCACTTCACGTCTGCCAGCTTGGTGTCCGGCCACTGTTTCTAACTCCTACAGTCTGCCTGCTAATCCTTCGGAGTCAGGCTCACAGGAAGCTGCCCCTTACTCAAGTCTTCATCTAGAGCTCTTCCTTCCTTTCTTCCTTGCCTCCTTCCTTTGTTCCTTCCCTCCTTCCCCTTTGTACCTGGGATCAAACTCTGGTCTTTGCACTTGCAAGGAAGGCGGTGGCACCACTGAGCTAAATTCCTGCCCCTTCTTTCTTTTTTGACAGCAGAAAACCCAGAACCTACAGTCTCCAACAAATCTGCACCCCTGCCCTTGAGTCTACACCTACACACCCTGCAAGCTGGGCAGAGGAGTCACCCCTCAGTTTGTGTATGAACTGCTTGTGCCCACAGTTGACACCTGCCCCCAGTGCACCCGTGTGAGCCGTACGCAGTGACACAACTCCAGGACCCTGGACAAATCTCTAGATGCAATCTGTTCCAGTCTCGACGAGATGTAGCAACCAAAGAAAGAATTCTGTCACAAAAATAATCCCCAAATAATTCAGGTTATTTTTTGTCTCTTAGAGAAAATCTAGTAAATAAAGCAAGGCAAAACTTTTCCAGATCCTTTTCATCCTTCTTTCCCATCCTCCTACCCTACAGCTATGCCGGAAGTATTGGTGTGTTTCTCCCCACCACCCCAATCCCTCTGTCCTTCTCTACCATTTGACCGGATTTTTCTGCTTCACATGCATCTTCCTCTCCTCTTGAATACACAGTCGGAGCGGGTTTCCCTCTTGGTTTCTCCTCCTGTTTATGTATCGCTCACATTCTGCACAACAAAGGAACGCTAACCTACAGCCTGGAGTTTTCCCATTCCCTCCCACCCATGCAGTACTGCCTAATCCTCTCCCACTTTTCTAACTAAACTTTTTCTAAAATACGAGAAAAACAACTGAGTAACCAGCTGGACAGGGACAGAGTAATCCACACAGAACAGCGGAGGAGGCAAAATGGATGAGTGTAGTACAAAATTCTGCACAGGTTGTGAAAAGGAAGCTGAAAAAGCACATATGCAACAATGGGGCTTCTGAACTGCAGCTATCTGTATCAGGTCAGCACACTTTGATACCCTAACAACCAGTCCCTAACTGCCGTTCAGTCAGCTGTTTCTGCCCTTTGTTCAATGTGACCCTTGGTCCCTCAGTTTCTCCACTTTTCCTCCTCCTTTAACCTCCTCCGGGCTTCGTTGTTCTCCTAACCCAGCTCCTCCCTAGAGCCCTAGAATTCCTGCTCCTTCGTCTTTTCCCTTCTCCTTCTCAGTGAATCTTCTTTTTAAGCTGTGGTAAAGCGTGAGATGTATTCTCGTAGCACATCTTCAAAGGTACCATGGAGTACTGTTAACTAGAAGCGCAGTGGTGGACGGCAGAGGCCTGGAACTTGTTTATCGGAATATCTAAAACTCTGCAGCCCTGGAACAGCACTTCCCCCCAATTCCTGTTTCTTACACCCCTGGAAAGCACCACTCTGCTTTCTGTTTCAGTGAGTTTTGCTATTTTGCATACTTCACATACGTGGAAACAACTTAAATATCCATTAATAGATGAATGAAGAAAATACATACAGTGTGTGCATACAGCGGATATCACTCAGCCACAAGGAAGGCAGGGCTGCCATATGCAGCGAGAGGGATGAACAACGGCCTGAATGTGAAATTCAGTGGCCAATGTGACAATGATAAGGGGCAGATTAAGTCCTGAGGACAGAGATCTCCAGAACGAGACTAGGACTCATTAAGGGGCTCCAGAGGAGATTCATTCTCTTCTGCTCTTCTACATGAGAACACAGCATGCATTGTCTTTTCTGCTTCCACCTACAAAGAAACAGGAAGAGGTGCCATCCTGGAAGCAGACAACAGCCCTGACCAGAGACCAGATCCACCTGTGCCCTGATTTGGGAATCAGCTTCCAGAACTGCAAGAAAATAAATTCCCCTCCTTAAAAATTACCCATTATAAGGTATTTTATTAGAGCAGGACAAAGAGACTGAGAAGAGGACTTTACGCTGAGGAGAGTATCCAGGTTCCCCTCCTGCAGTCACCAGGAGGCTTTGACTATGGAAACTCCCTGAGGGGCCTCTGCATTCCCAGGAGAGAAGACACCTTGGTAGAGCCAGTGCATACTTGACTCATGAATGACTTCGGCATCGGTGCTACCAGACCTCTCCAGACACTGCCCACGTGCTGACAAATTTTATATCTAACCATACCAGATTCCTTATGAAACATCCACAGCAACCTCCAAATCTTCTCCACAGGCCTCATGCCCCCTGCAATGTGCTGCATCATCAACTTCTTTAGCCTGCCTGTTGTCTCCATGAAACCCCCTGTTGAGAGCAGTCTTCCTAGGTCACCCTTGCAAGTAATGCCTCACCATCCCCAGCTACTCCCTGGAGTTTTCTGCTGACAGAAACCTTTTCCGCATCACACTATTGTGATTAAATCCACACTTTTTCCTAGTCAGTGTCTGAAACATATTTGAACCACATGGAACAATTTTTAAACCCAGTATTTTCTCACAGAAGTCTTCGTTTTCTTCCACGTTACCAGCCTCCAGAACATGCTTTATGAGACCCCAGAGGGGGAAGGGAGGAGAAAGGGCAATCTGTGGAAATATGTCAGCCAGGTTCATCCTGAAGATATTTACTTCACGAGGCCTGCTACTTCCAAAGTCAGGCTACTACCCTCACCGACAAAGCTCACACGGCTTTTCTGGGCCCTAGAGACCATCATTTCTGCAGCAGACGGGAGCACTGTAGAAGTAAGATGGCGTCACAGATGGGTGCGTGTTTGTCCTCTAAACCAACACGAGACGAGGCTGGCTTTCTTAGGGTAAGAGGCCTTGGTGATCCAGAAGGTTCCCTGGGTTCATGTCAGAATGAGGAGGTCTGAGCCGACCTAACTCAGTAGATGGACTTTAACCCGTATTTGCAGCTGTGGTTGTCAGAGACGGAAAATTATTTCAACCTGGGCCTGTAGGTGTCTTAAATCAGGTCCTCCAGACACAGGAATGGGGAAGGCTGATAAATGTTATTCACGGAAGTGAGCTCTTCAGAAGGAGCCTAGCAGGAAGCAAGGCAAGTAGCAAGGGGCAGCAAGAGTGAGCAGGTTAAGTCTAGTCTTAGCCCACCCATCAGGACCTCCAGCACACACACTGAACCTTATCTCGATGCCCCAGCAAAGACAAGGTAAGGCATTTCTACCGCAAACCAATCAGGGCTGTGTGCTCCAGTGCTGTGCACCCTCCTGGGCTAAGTGGCTCTCCTGCCCTGAGAGGGAGTGGGTGGGGGTGAGTTGGGAACAGTGAACACTCACAGCAGCCAGGATGAGGGGGTGGAAGAGTGGAAAGTAAGGTGCATTGCCCACTCTGTGCTTTGGATATGTGATGTCATTCAGTCTCCTAAGCCCAGAAGAAAGGCATGGTAGCCCCTTCCATATGCGTTGAACTTGAGAAAGAAAGGCCAGGTAAACAATTTAGCATTGCTTAAGTAGAAGGGACTGTTGCGTGTACCTTCTGGAGGGTTGCTGGTCAATCTTCTCACCAAATTTCAGGACCCAAAACAGTCACTAGAAGATGCCCCCAGAAAGACTGACACAATCCCTCAGGAATCAGTTCTATCCCAACTCGCATCGCAGAGGTGACTGGACTCAGCGTGAGAGAGATAAAGCACCAACAGAGGAGGCCTATGGATTCCCAGCTAGAAACAGAAGCACCACATTCTCAGGAACGGAAAGAGCTCTCCTCCGTGAATGCTGTGAGACTGAAACCTTTATACTACAAGTTTCCAAAATTAGCCTAACTTCTCTGGAGATAGACACCAACTGGGTGTCTTTGTCTGTAATGATGATGCTAATCTTCTTAACTCAAACCTGGGTGGAACAATTTCTACCAGGTAAGCACTGTATTAGATTGCAGTTCAGTGACCCTCAACACAATCCTATAAAATTGGTGCTAATATCAGTCTAATTTTACCAATCAGAAAAAATGGAGCTGCAAAGGTTAGATGAGTTGCTCAAAATCACACAACAAAAGTAAGAGAATGTCAACTAATGACATAAACAAATTCACTGAAATTAAAACCTTTGAAAATTTCTTTGCTTGTAGGCAATGCTGGTTAACCTCGTTTTGTTTTGTTTTTTTTAACCTTGATTTTTAAATTGATTGGATTAAAAGGCTGCAGAAGCGGCCATCGGATTATACAGGCACCAATCGCATCACTGAGGCAATGGGTTAACCAGGGATGAGCTCGCAGCTGCGTGTTAGCTCTGGGGCCTGGAGAGGAAGTAGCTCATGGCTGTGAGGCACTGGGCAGTCTCTGTTCCATCAGCCCTTTCTCTCTGTCTCAGTACAGCTGGCTTTTCTTCTTAGCCACGATGAGATGAGCAGCTTCCCTCCGCCCCGCCGTTCCTCCTTGGGGCCAGTCAACCCCAGCCTGAAACTATGGCCAAATAAACCCCTCCTCCCTTGTGTTATGGGTGCCTGGGATTTTGTCCCCATCATGGAAAGCTGACCAAACAGATAGAGAATATGTTAGTCCGTAGTCCAGTGAGTGAAGTCTCTTGAACTGGTTCCATAAAATAAGATAGCACTGTTTACAGTAGCAAAGAAATAAAAATAATCTGTCTATCAGTGATGGATGGCTAGATAAATTTTATAACATATTCATGATGAGAATATGCTGAATAAATTGTATCTACAGCTGTAGATGTGGAATATATAGATGAGGTATTTAGGAGAAAAGTATAAGGTGAATGATACGATCCTACTTTTTATTTTTAAAAAGGCAAAACGGCTCTCTACGTGAATGTGTTTTTGTACAGATGTGGAAAAAGCACAGAAAATACATATTAAAGTATAACATCTAATATCTCTGGTCAATGAAGCAAAGAAATGTATTACTATTTATATAACTTTGCAATTGCATCCTGCATGTAGCATGAATTCTTTTTTCTTTTTTTGCAATTTTACAGATAAACTCAGTGATGATGATTTAAATTAAAAAAAAAAAAAGTTATCCCCAAACTTACAGATGCTCCTAAAATCTCGGAGTAGAAATGGTGACTCTACCAGTTAATGAAACTTAATGCCACATGGAACGTGAACAAAGATATTCTAATGTATTTCAGTAAGGAGGGGTAAAATCCGCATACAGACAGGATTAGAGTGGTTTAAAGGACTCTAATTGTCTCACATGTAAGTTTTTCCTTCAGTGATCAAAAAGCCAAACAGTGCTGATTAGATGACTGGAAATCGGTCTTCATTCCTGAAGTGGACAACACAGTTGTACACCCATCATCCACTCACCTGGCCTCCTCTACCATAAAACAACTTCTCTTGCCAAAAGAACGCTATCTCTAGCCTGGTTGAGGCCTGGATTACAGGTCCAATCCTGACCCAATTGTTTGAGGAACAGAGATAGGATTATACTGACTGGCTGAGGTCAGTCTGGACCCACTCGCAGAGCTGCTATTGAGAATGTCTTCCAAATCCTGACAGCTAAGACTCATTCGTGGATATATTGTATCTATGTTGATCACACTTAAACAAAGGACTTCATTTTGACAGTGGAGAAAAAAATTCCCTCTTTACCTCTAGATAAACAAGAACATTGGGCCTCCATTGCTATTTATAGCCATAAAAAACTATGAGAGAACTTTATATAATGATGTTAACCCCTTGAAAGGGGAAGGAAAGCAAAGCAATAGCAACAAGAACTAGGTGGATGCCTTGCTTCTACCACTGAGCCACTGGGTCTGCAAACCAAAATATTTTCTGTATTGATTATGCGGTGACATTCATTAGGGTTCTCTGGAGGAATGGAATCAATAGAAAGTATAAACGTAATTATGCAGTGAGGTGCACCAGGTGGGTTTACAGGATCAGAGGCAGAAGAATCCACAGCGACTACACATAGAGAACCCAAGGATCCAGGTACTGCTCAGCTCAAGATAATGGAAGCTGCAGAGTAAGAAGGATCAAGAAGAGCACAGGACCAGTCCAATGTTAAAGTCCTAGAAGCTCCCTGGAGAGCGGCTGGTGAGAGCCTGCATTCAAAGACCAAGAAACTGGAGACCAATGTCCAAAGGTGATGGTGAAGACTTGAGCTCTTCAGACATGGGCACGCTTCCTTCTTCCTTCCTCTTTCTAGTCCATCCTTGCTACAAACCTATTGATTGGTGCCACGCGCATCTGGGGTGGGTCTTCCTCCATTCATTTACTGGCCTGTATGTCACTCATCCACAGACACGCCCATAACTCTGCTGTAGTAACCTGCTAAATGTTTCCTAATCCGTTCAAGTTAACACCTCATCATTAACGGCCACACCAACTTACATTTAATTTCTGCTGTGTTTCACCAAAAATATTCTTGGCAAATGCCTTCTTCCACTCACTCCCATCCTCACAACAGTCTATATGGTCTAGATCTTTTAAAAATGTCAAAGTGGTATTTCCCTCTGTATGTTGTGTAACAGAGAAAACTGTGACGTTTTCTAAGACACTTTAATAAACGTGTCTCACTCAGGGAAAGCAAAGAACTGAAATCCTAGACCACTATGAATGAAAGGCCATTATGAATGTTGGTTACCAAGGAGGGAGGGTATGGGACTATTGCGGAAATGTTGGTTAAACAATAAAATAATCTATAGCCTCAGTTAGAAGAAATAAATTGAAGAGATCCATTGTACAATATGGTGACTCAAGTTAACAACAATGTGTTGCGTTCTTGAAAATTACTAAGTAGATTTTTAGTGTACTCGGCTTAGAAATGACAAGAATGTGAGGTCACATAATGTACACAATGTGTACTCTAAGAAACCCTGCTGTACACCACAAATTGTATTATATATATTATTGAAAATAATTTTTAAAGTAAAACACTAATAAATAAAGATAAAATTGTAAAAGGCAATGTGTCCTCCCTTGGGGTTGACGCCCACACAGGGCACACTCAAGCTGGGACAAGCTTGACGCCCGAGGCTGTGTTACTCACTCGCTTCCTGTTGCCCAGCCTTGCTTTTCTCAGAAGTAGAAGAGGCCAGAGACAGAATTCCTTGAATGTCATAAAAGTCTCCTCAGCAGAATAGATCCTTGTCTCCACTGCTAATAAACAGGATGGCCTTTAGCCAGCAATATCTTTCTGAGGAGGGGAGAGGAAGTCTGCTAAACTCATCTTCTCTTTGGCTCCCCATTCACAAGATTTCACCCCAGCTTTCATCTGAAAAGTCCACAGGCACCTAGTGAGCTCTCCTGGAAGGGACGGGAGCCATGGCTGGAGGGCTGGAACCTAGAGACCTAGAGTTGGAAAGCTCTCCTCAGCAAGCAAGCACCTCAGCAGCTTGGAGGTGGAGACTGTGTGGTTTATTGGGTTTAAACGCAGACTTCACAATCAGCCAGGCCTGGGTTTGTTCCAGCCTAGGTCTGGAACACTGAACAAGGCTTCTTAATCTGTGCGTACTTTAGCTCTGTCACCTGTACAGTGGGGATAATAATGAATACCCAACTCTTAAGGTTATGTGGCTTTGCCTAAGGCCTACCCAAGTCCTGTAAATAGTCTCCTACACGGAGGGGAGCACTCAGGAGGCATTAGCTGCAAAGATGTAGGAAAAGCAAACAATAACGACCTAGGCAACTCCTGAGAATGGGTTAAAACTGTGTGTGGGAGTGATTTTCAGATTATCAATAAGGAGGCAGGGAACACAGGTGTTTAGGAAGTGCTGTTCAGCCCATTTACAATGACTACCATATTTTCTTGGATTTTTGTTTGTTTTTGCCAAATTTTCCACATTATCAAAAATGAGTTTGCCCATCACATCTGTGAACAATCAGACCAGTGACAAAACTCTCCAGCCCTCAACTCAGGCACTTTCCTCTCCCCAACATCAATAAGTTAAAATTGCTTTTCCATCCTCTGAATAGCATAAACACATACATGCAGGAAAGCTTATTGAGATGTACTATGTGCATCAGAGTGGGCAAAAAGAGAAAAGAAACTGTTACCTAAGATCAAATAGTGCTTTCAAGTCTATCTTGGATTTCCTGGAAAATCCATCCACACTGTTTTTCAGGCAGGTTAAAATCTCGGAGCTGTGATCAGCTGCTGGACCAAGAACAAGGCCAGACGGACGGGCTTGGAAAACTGGAGAAGGTGGTTTCCATGTGAAAATACAGCACAGTCATAGCTGGCATCCAGCATGAAGGGCTGTGTAAGACCATGCTTCAAAGATGGCTTTTGTCTTCGTTGCTTTCCTTGTTGCGCGCACACATACACACACCTGAACACAACATACACAACTGAAAGGAAGAGAGCTTTATTCTGGTCCAGGTTTCAGTCCATAGTCAGTGGGCTCCACAGCAGGATGGATGGCAGAGGGGCCTGGCGGAGGAAGAACTGCTCACAGCATGGTGCACAGGAAGCAGAGAGTGTCAAGGGAGAGACCGGAAGGACAATATCACCTTCCGGGTCACGCCCACAGTGACTCCTCCCTTCTGACCAAGCCACACCTCCTATAGCCCCATAATCCGATCACCTTCCAGAGGTTCCACCAATGATCTCATGAGGCTTTACAGGGACATCTAGATATTCACCACAGCAGGTTCTGATGTGGGGCTGAGTCACTAGTAGGGAGCAGCTTGGTTCTTCACTCAAGAAGAGCTGTCACATCTCTCTCTACTTTAAAGAAAAAGCTCCACCGTGAAACTTTTACCCCACTAGAATTAGGCAAATTTTTCCATTCCAAATCAATAGAAGCAGCACATCTATGTGGTATGTCATTTGCTTCTGTCCTTTCTACTTTACTTGATGCTTCACTCCTGTGACAAATGTCGTCCCTCGAGACAATGAAGTGGATTAACTTTCCATATAAAGAGACGCTTCTGTTTCACCCAGGAGCTCTCTCAGAAAAGGCTAGAAGGCTGGGCCATGGCATTGTGGGGATTCTGTGAGCAGGGAAGGGCTTAGCAGTGGCCTCAGCCAGTGCTGTACTAATCCTCCCCTGCTCAGCAACCCCAAATTGCCTGGAACCATAGGTTTTGATTTAGAATTAAACAGAGCCAGATTTGACTTCCAATATTTTCACTTATTAGCCATGTGATTTTGCAGTGGGAAGGTTCCTTTTCCTCCACAGAGACTCATAGATGATACGGACTTCCTCTCAGGACAGCAAGTATGTACTGGTCGCCTACCAAAGGCCAGGCGCTGTGGCGGGTGTCAGGAGTACAACAAACACATTGACTTGTCCATTGCCCTTTCAGAGCTTATAATCAATACATGGAAGCAGTTGGTACTTCCTGGAGCTCTTCAACAAATGGATATTTACACTTCTCTTTGTGAGAAACTGGGCCGGGTCCTGACAACTTCACTGTCGGAGACAGTTGTGTACTGGGCTTTCCAGACCCATACTAGAATGCAGAGCAGGGTGCAGGAAGTTTTATAAGGAGAGGGTGGACGCAGTGCTGGGCAGAAGGAGGGCTCACACTGTAACGCACTTCTGGTGACAAGCTCAGCAAGACAGCCCCAGGAGCTCTAGAGCAGCCCTCCAGAGTCGACCCACACTGGGCTCATTTGGTCACATCTAGCAATCACTGAATGAAACCACCCTGGGGTTGGGCTTGGGCAAGGTGACTCTCTGCTGATGGGTGAGGCACTCGCTTAGCAGGCTGGCAATGGAAGGCCGCCTACCAAGCACACATCCAGCATCTAGGGCATCTGGGGACACATCACAGCATTGACCCGAAATATTGGTCTCATCCCTGCTTCTTGGAGGCGCCAGCTGGGACTGAGACATTAAACCACTAATCCAGCAGATGGCAGTAGCATGATTCAGGTTGGTGGGCATGGATTAAGTAGTATTTGGTGAGTCGGGGTCTTTGGGTGCAAACAACCCACTCTCATCACCTAAAGCTTATAGGGGTTGGGGGAGTGGATGAGCTTGGGAAATTGGAGGAAAGACCCAAATCACAAGGTCCAAACTGGACAGGAGCAAAGAGGGTGGATGTCTAGCTCCTCCACCAAGATCCAGCATAGTATTGTCTCTTTTGGCCTAGGAAGCACTGGAGGCACCACTCTGCCTTCACAAATTCCGCACCTTTCTGTGCTACTGTGTATCACTCTAAGACAGAGACTCAGGCAGGTGCCCATGCTCCAGCTGCCATGGAAACAGCTGGATTCAGGCATCCTGAGCGGGAGGTGAGGTCCTGCCTCCCACATTAACTCATGCAAAGGATCCTGGAACATCAGAAGAGCTCAGACAGGGGACTGATTGAAAACGATAACAACCAAATGTAGAAACAGCAAAGCCTGACCATCAACTTAGCTCTGCACTCACAGAAAGTAGTTATGAGAACTAAACAGACCCTCCAAGCCCATGAAGGGGGTGCAGATAGTGGGCTGATAAAACAAAGGAGACAGATAAGCACCGCAGGTCAGACCATCACGTGGCCCCAGGTCCCATCAGAAGGGGTAGATGAAAGCTATGCAAACTCAGGACTCGGCTGGAAAGATGAGAGAGGGCTCCACAGGACAACAGAAGCGCACCCAGCAAACCAAAGCTGAGCCCGCATCCAAAGACAGAGACCAGAGAAGAGAATGAACCAGAGAGGGGCGAACACCCATGGCCACCACAGCACATCTCGGGCCACGACACAAACCAGGTTCTTTCCAGTGCTAGGCACAGGACCCTTGGGGTACAGCAGTGCGTGACCAGGCTGGCTCAAGGCTGGCTCAGGACTAAGTCTGAAAGCTTTCTATTCCGGCCAACGAGTGTAGCCGGAGAAGGTCACCCCAGGAAGAGAAACAGACCACAAAAAGGCACTGCATAGTAGCTTCCACCTCCTTATCTGCCTCTCCTCCAGAGCCATCCCACAGATGAAGGTGAAGACAAGCAGCACTTATCTGATGCCAAGATACTACGCACTGTGATACTTCAAAACCTCAGAAAAGAGGTCTATTACCCTCATTTCGCCACTGCAGAAGCTGACAGCCATAGATGTTGAATATCTTGACCTAAGTCTTACAGATTCAAGGTTCAAACTCTCATCTGCTGGAACCCAGAGCACACCCATTTTCTATTGCCTGGACACTTTCTCTCCCTTGTGCCTCACTTTAGCCTGGAGTCTTTGTCCCCACTTTACTCAACCACCGCGTGCTTCTTAGAGTCATACATTTCAAATGAAGTCGAGACTTTCATTTCAATGCCAGGGGTATTTGAGGCAACAAGCTTAGTACAAGGCACATTATGCAATGACTGTTTTCCTTGGGGGTTTTGCAGGGCTAGGGCTGCAGATTGGGAGGGGATTGGAGCTCATTTAATTGGTTAGTGTTTAAAATAATTTTGAACTAAAACAAACACAGAAGCATTTAAGATGTGAATAGTTAGGATAAAAATGGGTGATGTCAAGGAATCCTCAAGTCACTTTGGGCTGTGCTGCAAATCTTTCTGTGATGTGTTCACAGCTCTGTCACGGGGATATATTAATACCAACTTTGAAGAAATACTAACTGTGGGGAGAAATATTTAATTGGAGAAAACTCCATTAAGGTCGCCTCTGGTCCCCGGACTCCAGACTTCATTCTGTCCACTCCTCATCCTGGAAAAAGGTGAAGTGTTGATGACCATTCAGAAAAGCCCAGGCGCTAGGGAAACTCCAGGGGAAGACGTCCGAAAACCTCCAGTGTCTGGAAAGAGTGGGAATATCCAGTGAAGAGTAATGAGTCAGCGTCCCAAGAGTATAAAGGAGGAAGCGTGAGATGAAAGGCAGCGAAGGAGGCCTGGGCTCGGGCTGGGAAGACTCACCGGCAGGAGGAAGGGCTAGGTGAGGAGTGGAGGAGGAGGGAGGCCCCTCCGCACTTACTCACGGGACCCAGCCGGACGCAGGCCGCCCCTGCACCGACTCCTCTGGAAGGGCAGGATGGCCGCGCGAGTCATTCGCGGCTTCTATTTCAGTTACTCTCCAGAGCAGGGGTGATTCAAACCGTATGTCCTGAAAACCACTCTTGACTTCGGTGGTTTGGGTTCCTTTAAAGTCCAATGTGACTGAGGCCCCTGTCACAAAACAAAGCACTCTCACAAACAAAGTTGGTTTCAGACCTCCCTCATCTTCCCTTCCCCGTGCCTGTAAAGTAATGCGCTTTCTCTCAGAACTCCGTCCAGAGTAAACGGGACTGATGCAGGGCTTTCCGTGATGCATGAGGCCAAGAACAGGAGGACAGCAAAGATCCAGCCCTGGTTCAGACCACATTTCAGGGCATCTTGAGGTTCCGAATGTGATGGTCGGTCGTACCCGGGCACGAGTGGTTTAAAACAGGATACGTGCTGTTGACCTCGAGAGGACAGGGACGAGCTCTGTGGGCAGATCTTTTGTGGATGGCTTGGGCTTCGAAATCAAAGTAGTGCTGACTTCCTCTAACACAGAGAAAAGAGGCGTTGAGGAAGGGGCCTTCGCCTTCTCTGAGCCGCATCTGTGAGATGGACACAATGAGACCTGCAAAGGAGCGCGGCTGAGAATAGAAAGAGAAGGTGGTGCACCAGGCACAGCGACTGCTACGCCACAGCTGCTTAGGACCTTAGGATAACGCTGCTGCAGATTCTGCTTTAAAACACCAGCACCTGGCACAGTGGCGCTACAGTTCCGGTGTAGGAGAGCCAAGCCATTGTTGTGATTATGTTCCTCCAAAGAATGATTCTCACCTCTTCTAGAGATGCCACGGCCTTCCTGGTTAGAAGGAAGTGTTGGCATCTTGCAGACAACATCTCAGCTCCAGGTTTAGGGAAGCCCTGGTCCCTGGGTCGGACTTCCTGTCTGAACCCCTTCCTGGCTCCTAGGAGATGAACCTGCCCCCGACATTCCGCTTGCTCTGAGTTAACCTTCCTCTTTTATGGGCTTTAACTAAACTCTTGCTACCCCTGATATTTAATAAGAGCTTTATTACTTGCCTGCTGCAATCAGAATGCTGTAAGAGCCCAGAAGAAATGGATAGCACTTTGTAGTTGCCTTGGCAGGAGACCAGGGTTTGCCAAGCAACCCCTCCTCTTGCCACGCCACAGTGCTCACAGATGTCTCGTGTGGATCTGAGGATGCACGTGAACGAATAAATTAAGGGGCTGCTCTGAAGGACAGAAGGTCTACCCGCCATCATCCCTGATCTGGAGGGCCAACAAACTTCTTTGTCCTGCTGGTTAAAGAGCTACTGCCGACTTAGAAAGGAGGCCGTGGACACAACCTTGGGTCACTTACTCAGCGGTGAGGCTGGGTCTTACTGTAGCTCTTCCTTGGCTCCTCAGCAACCAATAAAAAGCAGGGTTTTGTTCACCTCCAGGCAGCGGGAGATATCTGGGCTAGATTCCTAACCCAAAATGTCCTAGTGTCACAGGTCAGCAGTCATGGAGAACTGGAATGACATCTACAGGGAAAAGAGTTGAGGCCACAGGAGAATACGTCTCTGCTGCTTTTATTTTCTGGGTCAGCACAGAGTAGCTTCTCTCACTGCAAAGAACCAGGCTTCCTTGGGCAAAGAACAGATTTGCTTCATGCAAGGGCCTCAGTGGTGGAGTTTACACTTCCCTTGCACTGATTTTCCCAAAATTGATGTGTCTGACCTGTACCACAACTCCTTAGATATCTCTACAGCCACCACAGGACTCTCGTGTCTCCAGGAGGTCTCGTAAACTAGTTAGGGTTTGGGATGCAAATTATAGAAACAGACTCTGGCTGACAAGCAGAAGAGGGGCCGCCTGCAGGGTCCTGGGAACCTCACAGAACTGCCAAACAGATGTGACAGCCAGGCGTGGCAAGGACACAGGGAGCTCCAGCCAAGATCCTGCCGAGAAACGGTCCACCCAGAAGCCACAGCCGTTCTTCAGCCACCAGATTCTTGCTGCAGTGACCCTTGCCTGATGACTGCCGTCCTCTCCGGAAGGAATCTCTAGTTGACCACGCCACCTGCTGCCCTTCCTTGCCACTCTAAGTCTGGCGCTGGGAAGCTGAGAGGCTGCACGTGGGCCGCAGGACGGCGCACCAGTTGCTAGAAGGTGGAGTGAGGAGAGGACGCCCCACTCCTTCCATCCCCGTGGAGGAGAGCAGGACCCTCACCAAGAGGCAAAGGATGCTTCTAGCTTTCCTCTCCCACGCTGCATGGTTAGAGCAAGCCACGCATGGACTGTACCCTCTAAAACCATGAACAAATTTAACCCTCTCTCCTCAGTTGTGGGTATCAGGAATTCTGTCCCCTTGATGGGAAAGCTGACTAATAAAGGTGGTGACAGACACTCTTACACGTATGTCTCACTGTATATCAGACATATAGATACCTTCTCCTGCTTTCCAGCTCTTAGCAGCTGTGCCTGGCTGGGAGTTTGAGGTTTTCTCCATTCAAGTCACCAACAATGACAGTGGCAGTCCCTCCGGTTCCCCAGGGAGCCAATGCCCATTACCTTTGCAACTGGCCAGCTGAATTCTAGCCTACCCTCCTCAACACCTCTTCTTCTGTGAATCAGAAAAACATCACGAGGTTTCTTTCTCAGATAGGCATTGAAGATATTTATTCCACCAAGCGGTCAGAAAATGGGCAAAACAGACAAACGATGTGACATGCTAATCATCAAGGTCCCAGTACCCCTACTGCAAGGTGAACTTTTACCAAAGTGCCCTACCTTACTCACTACTTACTAGTCGCTAGAGGCCCCTGCAGTAAGTCTTTAACCCCCACCTGCTCAGTATGCAATGCAAGCTTGAAGAAAAAAATACACTTGGAACTAAGAGGGCCAGGGGTTTAGTTCACTGGCGCCCTGCCTATCTCACAAGCACAAGGTCCTGAATTCTATCCCTGGTTAAAAAAAAAAAAAAAAAAAAAAA
>NW_022900917.1:5807783-5846645 GCF_012274545.1 Fukomys damarensis | reverse complement strand
AAAAAAAAAAAAAAAAAAAAACAGACCTAAGAGAACTGGGACGGCCAATGCTGAATCCCCAGCAAAAGACCTCGGTCAGTCACATCCACTGATTTTTATTGTTCATCAGTTGGGGTAAAGGTGTGATTCATGTACAGATGTGTGGTATGTGCAACTACTGCAGAAATTAATGCAGGCCAGGCTTTAAAGAGAAGAGACAAAGCATTTTCAAGTTAGAAGCAAGCTAGACGAGATATATGGTTGTAATTAGGGCATCATCCTTCTAGCCATGAAGGCACTGACTGTGGTCTGGGTATGATTCCTCCAGCCTCAGCTTCACATGCTATCTCACATTTCCCCACAGCTTCACAGGCCACGGCTCTGGGGTCGGCGGAGGCCGTTAGCGGGAGGTCACGCCAACCTGCACGCTACCGCAGGGCTCATGAGACACTTCTGTGAGTCACACAGCTTCGGTCAGACTGGTTTCTCAAAGCGATCCAGTGGGGAGGGTTAACTCTTTACAGCCTGCACTGCATACAGCACGCTTTGGCCACCATCAGCATTACGGCTCCCTGCGCACAGTCACTGACATACAAATCCAAACACCCACACCTTAAAGGAAGAGAGGTTTGTTTTGGCTCACATTTCAACCCACACGCAGCTGGCTCCAAGGCAGGACAGGCTGGCACCGTGGAAAGAGCTCCTCACAGCATGGCAGACAGGAGGCAGAGAACGTGGAAAAGAAGGAGCCGGGAAAGGGATCCATAACCTTCCGGGTCACACCTTGAGTGACCCCTCTTCTAAGCAGGCTCCACCTCCTAACCGGCAAGTCAGCCAGCGTGCATCCATGACCCGGTCACCTTCCGGAAGCCCTGCTACAAGGGCGGGAGGCTTTCCGAGGACAGCAGAGGTAAATTCTAACGCTCCCTGAATCTCCTGACTTACACGAGCGATACTAGCTCTCTGGGTCCTCGGGAAGCAGTGTTACCATAGCCAGCTTCTGTACTCCATGGAGTACAGTGGGGCCTTGGCAAAGGGTTAGTGCCCTTTGGGGAAAGCTAGAAGGGAGCTATAGGGTATTTGCTCTTGAATGCTATTTTAGCATCTGCTCTCTGAGGTTCCATTCCTTCCCTTCAACCCAGGAAATGTGGTGAATCGGAGCCCAAAAAAGATGACCACGCCAACCTACAGCCTATTTAGGTAACATTCTTGGCAAGTGATGCCACCTGACTGCTGCCACCCTAAAGATCCCCAGTAGTAGAGATGTTAGAAAGCTTATTCCCCTGCATTTTTTATGAAGAGGGAAGCTTTTAAAGATTATCCCACTCCCCTTGCCAATATATATTTCAAGGCCTTAGAAAAATGTCTTCTGAGCCCATAAGACCAGGGTTAAGTGATATCTAGGTGAGTCCTGCATGATGAATTCATTTCAACCTTTTTGTCTCTTAAAGTATTTGGGTTCCATTCCACAGTGACAGTGGCATTCTTTTTCACAGAGCTCCAGATAATGGTCAACCAACTGAACAATTAGAGCCATTCCCAGCTGATAAATCCTCTGCACTGAAACCAAAATAATGATAAAGCGGGCCAATATCAATAATTCAGTCTGAAATAAAATTAGCTCTTCCATTCTTAACCCAACACCCTCTGAATCCATTCTTGTGCACATATTTCACATATTTCAGATTTTTGTCTACATAAAGCAATGAAGTCTTATCATGCATTTGGACACATTTCTCTTCTCAGATTCCTTTTTTTTTTTTTTTAATCTCCCTTCCAGGTATTCTTGGGCAAGCTTTATAGACATAGAGTCAGTGAGGTTGCTGGACAGAGGATGAAGAGAGAACCGGCTTTCCTCACCAGAATTGGAGTCAGTAACAGAATCTCCTAGCAAGGTTGCAGCACTGTGTTAAAAATACTCCCACTGTTTCTAGGGGCTACAGAGGCCCATTCTGTTATGGGACTATGAGTTTAGACATTGAATTCTTCCACGTAGTCCTGTTCTAGTCCATGGGGTCTCGCCCTGTTTCACTGTCCTGACTTAGGAGAAAGTCAACGAGACTGAACTCAACCGATGCTATCATTTGGCAAGCTACAGAATCAAAATTTTCTTTTTAATTTTTGGCTACATTACCCTGAAGGCTCAAAGAGATAAGATATTCTTTTTCCATATCTAAAGAAAATACCTCTATTTCAGGATATTCCTTGAGCCAAGAACACAGGAATGTGAGTTTGTCGGCCGCTTTCTGGTTCTCTGGTGCAGGCTGAAGCGGTTATGCTGTGCATGGCCTGGCTCGCCCCCCGTTATCCGCTCTCTGCTCCTCTCTCCTTCTTCTATGCCCTAGAAGGTTGACCTCCCCTAGCGGCTTCCCCTCTAACTTCGGGACAGGTTCCTCTGATGGAATATACCAGGCGGGGCTCAAAGGGAGAAGCAGAAAGAGGGACCACTTTGCAGTCGCCCTGCCAGACCACAAGTTGCTAAATTCTTTTACGAAGAGCCCACAACTGCTCTTGTAAAACCTTCTTCTATAGCTACAGTTGCAGCAGCCGCTGCGGTCACCCTTCCTTCCCCTCGCCTTCTCAGGCCAAAGGCACAGTAGGAGAGCTTGCACTTCTCCTAAAATGTTTCACAATCCAACATTGATTTCCCTTTACTTCGCCTACAACATTGTAAAGACGTCATTTGTTGCGGTCTCTTCAAACACCCCATTGGAGAGTGCCTCTCTTCCTTCTGAGACTCCAAATTATACACACGCCCAATCTGCAGCTCTCAAGTTCCTGGGCCTCTCTGTCCTCATTTAGCCCAGCAGTCTTACCTTTAAGGCACATCTCGTCCCCATCACCGAAGACATACTCATCAGCAAACTTTCACCTATGTGCCTAGGGCTTCTGGATTCCCATCCCTGAAAAAGAGAAAAAACCGGATGAGAAAACCCCAACTCGCAATGATGTCGCTGTGTCACAGAACACGCTGGGCCCCCACTGTCGGGACCAGCACGGCTGAGCTTGAACCCCACTGCCCGTGGCTTCCTCACCGCCACCGCAGCTGTCTCTGAACTCCATGCTCGCTCCTCCTCTTGTCCACTGGTCCTGGCACTGTCGCCCCGGTCACAGACCAGCCCTTCGATTCGCTCGCACGTGCAGGCCGGGCCCATTCCCCTTGTCCGACTCCAAGCTCCACGGCCTTGCCTGTCCCTGGTTCTTCCTGCCGCACCTCCTTTTTCTCAGGCCTTCCAACACGAGGACGGTGACTCTCCTTCCTGTCTCCCAACAGAGTGCAATGCAGCTCAAGTACGGACTCACACGGCAGAGCTGCACACAGAAATTCGTTCGTTTGTTCTTTCTGTCTCTTTCTTTCCAGGTCATTTTTTAAGCTGCTTTCTTAGATGCATTCAGTATTCAGTGCTCAGACAAAGGTTTCCCCCATACAGGAAGATTACCCAGACTTTCCACTTTTTCAATACTCTGGGTTGCAGGCATAGCACAGTTGCTGGGATAGGTAAAACATCAATCTATTCTTAGGGTTGTTGTGTGAAATATGCAGAACACACAACCTCTCTCTTAGCTTTCTGGTTCCAGGAAGAATCATTTAAAAATGTCTCTCAGACAAGGACCCCAGTTTGATCCCCGGTACCAAAGAAAAAAAAAAGTCTCTCAGGTATAGGTAAGGAAAGTGGTCACAAAGTGAAATAATTTGAGGGTGCTTATTAAAACCTTTCTGTCCTGGCATTGTCTGTTGTACCACAGACATCGCAGTGTCTGATGGGAAAGCGTGCAGAGATCCAGAAGCTTCAGATACCTCAATGGCGAACATTTCAACAGCTTCCGTTCCGATATTCAACATGAGAGCCTCTCAATAGACTGGGATGATCTTAAATTATCAAATATAGCACAGACTTTCAGAAAAGAGGTTAAGAAAGAACATGGACAGAAGACCTGGGTTCAGAGCCCAGGCCTGCTCTATCGGATGCTCCCAGCGGAGGATAGGGCTGTGCCTCAGGCTCTTCCTGACCAACAGCACTATGGTCACCCGCGGAGCACCTTTAAAGGACAGCTGTGACGGGTGCGGGAATCTGGACCAGCAGTGCCATTCTGCCACGCCAAGGTCTGATGGAGTGCTCTTTGTTGTCATGAGACCGGCGGACAGGTCATCGTTCGAACCTCAAGGATTTGCGCTCCAGTGAGCCCCTTGTTGATAGAGCTGTCTGTATACATCTTGAGGGGAGATCCGCGGTGCATGTACGATGGGGCACAGGCATCTGGGTCACTAAGGCCACCACTGTGTTGACGGTACAGAGCATCATAATTCAGGCCTTGCAGAGCAGAGCGATTGAATTTTGTACCTCTTTACGATGCCTCCCAAAATTCACAGTGCAGACACTACGCCTCTGCTGCAAAGGCTGAACTGTCATTCATTCAATGAGTACTTTTGACGTTTTTGCCAGTAAGACCTCATGAGTAAGTATAATAAGCACTGGATGGAAACGGGTAGACCAGGTTGATTCCCGGACCTCATAAAACATTTAATTATCCGTGCAATTTTGGACAAACAAGTTACCTTCTTGAAACCTACTCCTCAGCTGTAAAATCCAAAAAATGGAAAAAGCTGGCCATTGTGGACTGCAACCTAGGGTTACGAGGAAGTCCAATGGGAGAGTGCATGAGATATTGCCTTGCAAATTGGATTAAACACGGTATAAATGTGAGGGGTGACTTCATTCATTTTCAAACTTCAACTGGTGAATTTGGAGTTGGCAAGAACTCATTTGGAATAACATTTCTCTGAGGAGTTCAGGGTCTCTCGATCAGTTCCCAGAGGCTTTTAGAGAGAATCCAAGGCTTAACCTCCACAGCCACTCTCAGAATATGAAAAGCCTATTTAGCTGTCACCCTGCTCTTGGCGGACACTCAGGGAATGCCAGCAAAATGACTGAAACTGGAACAGAAACCCACTGAGTACACCCGGATCTCCCACCAAATGGTGCCCAGTGTAGAGGCACTGCTATTTTAACATTACCCCCACTGGAGATTATTTCTAATGAAACCAATCTGCCAAGGCGAAATGACAGCATGTGTCACAGAGAGGCGTAATTAGCTGGACCGGAAAAGTAAGTTCAAAAGTAAATATCCTGTCAATTAAAGATGAGCAAAAAGAGTCCAGAAAATATCAAGACTCCTGTGTCCCTGAAATCTGTGCTCTTTCCCTGAAACCAAAATCTAATCAAATCTTTAAGGTTTCAGAGTGTAATTAGAATAGAAATTCACAAATGTGCTTACTGAGTCAGATTCTCCTGAGGGACAAACTCGTGGCTGCAGGCTAGCAAACCTCAAGGGCAGAACGGCCTCTCAGGGGCTGGCATGACGTGCGCAGGATGTGGAGATAGCAAGGCAGCCTTTAAGTTCAGCCTCTGGATTGCCACTCACATCCTCCCTCTCCTCCCTGACTTCTTCAGCTAACTCTTCTCTCCCTTTCTCTCTTGCCGGACTCCAGCACTAAACTGTGCTTCTATTTTCTGGATCCCACGCAGGGCTCTGGGAATATAAAGACACAGAAGACATGAGCCTTGGCACAGAGCACCCTGATTTGATCCCCAGCCTCCTCCTTCCTTCGCTCACTCAGGGTCAGGCCGATCACCTCTGCTGTGATGCCCACCTGGTTCATTTAGGAAGGCACAGGTGTTCTTCCTGATGTACGGGACCCCTGAACACACACATGCCCATTCTGATGTTTATGTTTATATATAATAGGTTTACATCATGGTTCAAGTTCAGTGATCAAGTCTTTTCACCCTAATAACTCTCACGGTATCTGGCTCAAAATAGGTGCTAAACACATCTGGTGCATAAATAATGTCCCAATGCAGTCATTCCCCAGCCACTAAACACGTTCATTTCTACCCACTTGGTGGGTCTCCGCTCCAAGCCCCTTTTCTTTACATTTACTGCCCGACTTTGATCCTCCATTATCTTGTATTGTAGCTGTTCAAATAAATCTCTTATATTCTTTTAGGCATCTCAGATCTATTTCTGTTCCTATCAGAGTTACTTAAATATGTTATACCACCTTATTCTCTTCATCCCATATTCTTTCCTACTCATACAGTAAAAATCTCTTTAATTTACCTTCTTAGACCTATGTCTGCCCCCTCCAGCCAAGTTGCCCAGGAACCTAAATAATTCATGTACTTCTGCTCCCTTTGTGGCCTAGCCCATGTGTTCCTCAAGCTTACAAGGCCTTCCTAACCATGTCTGCTGGTTGGAATTCTACCTATCTACAATGTCCTACCTTAAAGGTATTACAAAATTCTCAAAAGCATGGGCTAATAAGAACCTCGTCTTTCAAGTATGCTAAAGTAACTTGTCACAATCAAATGTAAAAGCAGAGCTAGAACAAAGATCTAAGGCTCCGCAATCTAGATCTACTTCCTCCCTCCATTCCTAATGCCTCATTTGTAACAGGGCGGCTTCCTAACTGATGGAGCATGTTGAACACTTTTGAGAGTTAAAGTTGGTGCTAGCAGTAATTTTATTTCAGTAAGCGTATTTTAGGACAAGTGTCCATCAGGACATGGTCAAAGTCTCAGTGACTTTCTCATGCTGCCACAATGCAAAACACACACAACTTAAAGGAGGAGAGGTTTATCTGGGCTCACAGTTTTCAGTCCATAATCAGCTGGCTACAAGGCCAAAATGTCATGTGGGAAGGGCCTACTGCAAAGGAGAGCTGCTCATATCAGGGCTGCCAGGAAGCAGAGAGAAAAGGAAGGAGCCAAGGAGGGAGATAAATGCTTCCGGGTCATGCCTTCAATGACTTGTCTCTTCCAGGTCACTGCCCCAGTGACCCACCTCTTCTGGCCGGGCCTCACCTCCTAATATCCCAGACAGCTATACCTCCCTCACCACCACCATGATCCAGTCACCTTCCAAAAGCCTTGCTTCTGAGCGCCTGAGAGTTTTGGGGGTCATCCTTGATCTGAACTATCACAGTCATCCTACCTAAAATGCAATCTCCCTAAAACTATGGTAAAATTATATGAATCTTGTTTAATAACTGGCTCTGTGTCATCTAGGTCTTTCTCTTAATAGCAGCCCATAAAATAATGAAGGTGGTTGGAGACATTACCAGTTGTTTTGTACTCTGTTTCTCTGTTTTACAATAAGAAACATACAGGCGTACACACAGCACTGTGATGATGGTGCCTTTCCCCAGGAACCACAGAAGCTACTGTAATGTCAGGTATCGCCTGGGCTCTGCTGCTAGATACACAGGTTTTAGCCATACGGCTCCATCATATATTTTCTAAGCTTCCAGCTCTTCCTCTAGAAAGTGAGGGAAACAGGGCTTATATAATAGACTTTTGATTCATTCCCTCAACAAATATTTGTTGCGTGCTTACCAAGTGTGAGATGTTCATACCGGACACTGGAGATATAATGCTGAGAAAAATCACGATTCTGTATCGCAGTCTGGTCAGGAACACGGCTGTTAACCCTGAATGTATGTTCTGTCCCAAAGCAGGAGGTAATGATCGTCTATGATCATATAACAAAAGAACCTCTTCAGATTGAGTCGTGACATGCTACCTCGAGAATTTAAAAGTAAGAAAGCAAAAAAAGGAAAGAAAATTTGCTCTGGGAACAAGGAAGGGCCCTGCGTCCATGTGGAACTTGGCCCTAATCAAGAAACACAAGAAAGGCCAGTGTGACAGGAGAAGGATATAAGATGAAAGAGAAATGACTACTAATGCGGTTGGACAGGGAATGGGGACCAATAAGAAATGACTCTGTGGGCCCTATTGAGGGTCTTTTGGTTTTTGCACAGAGCAATAGTTTTAAAGACTTTTAAGTAGATAGTTGATTGGGGTGAAGGTGAAGCAGAATTCTGACACTTACAATCTGATTTACGTTGGGAAAAGTTACTTTTGTTGGAGAATGAAGGGTGGATGAAGAACGATCAGAACAGATTCCAGAAGACCAGATAGGAATCTCTTCCAATGATTCAAGTGAGAAGGAAGAACAATTGGACCAGGGTGAAAGTGAGGAAGAAGGTAAATGGAGGTGGCAAAATTGATAGACTGAGTGATGTTAGAGAGAAAAGAAGATAATGACAAATACAGCTGCTAAATTTCTACTTGATGGTGATGCTACCATATCTGTTGAAGAAAGGAACACTAGGAGAGAACGGGCTCAGCCTGAGGTTGCCCCAGATGTGCGTGTGTGGTACTGAGTAGGAGTCTGGATGTTCACGTGTGTGGCTCTGAGGTGAGAGCTGAACTAGAGAGAGAATTGGCCCTCATCCCTAACCAGATGACCATGACAACTGTGAACATGAGCGAGAGCCCTGAGAACAGAGAGAACAAAGGAAAGGAAGAGGTCCTGCCCACACCTGGAGCCACGTTAGTACTTAATGATGGGTTAAAGAAGTACGATCCTGCAAAGAGAAAGAAGCTTCCACTAAGCAGGAGGAGGGAGACTAAGAAAGAGGTGTCAGTCTACGGCCATACTGTCCTGAACACACCTGGTCTCGTCTGATCTCGGGAGAAGGTGGTAGACAAGGATGTCGAGAGAGCGCACACTGAAAAACCCCCATCTGGGTTTTGTGTCAAGGATGTCATTCCTGACCTTAGAGGGTTGGGACAGAAAGGAGATTAGGCAAAAGCTGGATGCAGGTGGAAGGAGAGCTGGGTAGGAGAACTAAGGCCCGGGTTGCCATGTACAAACCACATTCCACAGGGTCCTGCAACACTGACCACCCACAACCGAGGCTGGACTCCTGCCTCCTTCCTTTCCCTCACATCTACCAGCAGGATTCGCCAGGGAGGAGTGGAACACTCTTCACAGCCTCCTTCAAAGCTCCACCGCAGCCACCAGACCATAGAATCTGCACACACATCGTCACCCTTTGAAAGAAAAAACCCAGCCTGGACAGGAGAGCCGTAGATATTCTAGAAGATGCACCAGTGGCCATGAAGTCACAGTCATCACCCAAAATCCCTGCGTGGGACAAAAAAGGGAACCAGCCACAGTGCTGGTTCAACCTCTCTGTGTTGTCGCAGCAGCAACACCCTGGTGACATCTGCTACGTGTTTCACCTGTGATATGGCCTCATAGAAGTAAGTGCTACAGCAGGAACTATCTCCTTAGGCAGATGGCCTCATTCCCTTGCCCTTCCTGTCATACACGTTGGTCCCTCACTTGTGTTTCTGAGTGGGGAAGTCCACCAAGACCGCTGATCTCCTGCCACACATATTTGCTGGAATAACCAAGCCAACCAGGGCATCTCCTGACCTCCCTGACCCCCAGGGTTGTGAGGCAGAAGGTGAGAGTTGGCTCCTCAATGCCCACTTCCTGGGTGGAGGGACAGGACAGCTCTCCTAGGCCAGGACCAGCAACTCTCGGGCCCTCTGCTGAGATGAGATTTTACCTTAGTGCAAAGCCACTGCTGACTCCAAGGCACTGACTTCCTCTCCCTCTTCCAAAACCAACACTCCCCTGTCTGATGAGTCACTGGCTCCCTGACATTTGTAGAAGACACTTGAAATATTCCCAGAGGGAGTAAAATTATACAGTGATCAAACCACTGTCCGCCCCACAGCCATCCTCTGCCTCCCAGCCTTGCAAGCATAGCAGTCACGGCCCCTGGAGCAAAGGCCCTTTCTCATCGAACTCAGCCAAGAGGCCTGGTTCCTGGATTTTCAGAAAAGGTCGGAACCAGGTCCCCTCACCAGCAGAGCCTCACACAGAATAAGGACCCTGGGAGTTTTCTAGAACCAGGAAAACCCGGGAGGAGCAAGGTGGGGCCAGGTGCCGGACTCATTGCAGCTGTGGATCTGTTCCTGCAGCACTTGAAGGTGCCTGAGGCAGGGTTAGAGTCTGTGAAGGCTTTAACAGAGGAGCAGGGAACTGGGAGGAGATAGCGAGGAGGCCACAGGGACTACGGTAAATGGACGGGTTTGTGACCAGGCAGGACCCAGAATTAACAGACGTGATTGTGGGGCACAAAGTCAGAAGTTGAAGCAAGCATGTTGAACTAGAACAGAGGACAATAACAAAAACAGGAGAGGTGTTGAGTACTCGGACAGGTCTTCCGAGTCTGGGTTGATTGGGGTACTTTCACCTGGAGCTGCTGAGTGCGTCAGGTCTTCTTCTGTGAGTGTCCAGACCTAGCAGAAGTGACTGAAGCAGAGAGACATTGGTTGCGCTGTGCGGGAAAGGCGTGGTGAGGGCACCCTCTGTAGAAGCAGGCGTAACGGTGCTGGACAGCCAATAACTCTACTTTTCACAGTATCTAAGGGTAGAAAGTGAGGCGGCACTGACGTGGGATCTCGCCTGACAGCCACAGCACGGCAGAGCCCTGGCTGGAACCCAAGCCCAAGTCCTGGGTCCCTGCTCCGAGGGGAGCTGTGTGGAGGACGGCAGGCAGAAAGGCTGGGATCATTTGACCGATTGGGCTCCACGGATGGGGGCGGTATCAGCTGATTCACAAAGACAGGCAGTTCTAATTTCAGGAAGTGAGCAAGATGTGGGGGCCCTTTGATTGCCATTTTGTCTTCATCTTGGCCTGGATTTTTCACCCAGGGTGAAGAGCTAGGTTCGTCTGTGTGATCGCTCATCGTGATGATGTCAGCTCGAAAGGTTTATGAAGGGAAGAGTGGGTCGGTGGACACAGTTCTGCTATCTGTGGAGGACTGGCAGGTGGGAGGGAGACCCACCCGGATGTGGGTGGCACCAACAAATAGTCCTGTAGCCTGGATAGAATTAAAAGGGAAAGAAGACGGAAGTCCGCCCCTTTGCTCCTTCGGAGGAGCTCCCCGTGTACCTTCGCCTCCAGCTCCCTCAGGCTTCCCACACAGACCCTTCAGCTTTCTGACGGGGACTCCCATGATCCTCTAAGGGGAACTCAAAGCCTTCAACTTCCGCATGGGTCTTCCAGCTCGTCTGCGTGCAGACGGCCCTGCGCCTTCTCCTGATGCCACAGGAGCCACTGTACGCTTACCTGGTAAGTCCTTTATTAGTCATATACATTTTATGTTAAGTCTGCTCCCCTAGTGGATCCTGATACAATCAGTCATTCAACTCTCATTCGATGTGCGGGGCATTATGTAAATTCTGTGAATATATTAAACAATATGAGCAAAACACGAAGGAGAAAGAGGTGATAAGAAACAGGAAGCTAGAGCTTTGGCAAAGGAGAAGACCAAGACGTGGAAGGAGGCAGAGGAAGGGAAGGGAAGTACAAAGAATGAATGGGTGTGATGCACAGGACGGATCCCCAGTAATGATCCTTTGGGTGACAAAGCCCTCACAAATGTAAGATAATGTAAACTTGGGGCTGAGGGACCAGCTCATGCTGCTTTGCCTAAAGCCTTCCCCTCTTTAGCACTGAAAAGTCCTCCAGTCTGGGGTGATGGAAGACACCTGGTCATTCTATAAAAGAATCAAACTCGAATAACTGCAGACACTTAAAGTGAACCAATGAAGTGGGTAAGCGTGAAAAAAAATAAAAGCACAAACGCAACCAAAGAAGGCAACTTCTCCTTGCCTGGAGCAGAAAAGGGAACGGTAAGACTGGGGGGGGCACTGCTTCAGAGACAACTTGCCCATCTCCTGAATAGCAAGTCCCAAACACTTCTTCATTTCGCTTTAAAGAGAACAAAGACTTGAGGGAATCCAGAGCGGCAGATACAAACTATGTCTCCCAGGCAAATCCAGCTGGTCACCTGTTTCCGCTCAGGCCAAAAAGCTAAAATTGCTACATGTTTATGGTTGAAAGAACACCAATTTTTCGTGTGTGTGTGTGTGTGTGTGTGTGTGTGTGGGTGTGTGTGTGACTGGAGATCAAACTCAGGGCCTTCCTCAGTTCTTTTTCTATTTCAACTCAGAGACTTGCTGAGTTGCCCAGGCTGGGCTTAAACTTGTGATCTTTCTGCCTCAGCCTCCCAGAGTGGTGGGATTACAGATGTGGACCGCCACACCCAGTTAGCAGTATTTCTTAATGGATGGAAATCGTATGAAACCCAAGCTTGTTCACAGGTAAAGTTTATTGGAACACAGCGATGCCTGTTCACTTACATATCATTTATAGTCGCTTCCCAATTTCAGAAGTAGGACTTAGGAGTTAGAGAACAGAGCCCTTTACACAGAATTTTTGCCAATCCCTGAAGGGAAAAGCAGCCAAATAGGCTCCTGCTGCTGGCTGACAGGAACAACAGCCTACAAATAATGGTTACATTAAAAATCTCTTAACATTTGAAGAAAGCTCAAAGATGTGGACTTTTCCATGAAATTCATTGAACTTCAAGTGTTGATGTCTAACTCAGTTCTCAAGGCACAGCAAAGCAGTGTATGGTCTGGGTCTGACCTGTGGGTCCCGGGCTCGCTGAGCCTAGCGTCAGAGAAACGTTCTTCGGTCACGCTGTCCCGGGATGCGGACCCTCTTCCTAACATTTATTTGAAGGTGCACTTCTTAGAGCTGAATCTTCATCCACTTCACACTTGTTCATAGTTGAACTGCTGCACCCACATCCTATTTCCAGTTTCTCCCCGTTTCTCAGCCGTCCATAGAAGCAGTTTTCCAACCGAGATAAAATGAAATCCGCCTTGAATTTGACCTCCTTCCTGCGACGGTTTGCGTGTATCCTCTGTCCTTCCCCAGACTTCTCCAAAGGGAAACCTCCGCTCACACCTCCAGTGTCGTCTTCCTTCTGTCTCCAGCCCACTGCGGTGTCGCTGGCCTGCGGATCAATTCTTTGCAGGTCCTTCTGGCGGTGTCCACGTCGTTGCAAAATCCAAAGGACCCTTCCAGTCCCCACCTGACTTCTCTCTGGCATTTGGTGTCACGGACCAACTCTTTCTGAGGGTGTCTGTACCCTTGAATTTAATAATTCTCCTTCGCTGATTCTGGTTCTCTCCCGGCCTCTCAGTCTGCTCCTTCCCTTCCCCACATCCTTGGCTCTATAAACCATTTAACAAACACTTATTGAACACCTCCATGCAGCAGGCATGGTGCCTTTTACCACAAGAAATAGGAAGGATATCCTTAAAAATAAATTCTGTAACCATCCCACTTGCTGACTTAGGTGATGCTTAATATAGCTTTATTGAGACGGCTCCAACCTCTCACCTGGCCTGACTAGAATCTGGTGGAGGGAGGGTGCCGGGAAGTGGACGCTGTGTGGAACTTGCACTCTGCCTCTGGTCACATCTGGGTGCCTTGAGTCTTCTCCTTCCCGAGCCCTAGGACCTGAGGTTCTACCTCCCCAAAACAAGCATGGAGCAGACCTGGACCAAACCACCTGTTTGAATCTCCAGACTCCTCTCCAGGAAAAGCACCCTCAGTCTGGGGCACCTTAAGCACCTTTTCTTTTCACCTCATGAGTAGGGTTAGGCTTCCCAAAGGCAGAAAATTTGCTTATTTCAAGTTATTTCTGATCCCCTCTCCTTTTCTGATGGAAAAAGATCAAAGTAAACGAAAAAGAGAGTCATGCCTTCTTTGGCGGGAAGTGGAGATAAAAACAAATGCAATGAAAATTTTGCCGGTTTATGTTTGAATGAAGTCTACCCTCATAGTTTTATGCCAATTTTGAGAAATGGGAATTATCATTATTTCATAGGACAAAATTTAGACAGAAAGTCACCCATGATCATTTAACTACAGATTTCTGTAGTTAAATCCCTGAGTCACTGCCTGCCTGTGTTTATTTCCTTGCCTCTGCCGTGAAGCGCTGATGCTCTCCCCTCCCTACAGTTTTCCAATGCTGTGTCCTTTCTGAGGTCAGTGTCGCCCGTCCGTGTCACTTACCTGGGAGGTGCATGGTGCTTTCCCCTTCGCTCGCTCCTCCTGCACCTGCCGCCTGCCCCTCTTCATCAGTCTGACCTGTTTGGGCTTCAAGTCCACCCATCCTGACTGATTCCCCCTGTGGCCTATTCTCCCTGTTACCCTGCCTTCTTCCACCCAGAAGTCTGGGCCAGTGGCCCCATTGTCTTCCAGCTGCCACTGTCCATCGGTGAGTCTCCTGTTTTCTGGCAGCACGTCCCTCCTTTCCATCCCCAGTGCTGCTGACTTGGTTGGACCTTTACCCTTGTGCTCAGTGATGGTAAGATCCTTTACCAGACCCGGAGTATGCTGTGCTTCGAAGGTTGGTGGTCCTTTCCGCAACATAACCCTGACCCACCAAGTCTCCAGCATTACCGTATTTAGGAGCAGCCCAGTGCCGTCGGAACGAAGCTTTAACTCTTTCAGCAAATCCCTCTGTTATTTGAACTCAGCTGTACCAGGCTGACTGATGGCCGACAGCCCCGTTCTCAACCCAACGTGACTATGCTATGTGAAAACAGTTTCCCCAGGGAAGGGTGGTGCGGGGTGAAGGGAGGACAGGGTATGGGGGAAAAACCAAGAACCAAGACACACCATGTAAAGGTACAAGATCCCACAAATGAATGTCACTGCATCGTTTGCTTTAAATGTAGCAATAAACTTAATAGGGGGGAAAAAAGATGCAGAAACAACTCCAAAAAAAAAAAAAAAAGGGACAAAGAAAGAAATAATGTCCAGCCCCTGTGTGTATTATTCCCTCTCCAAACGCCAGTTCTCGCAAGTGTTCGCCGCAGCTGGATTCTTTCATTTTCCCCAGGGACGAGATTTCCTGCTCCCTCAAGTAGCTCCCTGGCTCACACGCCCTTACTTCTCAGGCCTCTTCGGATCTACTGCTCCTCCCTGCGGGGTGGCTTGGCGAGGAGTACGGTGCATGTCTGGGAGTCAGAGTCATGCGCTATCTTTCTAACCCTGACTTTTGTAAACCTGAACAGTTAAATTTGCCTCAGTGACACCAAATGTTTTCACCTCTAAAACAAGAGTTAGTGTGAGCCTCAGAACTGCTGTGAGGAGAGAGGGAATCGTGTATTCAGGGTCGCTGGCCGTGACTCGGCGGATTGCTCTTGCTGGTTGGATCTCAGTTTCCACATCAAAGTGTAGTTATTCTTCCTTTCCATTCTCACTAAATGTATTTCACACAGCAAATGTATTTAATGTGTGTGTGTGTGTGTGTGTGTGTGTGTGTGTGTATTCGTGACTCGCTATGCAATGAGGGTTTTTAAACTTAAAACCATTTGTAGCATTGTATGTTTGCAGTGCCTATCTCAGTCTTACTCATGAAATTAAATGGGTTTTGTTTTGTTTTGTTTTGTACCGGGGCTCGAACTCAGGTCCTTGCGCTTGCAAGGCAGGCGGTGGAACCGCTGAGCTAAATCCCCAGCCTGAAATTAAATGTTAATTAGATTTAACACTAAATGAGTTCAAGTTTGCAAAGACTCATTCACTACCTGATGTGAAGGTGCAGAGCTCGGGGGAGCGGAGAACACAAAGATGAGTAAATCCCAGCCTTCAGAGATCCAGAGCACCACTTCCACTTCTGATAAAGCTGGAAGGAGAGGCCAGGGTTGCTCTGCCACCCGAAACAATGAAAAAGCCGAATAAAACCTCTGAAACAATGACACTCAGGACACTGGACATCAGGCAGCAAAGGGTGGTGATTCCTGAGAGGTCAGAAACCAGTAAGATGGCCCTGTGAGCACCCAGGATCACCACCAGAAGCAGTTATGTAGCCAGGGAGCAGGGACAGTTCAGGTGCAGTCTCTCATCTCCTAGGACTGGGGAGATGGAGTCTGGACTCCAGAGATGGCAAGATGGGGGCCTGCGCGGAGTCCCAGGGACAAGAGAGGCATGGAGGCATTCCAGAAGGCAGCAGCAGGCTCCCTCGGTGCTCAGGTGAGCACTCATCAGCAACAAGAAATCTGCCCAGACTGCCAGGGAAAGCATCACCTAAGAATCACAAGGACGGTGCCTGGGACACCCAGGATCTAGAATGTGGCCGGTTCCCAACAGACAGGATGCAAAACTCCCCAGATGCCATCTTCATTTAGAGCATTCAGAGGCCAGAAGAACAGGCTGCATGCAGCTCTAGCCTCGGGGAAAGCAGCTATCTTCACACAAAACAAAGTTTAAAAGCAAACACGAGGCTTTTTATTTCCTGAGAAATTTTTCCAAGAAAGCTTTTCCCTTCCAAAGAAGTAACTCATAGGGTAAAGCTCAAGAACTACATATGTTTGAGACAGGATCTGAGTATGCAGCCCAGGCTGGCCTCACACTGATGAAGGTCCTTCTCCCTCAGCCTTCCAAGTGCTGGGGGAACAGCTATGAGCAACCACACCCAGCTTGAAGGAATGCACAAATCCAGTATATAGAAAAGTTGAAAATTGCAATGTCTGACATATAATAAACAATTAACAGGTAAGGAGCCCATAACAAACAGAACAATAGTCAATTAAAACTGACCTAGACATGTTATAGATAATTAAGAGTTCATAAACTCAGATGTTAAAATTATTATTATAACTATATTCTGTATGTTCAGAAAGCTAAAAAAAAAGATAAAAGATGTTAAGTAAAGTCATGGAAGATATAAAAAGATTCCAGCTGAATTTTGATAGACAAAAATTATGAATTGTGAGATGAAAAGTACTACATGAAATTAAAATAAAAAGATGGGTGAACTTTAGAATAGCAATAGAAACAATCTGAAATGAAATTCACAAAGAAAAAATTCCAATATAAATTAACAGTGGAACCTAGGCCAAATATGAGCAGGGCGTGGTGGTGCATGCCTGTAATCCCAGCACTTGGGAGGCTGAGGCAGGAGGATCGGTGTGAGTTCAAGACCAGCCTGGGCTACATAGTGAGTTCAGGTCAGTATCAACTACATAGTGAGACCCTGTCTCAAAAAACAAAAACAAATAAAACCAACACTAAATATGTAGGTGAATATCTGAAGTCATCCAAATTAATATTTGGAGGAGCTAAGGAGCTTACATTTTCTCTTTGATGAAAACTATGAATTTGCACATCCCTGGGGCAAGAAACATGAAAAAAAAATAAATTGAGGCACATCAAAATGAAATTGCTTAAAACTTTGACCAAAATATGGTGGGAGATGTAGTTCAGTGGTGGACTACATGCCTAGTGTGTACAAGGGCCTAGGTTTGATGCCCAGCACTGCCAGGGGCTGATCAGACCCTCAGATAGCTGCAAGGGAGGAACAACAGGAAATAAGGAGAAACAGAAAGACCATTCAAGGTGTAAGGGGACTGAGAGGAGTCTGCTTCTAGTGGACAGACGCAGCAGTCTCAGCAGTTGAGCAACTTTTTTAGCAAGGGAGAAGTATGGGGGGAAGGGACTGTGTGTCATTCGTGGAACAACAACAATTGAAAATATATTTTGAAAAGTAGGAAACAGGTTAAACTTATACAAGAGGAGTGTGTGAAAAGGAAACGGGTTTTCTCTATTCCCTGATGCCTGTCCATGTCAATAAGGAGTAGCATCCTTTACGTTGTCTTCAATAGATGTTATCTTGCCATGACAGCACCGTGATTATGAACATTCTCCACACAGCCAAAAGCACACAGTGTGCTTTTCTGTTTCCCAAGGCAGGTTTTATTGGTCTTGGGACTGAGGGGTATAAGTCACACAATTTGGCCCCCAATAACTTTTTATATAGCCCGGTCCCCAATACAGCACCACAAACAAAGAAAAACTGACAAATGGAAAACCTGAGAAACAGCCAAGGGGAAAAGAACAAAGCTAATAACTACAGTTTCTACCAAGTGCACTGTAAACTGGTTATGGTGGTGCACACCTATAATCCCAGCACTAGGGAGGCTGAGACAGGACAATTGCCATGAGTTTGATGCCAGCCTGGACTATATAGCAAGACTGTCTCAAAAAAATCAAACCCATCAGGCACACTAAAAGGCAATGAAGCAATATATTGGAGTCACCAAAAGAAGTAATTGTCACCCTAGAATTCTTTATTCACTGAAAATATCTTCAAAAAGTAAGATACAGACAAGTCAGTCATACAAAAGCTGACTCGTGTAAATAGAGACATATTTGTTCATAGGTCAGGAGACCCAATATTACATGTATACATCCAATCAACTCCCAGGCAGTATCCTACTAGGCAGTTTCCACAAATTCACATGGAAATACAAAGAATCTAGCTAGACTGACTTACTGAAAAAAAAAGAACAAGATTGAAGGGCTAATGACACCTGATTTTTAAAATTAGTTTAAAATTATAGTCACGAAAATGTACTGTGTTGGTGTAAAAGTAGATAAATAGATGAAGAGATTGGAATGAGATTCTAGAAGTAAGTCTCTACCTGCACAGCTGATTTATGAAACCAAGAAAGTGGAAAAACAATACAGCAAATAAAGTGAATAGACTTTTAAAAAAATAGTGCTAGAATCCCAGCACTCGGGAGGGTGAGGCAGGAGGATCGCTGTGAGTTCACAACCAACCTGGGCTACATAGTGAGTTCCGGGTCAGTCTCAACTACATAGTGAGACCCTGTCTCAAAAAACAAACAAAAAAAATAGTGCTAGAAAACAATATTCTTGTGCCAAAAAAAAAAAAAACCTTGGATGCATACCTTGTACCACATACAAAATTAATATGAAGTGAGTCATAAACCTAAGGTTAAGCCTAAAATTTTAAAACTTTTAGAAGAAAAATGTTGTCATCTGAATTTAAGCAGAAATTTCTTAGATATTATAACAACTGTATAATTTATCAAAGAATAATTTAATAAATTAGACTTCATTAAAGTTTTTTGAAACTCAGATCTTCAAAAGAGACTGCAGAGAATGTAAAGGTAAGGCTCAAACTGGGAAAAAAAATTGTTGCAAATCTACACTAGAGAACTAGAATGTAAAATGTAAGAAAAACTTTTAAAAATCCTAAGGAAAAAAAATAACTCAATGTTTTAAATGACCAAAATATTTTAACAGACACATCCTAAATAAAATGTAAGAATAGCAAATAATCACATGAGAAGATGTCCAACATTGGTAGCACTAGGGAGTGCAAACTAAAACAGTAACACACCACTACTGGTCTATTGGAATAGCTAACACTAAGGCCACCATCCCAAGAGCTGCCTATGATAGGAAGAAGGTGCAGCCTCACACAGTACGTGGAGAAATGCGAAATACAACAATCACTTTTGGAAAGTAACTTCGACAGTTACTTTAAAAGTTAAAATATATCTTACCTGTCACGGAATCGAATAACTCCACACCTAGGTATTTACAAAGAAAGAGGAAAGCTCCTGTCCATACGGAGACTTGGGCATGCATGCTCCTAACAGGTTTTTGTTTTAAAAGCTAAAAAAACAAAAACTGAAAATAATCATTGGTCCACCAAGAGATGAATAAGCACATGTCGTGTATCTGCATAACCGAATATTACTCAATTAGAGTAAGGGGCTACGTGCACCACACTCGGTGCCCCTCAGGGTAACTGTGCCAAGGGAAACAAGTGGGAGAGGCAGTACAGGCTGAAGCACCCTGTGGGTCCCACCCTCTAGAACGTCTGACAAATGGTCAGGGGGGGGAGTGGAGGGCTGGGGACGGGGGAGGTGCAGGGAGGGCCGACGTGAGTAGGGACGAAAGAGGTTACAAGCAGGCAGGGCAAAATAGGTGTCTGGGTGTGGGGTGTGTTTCACTAGCTTGGTGGTAGGGATTGTTTCATGGGTGTATTCCGTGTGCGTGTGTGTGTGTGTGTGTGTGTGTGTGTGTGTTTTAAATCACAAATGTATGATTCTTCTAGCCTATAAGTCTCTAAAATCCTGTGAATTTACATGTGTTATAAATATGCATAAATATGTTCTTACTTTCGTTTGTGTCTTGGTTACTTTTCTCATTGCTAAGACACAATACCAACACCCACAAGTTAAAGGAAGTGAATTTCTTGGCTCAGTTTTTAGAGGTTTCAGTCATCGTCAGCTGGCTCAGAGCCAGGGTTAAACGGTCAATAAGAAACAGCCCGTGGCAGGGCAGCAGGCAGCAACGCTGAAGCAACGGCCTTCCTTCCTCCTGTTTTATCGCATCCATGCTGCACGTTTTTGGGTTGTGCCACCCGGGCCGGGTGGGCTTCCCATCATCTACACCCAGGGCTATGCTAGCCCAATCGGTGGACTAATCCAGGACCGTACATGCTTAATTCCAGCACGTCACCACTGAAGAGCCCCACCTATGACTGCATGAGGCTTTTGGGGGACACCTAGACACAAGCCATAAAGCTTAAAACATAAAGCATTCCCAGGTAGACATGAGTGGATTTGAATTCTTGATAAAATACTGTGCTTGCTTTTATGTAGCAAGCTCCTTAAGTACACTTTCTGGGGAAAAAGCATATCTCACTGTATCCTATACGTATGTGCATTCCTTTGTGTCAGTTTCAGAAAAAGGAAGAGGAGATGAGGAGAGTAAAAGAAGAAGAGGAAGAGGAGGAAGGCTTACATTTTCTGCTCCTGCATCTCAGTCAGGACCGGCCATCTCTGTCAAGAGGACGTGAGCTTCCTAGGAACACAGCCCAAAGGCCCCACTGCCACCCCAGCCCGGACCTCCAGCAGCGCTCCTCGCCCCAGCTTCTGAACTGTGAGCTTTTCTCATCCCTGTCCCAAACAATCCTTTCAAAGCCATGGGAGAAATCCCACTGCCTCTCCCACTTCACAGCCACAAGGCAGCCTGGTCCTGACTCAGCAGAGAGACCGCATGGGAGACTTGAAGGAAGCAGGGTACAAACAGGGGCCATCTTGGCCTATCATCTCCCTAAAGCCACAGGAATCATGGGTGCCGGAAGTGGACGGCTGCAGCTCTTGGGCAGAATTTCACAAACACACTTAGCACCCAACCCTGCTTCTGTTCAGAGACTTCTCAAAAGCCAAGCCTCCCGTACACAGTGCAGCGTGTTTTACCCCTGGGGAGCCAGGCGGCAGTCTTCCTGGCCTATATCATACAATGAGCTCTTTCTGGAGAAGACTCTGACCGTGGCCACCGGAACTGGGCCACTGGGCTAGCGAGAGCGGCAGCTCACTCAGCGAAAGCATGCACAGACCTAGGTCGCAGTATGAAAATGGCCTTCTGCACCTCATTTTAACCGATTCCCTGTCCGTTCAGGGACTGTCATAATAGCCCCACAATTAAGGACGTGTTTACCAGCCAAGCCACTTACCTGAAATACTCAGTGGTTGCTGTTCTCTCCCTGTCTGAAGTTTATTTATGAGAAAGAAAGACTTGGCCTGAGGATAAAAATAAAGCAGCAGCACTCAACTGAATTTGCTGCTCTTCTCCCCAAAAGCCTCGGGTATAACCTATTTTGAGGAGTTCAGCCTGAGGTGATACAGAAATTTAGCTTTGCATGGAGCTCATTACTATTTTTAAAAACAGAATTAGCCCCTTCGCCTTGCAGCGCTACTGTTGGTCAGTTTGCTTGGTTTTGCTTTTTTGAGACAGGGTTTTGCTATATAGTTTAGGGTATCATTGAACTCACTGTGCAATCCAGGCTGGCCACAAACTCTCGGCGATCCCCCTGCCTCAGCCTCCCGAGTGCTGGGATGATAGGCGTGCATCACTGTGCTCAGCCAGAGTACTGGGCTCCTTACTCACATCCTATCCACCCTGCTTGAGACTTTTCAATGAGCTCCCATGGTACTTGGGATGGACTCCAAAGGCCGAAATAGTGTCAGCAGGACAAAGGAGGCTTGAGCTGGTCCCTACTGGCCTTGCCACTGTGTTTGGGACAACTGCTTGCCCTCAGATCCTCCCTAACCACTGATGGCCCTCAGTCCCTTTGCTGATGCTGGCTCCTTTCATGGCCAGTCTTGGCTGGGACGTCATCTGCACCCGCTTTCACTTCGCACCCACCCCTCCCACGCCATCTGTTAGACTCTGACAACACACATCTCACTAAACTTTAGAACATCTTAATAGCATCTTGTTCTCTCAAAGATGAGTAAGTGCTGAGACCAGGGCCCACATTTATTGTTTTTCACTGTTTTATCCCCAGTAGCAAATATACCTCCTGGCATGTAGTAGATGTTCAATGAACTACTGCAGAACATCGAGTCAATAATGGAGCACAACCCAATTTATTTCTATCTTACTTACACTCTACCTCAAACTCCAAAGCCCAATTCAAGCATTCCTCCTGCTTACATCCCCATTTTCCCCCTCCATCAAGCCTTTCTGTGCTTCCCACTCTCCGGTGTTTAGAAACAAACATAGAAAGTGCCCCAGACACGGCTGGAGCATAGTAGGTGCTTGGCGCCGAATTTCTTACCTATCTTTCTTTTACCACTTTTGTGATTTTCCCCATATTCCCAGTACCATCTTATTTTTGATATAGTGATTTTTTTTTACACGATGTTTTCCTTCTTAAATTGGTGTAATGCTAAAGGAAAATTTACAGAAAGCAAAGTAAAAAGTAATAAGGTGTGTTATGTACACGTACCAACTCCACACAGGAAATGTAAACTTTATACTGCAAACACATACTAATAGTTAAAAAAAAAAAAGACTATGACACTAATGGATTAGAGACAATACTAAAATGACAACTATAGTCTTTCGCCACAACAGAAGGATGGACATTTCTCCAACCATCATTACTATTTGAAGTGATAACTAAGTAATTCTACAACCACTGCCCAATAACATCAGATCCTTCAGTTGGATCGTACATTTATGACCCTTTTCACTTAGCATTTATCATTCTCTTGACTTCTGAACTACATGCCTGTGTTTACACCACAGCTCAGCTGTCTTAGCTCCTGTTCTGACTTCCAGGGTTCTGTGGTCGATATCTTGGGCAGAATGTATGAATGCAGTCTAAGTTGAGTCTAATACTTAGACTTTCAAACCAACATGATCAAAAGAGACAATTCTTCCAAAATATTTTCAAAAGTAGACAGGTTGGGAGAGGATTTCAGGAGTTTGGTTTTGTTGTTTTCTCTTTCTGCCCTTCTGGTTTCCCAAAGATACAAACCCAAACCACCTCCTCCAGGTCACCGCAGTTAAATATCAAGGAAACAACTGGAGAGAACCAATGAAACAAATGTGTTCCAGGG
The DNA here is from genome assembly GCF_012274545.1 of Fukomys damarensis. Lineage (NCBI taxonomy): Eukaryota > Metazoa > Chordata > Mammalia > Rodentia > Bathyergidae > Fukomys > Fukomys damarensis. The sequence goes on along the minus strand of NW_022900917.1, from coordinate 5,823,701 downwards.
CCGGGGATTTAGCTCCGTGGTGCCACCACCTGCCTCACAAGCACAAGGTCCCGAGTTCGATCCCCAGTATACACACACACACACACACACACACACACACACACACACCTCCTCCGCCAGAAATGTGTCCCTTCTGTGCATGATTGTACCTGAACAAGCCCTTTAATTTCTAAGTGAAATAAAACTCAAACCCAAAAAAAAACTGAATGTGTGATTTATTATATTTAAGATTGGTCTATAAGGCTTAAATACATCTGTCATAGTTAACAGCAAATGAATGCGACTTTACAAAATCAGTATTTCGATACAGTACAGGACTCACTGTGGCAACTGTGCACTGGAAAATTAATATTTCCTCAATGCAACTATTCACTCTGCAGCACCAGTCAGAAGCTTCCACTACAAACTTGAGCTGCAGTATTTATTACAAGCTCTACCTGGAACACAGCAACCTAAAGCAAGCGCTAGAGAAAGACAGTGGAGTCATTCAGGGTAAATATGTCAGATTGGGTACAGGATTAAAATACTAAGTCTTTTTTAATGTCTTGGTTCAAATTAATAAATACACAATATAAAAATATACACCAGGTGATACGGCTGCACGGCGCGATCGGGACGCTAAATCTCGCTCTCATACGTGTGCAGGTAGGTCTTGAGGGCCAGGATTTCCGGGTAGCTGCGGCTGGTCTTGCGGAAGAAATCCAGGCCGGTGAGCTGTTCGACGTCGCGCACGCGAGCCGTGTGCATCTTCACGAGCTCTTCCACCCACCTCGACTCGTCCTCCGCGCTCTGCAACGGAAACCAGGCGAAGAGTCCGGCTTCGCGCAGGGACCTCCTGGGCCTGCACACACCGCGCCCGCCCGACGCTGCCCGCACGCCTGCCCTTGGGAATGCGCAGGGCCCATTTCACCAGCAAACAGGAGGGGGCGGATGAGGAGAACCGGAGACCGCGGGAGCCTCGGTCCTTTGTTTCTCTGGAGCCCGGATCGCTGCAATCTGCAATGCGCCCAGGGAAGAGGGAGAGCCTGTGCCTCCCGGGCCCCTCAGAAGCTCCCCGGGGTCAACCCGTTCTCCGCGAGACCACAGCGTATCGGCCTCTGAGCAGTGACCTCCGCTCGGCCGCTGGACTTGGCCGTGGGCGCCCAGGAGCCAGACTTGCTGGCGGGAGCCTTGCTCACCCTGACCTCTCAGGCCCGGGTTCTTCACGGATTTCAAGGTTAATAAGGTTTAGTGCAGCGGCACTTTGGGCAGGAGACAAAAGGAGAGGAAGAAAGAAGAGAAAAATAAGGTCCAGAAAACCCATGGAAGGAAATCTTTAGTGGGGAGTTATCTGTTTGCCCAGAATGGTCTCCATGGCACAGCTTGCAGGAGGAAGAAATGCAAACGTCCCACAGAAACAATTCGCTTCATGTCTAACTGGAGACTGAAAGGTAATTCCAGGGAAATTGTCCTTTGCATCTCAAAAATGCATCCTTTCATTTTAGAGAGGAGCTGGGAGGAAAAGAACAACACAGGAAAGCTCTGTGGGTCCGGAAGAGCCACCGTGCGCCATAGCAGAGACGGGTAGCTGGGCTTCCCAGGCCATTTCCTTCCCCGACTGCACTCTGGATTTGCTTTCTAGAAATCAGAGTGCACTGCGTGGCCCAGAGCTGAGGCTGTTGGCCCCAGCCCAACCCTCAGTCATGCGTGGCTTCAGCAAACCTACCCGCTGAAGCCCCAGGACCTGTGAAATCTTCTCAGAAAGCCACAGCCCACACAGACCTGGACAGGGTGTGCAGCAGTTTGGGACACGCTGAACACACCCCGTGTGGGTGCTGCTTCAAGAAGCGAGGCCTGGCCACCCAGGGCAGAGGTGGGAACCGGTAGAACCCAGCCCAACCACGATCTCTGCAAGTCCCAGGACAGACCTAAATAGAACCCTGCCATAAGGTACTGACCTGTCCTCAGTGTGACCATGTAATTAACCAAGTAGGAGGTCTCCAGATGGGACAGGAGACCTCAGAGCAGCACAGCAGGCAAGGGGTTGGGTTTGGGGAGAGTTTTCGCATTCAGCTCATTTGTTGGATTTTTTTTTCAATGGTCAGCCCATCCGAGCTTTCCTTTGTGAATGAATATGTGGTCAGCAATGAAAAGAATTTTCCTAATTTAAATCTCGGCAAGCTGGGATTGTAAGAATTCACAGGATGAAAATCTGCCTTTTCCTACATCTTTCTTTGGGAAGCAGTTTGCCAGTTTCACCAGAGGGGCATTTTCTTCTGGTTCTCAAATGCTAAAATACGATCTCTGATTTGTCCCTAGGAAATGCAGGCAGTGTACATGAGGGAAATCTGTTGTCAGGACTTTGGCTGTCCATCCACAGGAGGCACAGTCAGTGGAGACTGATGAAGATGAAAAACTAATAAAATCATAATAAACATTAGTGTGCAGCAAGGTAGGAAGGAAAAATTATAAAAATAGCCAGGTGTGGCGGTACACACCTATAATTTCAGCACTCTGGGAGGCTGAGGCAGGAGGATTGCAAGTTCAAGCCCAGACTTAGCAATTTAGCTAGATAAACAGATATGGGGAGGACAGAGACAGAGAGCTGTGCCCGACCGGGAGATGAGCTGATTAGAAGCGCTGTGATTGATAACACGTAGGGTCCTACGCAGTGCTTGGATTACAGCCTGTACACGATATAAACTTAACACTACTAATGCCTCTTTTAAAATCCGATTCCAAGCAACGTTCAAAGTGTTATCTCCCACCCAGTGCCAATATTCTCAACACACCTAAGTAGCTTCCCTGAATCCTTCATTTTGCTTGGGGTCTCACAGCCCAAGAGCTGCACAGAGCACAGAGCGCTGGCTGTGGTGAAGCTGCTCTCCCAGGACAGCCCCTCCCCGGCCCACCCTGTGTCTGCAGCTGCTTCCCTGCCCCTCTGGCACGTGACAGAGAAGCCGAGAGATGTGGGGAGACGTCGCCTCCAAACTCAGACTCGTCTCCTTAAGACGCGTAGACGGCTCCACGCCCGGGGCCTGGGTGCTGGGCCAGTGCAGGGCTGAGCTCACGGTTCCCTTCTCCCCAGGGACCCCCCATCAGCACCCTGTGTCCCCCACTAGGCCGGAAAGGGGCGGAACACGAGGCCCTGCGCCCCTCCTGCAGCGTCGCGTTGCCGCATCTCCCAAACGCTGCCTGGAGGGCGAGTCTGCACGCAGCGAGGCTACACGGTCTCGCAGAGGGGCACTAGTGGGGCGCCCGGCACTCACGTTGCAGCTCTCGTCGTTGTCGGGGCGGTGCGGGAGGATGAAAGCGGACACGGACAGGGGGCCGTCGCACTTGTCAGCCGGCTGAGTGAAGTCCAGACAGCTGGTGAGGATGCTGTAGTAGTGAGTTGGCACCGGGATGGAGCTGCCCCCCACGAACCTGGAATGGGAGGTGAAAGGGAACTGCAGCAAACAGGGCGCTTGCCGGTCGCAGTGGCGACCAGGGGCCCAGCTCATCCTCTCCATCGGTCCTGCACTCCCCTGCGGCTCGGCACCAGCCCCTTATCTCTCTGACCATGATGTTCTCTCGGCCTGGAACCCACTGCCTTCCTCCACCTGGCAGGGGAGAGAGAGATTCCAGGCAAATCAATGGCGTGGTCCAAGAGCTGGAGGTGAGACAGTGGGAAATCGAAGCCAGAGACATGAGAGGGTGGAGGGGAATCGAAGATGCCTTCGGCGTCCTGAGCTCCGGTGTGGGGCTCTGGCACCACCGCGAAGGCGGGACGCTCGAGTTAAAGTTTCCGATAAGGAGTGCCACGGTGAGACCCACGTTTCGGGAAGACAACTTTCACGGAGGTGTAGAAAAGGGACCAGAGTGAGGAGAGCCTGGATCTAGGGGAACAACAGCCTTCGCAAGCTGCAGTGAGGTCCTGAACTTGGTTCCAGGCACTCACTTGCCAAACAAAGTGCTAAGGACTGAGTTCTAGGGAAGATCTCAGTGACATAAAACACCCTTCCCAGTACAGCAGAATGTATTTTATTGGTTATCTTTTTCTAAATAGCATTTTACTCTCTTAGTACACGTCTGCAAATCACAATTAAACCATCCCTTGCATTCTGTGCTGTTCTCTGTTTCATGCAGAGAAAATTAAAGCCCAATTTCCTCTGGTTTGTTGTGTACATATCTTCTTGCCTTCTCCATAAACTATGAGTTCTTTGTGAGCCATTGTTTGCCTTATTCATTTCTACTCCCATTAGCACCAAGGAGAGAGACAGAAACCCTCAGACTCAAGCCGTGCATTTCCTAATGAGGGAGACTGGCTCAGAAAATACAGAAGAGTCTAAAACATCTCGCCAGACAGAGAAGTTCGGTGGAAAACATCATCTTTCCTATCAAAGAATTGTTGAAGAATAAATGACAGATTTTTAAATAGTTTGATACATTTTCTTTCATGGAATGGAAAATTGCAATTACCATGAAGTTCAAAATTCCATTCCAATCGCCAATTCCGTGTGTAATCAAAGACTCAATCAGAGAAGCGAAGAATTTAAAAAGCTATTTAAAGAATAAAGGATCTAAGAGATATCAACTTTTCTTTAGCGCAGGAATGTTGTTCTAAAAGCTCTGCAGGACGGACGCCTTGGAATTTAAACGTCATTCACCGAACGGACGCGGGACGCTTACTGCTTGATCTTCTCCTCCGTGTCATGTAGACCGTCAAAGTCGTAGTCAAAAACTGGCCCGCTGATCACATTGACTCCGTTTCTCTCAGAAGCGTATTTCTTCACCAGCACTCTCTGAAAATAATTCCATATTCCTGGACAAAGACAAAACCAACCCGTCAGGAAGAAACTGGCTTCAGCCAGATTCTCTCAAAGACGTGCTGTACGGGCCGATCGTCACAGCGCCAGGGCCAACAGGGCTTTGGTGAGTCGTGAAAAGAATCTGTTCTGAAGCACTGTCGTGTGCGTCGTTTCTGAACCAGCAAAGGGAAGACTCGGAGCTGGGAGCCACTCGCAGGGGGTGTAGCCGAGGCCAAGAAATCGGGGTGTGGACAGCCCAGGCCTTGGTCCTGACTCCCCTCCACGTGTGGTGCAGGCGCAGTCAGCGCTGTCTGCACATCTCCCCGCACCCCAGGTCTGCTGCCGTCCCGTCCTGAGACACCGCCCTGCCGGACAGGAAGCACACAGAAGACCGCTTCCTGGCTCCCCCAGGGAAACGCTTACCTTAGGCGGTCCCGTGTCGTTCTCCATGGCGTAGACCAGCGGATTCTCTTACACCATAAATCGCAGCACACACGCGTGCGCTCACATTTCTACCATCCCACGTGACTTCTCACCCAAGCTGTAGTTAAAACCTCTAATCCCACTCATGGCCGTCACTGCTCCTCTGATTTTGCTCCCTATCCTTCGCCACCCCCTCCCCCGGCCTGGCCAAACTTGTTCCAGCCCAAGCTCTTGCATTCTCCCTTCCTTTACCTAGAAAACTCATCTCCTGGTCTGTGAATGTCTGGTTTTCCCTCACTTTCAGCATCTCCCGAGGACTTCCTCACATACCCTCGCCTCAGGGTATGAAGAAAGCCCAACTAGTGGAGCACCAGAGGAGGGGCACAGGAGAGAGGACAAAAGGAGGCACAGCAGAAAGGCAGGCAGGGAAGTCAGCTCTCGGGTACTAGGTCCACCCCCAGGGGGCGTGAGGCTCCGGCTGCACCCACTTCCCTCCAGCCCTCCTTAAGAGCACTTGGCCCTTTCCCTGCAGCGCTTCCACGGAGCTCTGTATCTTCTGATCTCTACTCTGAACAAGAACAGCAAAGGAGCCTGCCAGAGACAAGGCACCCTGGGTATCTGCACTACAGAAATTACAGTGAGGCAGTGAGGGGGAAGATGGAATGTTAACTTAGGAGGTGGTGGGGGACAACAATGGATGACAAAAGTCAAAAGGCCAAACCCACAGAAATGTGGCATGTGAAAAAACCATTCCCCAGCAGAGAACAGCAGGCTCTCTGTGAAAGGCCTTTTCCACACCAGCCTCGGGGTGGTACCATGTGGGTCCTTCATTACGGGTTGGTCAGAAAACACATCAACAAAGAATAGAGAGGTTCGGGAAACCCTGATTGGTGGCAATTAAATGAAGCTGCATTCTGCAGAACACTGCGATAAATTCACTAACTAGGACACCAAATAAACACTTTCTGCCTCTAAACCATGTGCGTCATCTCACCAAGATTAAGCTGGGGAGGCTTAAGTGTCACTGACAGTTGGGACTCACTCGTTCCTGTTCTGAGACGCCAGCCCAGCCCTCTCTGCCATGCCAGGTTAGGGAAAAGCGCTTCCTTCTCTGTCCTGTGCCACAACACAGAGGCCTTTGCAGTGAAAAGGAACTAAAAGGAGGGAAGGGTTATTCCAGAAAAGCCTTCTCTATCTCTGGATACACGGATGGGTGGATGGGCGGATGGGTGGGTGAGTGAATTTTTATTATGAGAAATAGAAAATGTATTGTTCCAGTCACTGGACAATTAAGTCACAAATCCATGTAAACCTTAGAGGTCATGCCATAAAAACCCCTTCATTTTACGAATGAGAGGGTAAATGGCATTTTCATGATTACACAGACAACAGTCAGGATTCGAAGAACTAGAACTTCGTTTTTTGGGCAAGAGCTGATTGTGGTTGCACAATTTATAGCATGGCACAAACACATTTATGTCATATATAAATAAATCATGTATTCAAAGAGAATAAATAATAATTCTCACAGTCCTAAAGTCATCTAACAATATTCTCATGGATGAGAAAACCAGATTTCAGCGCCAACATCCAGAATACCTGAACACCCCAAAAGAGAGTGGGGTTAGTGGCTTTCAATGGAAAAATACAGACATTATGTGACCAGTGACCCCCAGACTCGGTGACGGCCCTTTTAAACAGTGGAAACAGCATTAACATAGAATTGCGAGTTAGAAGAAAAGCACAAACGTGGTCTACCTCAGCTTCTGCCACTCGTGACCGAGGCCACTTCTTCTAATCTCAGTTTCTTAATTATAAAAAGGGACAAACCATCTGCCAACTTCCCTCGCAGATTCAACTTTGGGGTTAATGGTACAGAATTTCCGTGAATGCTCTTACAAACAGCGTAAAGCCAAACACTCCAAAGGTGTTATTATCATTAAAATTGATATAGAAGTAGAAGTAGAAGAGGTCAGTGGTAAATTTAGACACATTTATTTCCACACATCCCAGTTTATTAGGTAAATATTGAACTTACGTTTAAAAGCAGGGTACATTGGCACCATGTTGGTCACGAGGAATGCATCATATTTAGCTTCTGGCGAAGAGCTCAGATCTAAGCATTAGGAAGACAAGCAATGTTCATCGCTCAGCAGAATCTCCGTCCACAGAAATCCGTGTTCCAGAATGGCCCCGATCTATTCTTTCACTCCTCCTCCCTGCCCCTCTCAACAGTTCCTGCTTCCCCGCACCCTCCCCTCCTCTCCCCTCTACAGCCCTCTCTCAGAAACTGCTTACAATGCCTTTCCTCCTACCTAGGTCTCGAGTCCACGAAGTACCCTGTGAAACAATCCCTTTTCCCCTCGGTACAACTCCGCTTTAAAACGCATCATCACGAAAAGAAGCACTAGTTTAGGGCTCCAAAGGCAATGTCTCAGTGACTATTTCGCTTTCGGAGTCTCATTAAGGCTGAGAGCAGGGCCTGAAAGATTCCCCTGCATTTTAGAATCCCCTGCAGAACCACATGTTTGGAAGCTGCCCCTTTTTGGTCAGCTTCGGAAGGACCTCGTGGAAGTTGCCTCTGCAAGGTTACGAGTGCCTCTCCCGGAGACAACCCGAGCCGCTGAGTGTCTCCCCCTCAAAGGCCCAGGACGGTGCCCGGGGAGGAGCCCCAGGCCCCCGGTGACTTACAGGGCGGGAAGAGGAAGCCGTAGGACATCTGCTCGTCCTTCTTGTAGGCCAGGCAGCTCTGACTAAAGCCTGGGGAGACACGGACGTCGGGGCGGACACAGCCGGCCAGGTGCTCGGGGATAAGGGAGACTTCAGCCTGCACGGGGGTCGGGGCCAGTGAGCCACAGCACCACAGACACAGGGACGGGCACAGACACGGGCACGGGCACAGACACGGGCACGGCGACAGGGACGCCGGGCCGCTCCGTCCCGAACAGCCCAGTCCACGCCCTACCTCTGTCACTGGGACTCTGACACTTTCTATAAAGTCACAGTTAGTCTTCAGTACAATAAACAAGTCATTTCGAAGTCTGAAGTAAAACAATTTATAAAGCAGCAACCGCACTGCTGAAATAACGGATAGGGACCCACAAAAGATGCATGTCCACGTGTGTGCTTTCTGTCTACAAAAACACATAAAATGAACACAATCACACACACGTGTACATAGTACACATTAATGAGGAGCTGTCTGGGGGCAGTAGAAGTATTTTCTTCATTTATATTCAGAAATTTTAAAAATCCTGAATTGTCAAATAAATTCTTCTAATTCCTGATATACAGCTACTTATCTCAGCTTCATCAAACTGAAAGCTCAACACAAAACTAAAATACAAACAGGGAGAGTTCAAGGGGTGTCAGGGAGTACTTCAAAATTCCCGGTACTTTCCACTAAATTTCACAGCTAGCTGAAAACTGCTCTAAGAATAGTTTATTAAAACAAACAAACCACCTGGGCATGGTGGTACATGCCTATAATCTCAGCACTCGGGAGGCTGAGGCAGGAGGATCACCATGAGTTCCAGGCCAGCCTGAGCTACATAGACAGACCCTGTCTCAAACAAACAAATAAACAAATGGTGGCTTCAGTAACTATCCTGTAACAACTTAAGCAGGGTGTAAAAATGAAAAGAATTAGTATGCAGCCTTCAATATATAACATATTACCATGGTACTAGTGAAACACCTAATAAATATTCTAAATGTCTTATAACAGGCCTGACAGAATTTCTTCAATCGGGAAAAATCAAAATTTATTTTCTAAGATAAAGTTCGGTTAAGCAAGCAACCACTGTACGACTGTAAGGAATACAATGAAATGAAGAACATGGAGCCCTGTTCTCTCAACAACCTGCTTGGAAACGGTGTACGAAGTCCACAGCGGCATCAGGGATATCTCACTGTAACCGCTTTCGAAGTCCGTGTGATACAAGACATCGTATCTTGTCCGGTAAAGCACTGCAGGTCGTCCGTAGAGGAGATGTCGCTCTAGGAAAGAAAAAAATGATAATAACTGTGCTAAATGCATATTCAGTTTTACATCAAATGCTAAAAGAATCCTGGAAGCATCAGGTTGTCTAAACTTCGCTAGCTCACTTAATAATAACATAACACCTTCTCCTTAATTTAATCCAGTTAGTTTTCCTAGCACTTGGGTGGTAAATCTGACCACCTACATATGCACAGGTCAAACTCACAGTTCTCCAAGCTGTATTGTAACTGCCATACTTACATTAATGCTCTTTCAGGGGAAGGAATTTTACATCTGTGTGGAAAGAAAACATGTAACAAATTGTGGAATGATTCAGCTGAATGAAAAACCGATAGGATTGGATTTTTGGAGAATTAAATCGTTTGACCCGTGAGGAGGTGTGTCAGGGAAACTGATGATTTAATTAAGAAGAAGTCTCCCTCTTACCATTATTTGCAAATGTCAGCTTAAATATGCTTTATTTCAGCCTACAAAGTGAGCGGTGAGTAAGCAGCTTTGCCTCATGGCGGTCCACGCCTTTAGCAGGAGCTCAAAGAACATGTATAGAAAACAACCTCAGTGGAGACACTCAAGTCTACAGCAGAGAAGTCCCTCGCTTACTGAAGGACCCAGTTAGACCCCAAATACAGAGCTAGATCGGCCAGGGGAAAGCTCTCCTCTCAGCGGAGAGGAAAGGTCTGAAATTTTACTCTTTGAGGAAGAAGTCAGTATGCAGACCTTCATGCCAATATAAGCTAAAACTTCTTAAAAATTGGGGTCCCTACAGTTCAAAATATTTCCAGACTGTAGTTTAGGTGACTCAGGATTTCCTAAGTGGTCAAAACTGTTGAAACTATTATTTGTATTAGGGGGAAAAAACCCAGCTCTGGCAATGTCTTATTAAATTACATATACATGTTGCTTTAATTAAAGTGTTACCATTCTATGTAAGTAATGGAGAAGACATTTCACAGAATGCTTTGCAGGGCCCTCTCATGCGGAGCTGCTGACCAGGCCGGGGCAGCGTGGCCCCACTCTGGCGACACCAGCCGGCCTGGGGAGCTCGCTTCCTCGGCATTGCGGGAAATTGCCAAATTGGGGGGCCCACCCCGAGGAATTAGAATGGAACGTGGCGACAGGGAGTAAGTTAAATCTAAGGAATCAATTAGAAGCCAGCCCGTCGTTACAGTAGCTCTTGGAGGCGTCAAGCAGCCCAGACCCTCCTTCAGGACTCGAACCAAACCTTTTCTAGGTTCGAAACGTCCATGAACGTTTTCCTTGTTTTCATTTCTGGTTCCTCTGAATTTCCTGGTTTCAGCTGGAAGCAGGAGTGTCAGAATTTTTTGAGAAGCTCTTCTCCTTTTACCACGCAAGTTTTAATGCTTACTGAGCACATTTCTCCAGACTCAAATGCAAGCCCGGCCGCCCTTGGATTGAATAAGGAACAAAACAGCAACCAAGCTTCACATGCAAAAACCCTCCGCCGAGTGGCACAGAGCAAGGCCGTGAGTGGCCCGCTCTGCTCTCCCTCCCCACAGGCCCCTCTTCTCCCGGCTTCCTCGGTGTGGCGCCTTCCCCAGGGGCTGCTCCTCGACAGCATCCTGCTCTCCCGCACCGCTGGCTGCTCGCCCTCTGCACTCTTTCCTCTCCTCCGGCAGAAACCTTTCCCATCTCCTTCACCAATCCTGCCCCTCATCTCTTCCTCGATTTGTCCACTACCACCTTCTTGAGAACTTTGTGCCAGGTTCTGAGCTGCAGTGGAGGCAGAGAGCAAGACGGTAAGGCAGGGAGATCTCACCTCAGAAAACTGCAGCCCAGAGGGGAAGAACAGAACGTTAACAACCGACTCAGGACGTGGTCTCCTGTGTCGGAGCTGTCTGTGGGTGTGACCAGGAGCAGAGGGCGACCAAAGTCACACGTGAGGGTGACATGGCCCCAGTGCTGTCCTTCACAGGGCACAGGAAATACAGCCAGGGCAACAACACATCCCAGTCTGAACCCATGGCCCCGGCATAATTAATACCCCCATTTCATACTCAAAGTTCATGACAAATAAAATGGTCACAGAGGCATGAGGCAAGAGGAGGAAAGGGACAGGAGGCGCAAGACTGCCAAGACACCTTAAGATTCACTTTCTTCTGAGCTGTTTCCCAGTGGGACTTCTGTGTCTCCACCCACCCTTCTGCTCTGTGTACACAGACTTGGTTCACTTGAGAACTTTGGGCTTTCAGCTCCCAAACTATTGACAGAACTGCAGTTTTGGGAACAGAGCTGGAGCACAAACATATGTTATTATCTAATTTGCTTTTATTCAGTCATTACTGGGCATAAGAAAAAAATACAGTGGTTTTAACAACGTCCTACAATGCAACTGAGATCCTAGACTGACGCCCTCCCCTCAAATTTTTAAAAACTACCTGGTCTCCCTAGTTTCATGGTTTCATCCAATAAAGAAGTGAAGTCATCTTTGCAGTGAGAAACACACATTTTATTTGATTTTTTGTTTTTTGAGACAGGATCTCACTATGTAGTTGAGACTGACCTGGAACTCTCTACGTAGCCCAAGCTGGTCTCGAACTCACAGCGATCCTGCTGCCTCAGCCTCCCAAGTGCTGGGATTACAGGCAGACGCCACCGTGCCCAGCTAGAAACACACATTTTTAGATCTGACTTTTTCAATTTATCAAATGTCAAAGAATCCCAGGTCCCCTGACACAGCCTGACTCCAGTGGTCCCCGTGACTCCAGGGGTCCCTACGACCAATGTGTGGGCCACATGTCACATTTCCGTTTGGGAGAAGCTTCTGGGGCCAAAAAATGTACTTGAGTATCAGTCTTTACGATCTTTACCTCAGAACCCAGCCTGCGGCGCTCTGTTTTGGCAGCGAGCTCCAGTGATTTCTTTGTTATTTCCCCCCGTAAATGACTCAGTGTAAGTAACTGGAGCATCCACATTTTGTAATATTTGCTTTTTAAGATCTTCCAAAACTTTTGACGCAATAACTGTAGGATGTGCAGGGCACAGCGATGTTCTAACACGCGCGTTCCCCGAGACGGTCGTCGGATCCGTGTCATCAGAATACCGATCACCCGAACGTGTCCAATCTACCAGCACTGCCAGTACCTCAGTAACTTTTGTTCGCGTTAATCCTCCCATCTACCGAGCTCCCTGGGTCAGGCCGGGTTCTTGCTCGCAGAATCGCAGATGCAGCCCCTTCCGCACCCCGCGCCCTGTTTACCACGGAGTCTCTGGCACTCTGCCGCATGCCAGTTCCCCTCCACAGACCACACTTGGCAGAGCGCTGTGAGGCCAGACCTTTTAAGTGGCATGGACTTCCCCGTCACTCATTCCTTCTGTCTTCCCGAGTCTGGTCATGCGGACTGGAGTTTGTGTTTCTTTTCCCTCCTCGGCTTCCTGATTCATATTCCCACAGATTGGCTGGCGGACTTGGAGCCACATGAAAATCTCTCCTTTTTTTGTTTTTGTTATTTTTTTAAACATTCACCCTCATAATAATATACTCTTATATTGTACCACAAAACCTCTACACAGGATCTTTCCTTTTCCTGTGTCCTTTCTCTTTCTCTGCCTTACAAGTGCTTATTACACCCACCGCCCTCTCGCCCTCCTCTGGGATTCCATGATGCCTCTAGTAGTTAGTGCCCTGCTCTTTCTCACCCCAGCCCTTCAGACACGATCCCTCGTTCATCTACCTGCTCGATCCTACAGCAGAGCCGTAACTGGGCGGACAGCGACACCGTCCGTGTCATTCACCAGCTTATCCTCCATCTCCAGTAATGCTGAGCACACAATAACTAGCTCACAGATACCCACGGGTAAGCCCGTTCTCTACGAAAACAGACAGGAGGACGGGCGTCCACACAAGCCGTGCCTAGTGTAGCCCTGAGATGGGCACAGCACAGGTATCTCTGTTTGACTGACGAAGGGAGTGGAGGTTTATGATTTGTACAGCAAAACCCAGATGGGCCTCCAACTGTCTGGCACACTGTTCTTCTCCTTAGCCCTCAGCAGTCTCCCTTGGGAAGCTGCCTGTGGGGTTTCCTAGTGGAAGACATATCGGAATGAGGTCCAACTACGCCCGGGCTTGAGCTCTGTGTGAGCAGTGCCTGCTAAGACAGCATTCGTAATCTCTAACGAAGACAAGAGTTTGGATCAGAGCATGTAGGATTCCAGGAACAACTTCCAAACCCTGATATGCACTGGCATTCTCTCTTGACATATTCTCTTTACACCAACACAGAATAAGAAGCATTTTCGGGGGGAAATGACACAGACCGAAGGGGCGTATAGTACCTGAGTCAGATCTCTCAGCTGTACAGCTCTGAAACTCTTAACCCTCCAAAACCTTCTGCCTCCCTGGCACACTGAACAGGTCACAGCGAAATACACAAACACCAAATTCATTCTCCACTCACGTGGTGCCAGCAGTGGTTATAGTTGTGGTGGTTTAATAAACCGCATGCTCTAACTCATGTCCTCGAAGAACATTAATAGGTAAATTATCAAAATTTGGTGTCTATCACCAAATTTATCTCAAATCCTATAATTCACAAGCAGTTATGCTGTGTGTTGATCTGTTCTACCTTTTCCCCAAAATACACACAGACATAGACACCCCGAAATGTAAGTATCTCCTTCCTTTTTAGCAAAACTATTGTTTCCAAAGAACTAACAAAAACTTGAAACACTTCAGGATGGAAAACAGTCATAAATTCTCTCTCTAATCATTTTCAGGAATCCGCTTTATTTTAGTAAGAATTACTAGTGCTTAAATCATTTTTTCTACCCAGAGTAACTTCTCATTGTGTGTGGGAAAGAGCTACATATAATATAGGTGATGAAATGATTTTTAATTCCTTTCCTCAAAAGATAATAGTGAGTGCTATCAAGGAAAGACAACATTTCTATAGCAATGTAAATAGAAGATTAGGGTGGAAATAAATTGTTCACTTATTCAATAGTGAAAATTATACCTGGCTTTATGGCCAGAATTTCTTGCTATGAGAGATTTTAATTTTTCATTTCATCCGGGTGTGGTGGCTCACACCTGTAGCCCCTGCAAGAGGATTTCAACGAGTTTAAGTCCAGCCTGGACTAAATAGCAAGACCCTATCTCAAACAAACCAACCAAAAGGCCTGGAGTTATAGCTCAGCTCAGGGGTAGAGAACGTGCCAAGCATACGCAAAGGCCCTGAGTTCAGTCCCAAGCACCACACACACTCCAATTCCTTCATTCATCCATTGGTTCAAAGTCACAAGGAAACGCGTTCTCATGGCGCAGTAATTCTGTCAAGAGATCAGCTGCACATCACCCAAACAGCGATTGTCATGCAATTAAGGTCCAGGATTTACCAACTATCTAGAAATGTTCTGACTTCAGCAAGCAGTTTAGAACATCATTTTTTCTTCCTCATCATTCAAATATTTACAACACATTATTGCCTAAGATAAACTTAACAGTCTTCTTTTGTAACCTCCAGTGTCCCCTGGGCTAAGTCCCCACAGGTCTGTGCAGCTTTTGTACAAGTCCTTTCTAGAGGCAGCCGAGGACAGGTACAGGCTGTGACAGTAAAACGGTCACATCTGTTCCTCTTCTGCACTTATTCGGCAAAACATCACCTGCCCACATCTTTGTTTTAAACAACTAATAAAAAATCTCACAATTTTACATTTGTATAGAAATTTAATTTTATAAATACTTTATAAGTCTCATTAGATATTCAAACATATCCAGAAAGGGGGAACGATTCTTCTGAATCTCACACACCACTACACACACGCACGCACAAACACACACATAACACATAAGCTTTGAGCGTCAATGCTGTGATAGAGGTTTTATTCAGTGTAGGGACCACTGCTATTATGACTGTTTCTAATTAGTACATGTTTGTGATGCATGATAAACACATTCACTTTGCATTCTGATCCTTCTATTTATAACTGTGACTACCACTCCCTCTGCAGGAGTCCCATTAGCATCTCACCCTAGGACCTGTCAGATACACAATGGATCATCTGTTTTCCGAGGAAAATGAAACAGTGAATATAGAGCTTTCTATCATTTAGCATGCAGCCTGCATAATAGAATAAACCAAGACCCTTTTGCCAGACGGATGAAAATCCCACTTTTCAATACAAATGTGAAGTGTTAAATATTGTACTTCCACTATAAAGTACATGGAAAGTGCTCCATTTCTGAAAACTAGAAAACAAAATTATCTAACTGTCTCTTGATAAACCCTTACCTTCGGTGGACCCTTTGGTGTGAAGGCGTTTGTTGAGTTCATCCAATTTGTTCTTCATGTGCGAAAACCAGAAAAGGAAACAAGAAAACAAATCAGAAATGCTCTTCCCTTCCCACACCATTCTCTCTTCTCAGCACTCTGCTAAATGTAAAAGAAGATCCTAAACTCTGTCAATCTCATAAACATTCAGAAAAATTAACATTTTACCCACATTTAACATTCTTTTCAGAGGTTTTGTTTTTCGGTGTGCCCCCCCCATATCAAACTCGGGACCTTGCACTTGCAAGGCAGTTGGTGGCACCACTGAGCTAAATCCCCAGCCCCCACACTGACATTCTGAGCTCTGCTTCTCAATACTAAGCATGGTCTTTAACCTCTCCATGAGTCTGTTTCCTTTCATTAAATCTGTGCATAATGAATGTCATGTTGGTAATGATGGTTACATATAAAAATCATTATATATAAGTTAACATAT
>NW_022900917.1:5757032-5807405 GCF_012274545.1 Fukomys damarensis | reverse complement strand
ATATATATATGTATGTATATAACAGTGCCTCAGTATTTCAGGTTAATCCCTAGGTATGCTAAACAATTTCCAAACTAATGTATAAATTTGTTTTTCTACACCTAGAAAAGTAATACCTCGGCAAGTATGAAAAATAATGGCCCAGCACTATATATAGTAATAAATAATAGCCCACCCATCGTTATAGATCCCAGGGACACTCACTCGGGCACGTGTGTGTGGAAAAGCCTTTATAATAATGCCCGTGGCAGCACTGTTTGTTAAGAGCCAACATCTGGAAATTACCAGTGTTCTCAAGCAGGAAATTGAAGAAAATCAGCATGGTATACTTATACAATTAAATATAACTGTTAGTGGTAAGAATGAGTGTGCTAATATTTCATGATATGCATGAATCTATCTGAAAAGCATGTGATGAATAAGAAAACTGCAGGAGTCCTGTAGCCTAATGCACTCACATAAAATGTATAATGTGCACAACTATATCACAGGTTATTTTAGGAACCATACAAAAAGTTACTTCATATTACATTTAGGAGATACATACAGAGCGAGGAAAAGTGGTACAGAGACATGCAGATGAGTTACACACACAGTATTTTGGATCCGAGTTAGCTCTAATAGAAAGAAGACAAGGAAGGAGGAACTTGGAGCCACTGAGTCTGGGATGCTTTTTCTTTCTTACAGGATGTGCACTGAGGTGTACGCATTTTAGCAGTCTTCTTCTGTATGTCTGAAAGGTGTATTTTGTTTGTTTGTTTTTGTTTTTTTAGGAAATAAAACCTTTTGGAGAAACCCACAGAAAAAATAAAAACAATCCATAATTTCTCTAAGACAAGATGTTTGAAAAACTGCTCCTTTTCCAGAGAAAGGTAATTCAGAAAACAAGCTGCAACAGGTGTATTCCTGTGCAGTTCCGGAAACCACTTCCAGAGAGGCTCTTCCTGCTGACCGGGGACTCAACAACACCACCTGAGCCTCACCTGCCTGTAATTATTTGCCTGCATGGCTCTTAGGAGGAACGGAAGCAGAAAAGAGATAAAAATGACAAGAAGGCAAACTGAATTCCTCCAGCAGTGAGCCGCCCTGAGGCCCTGAACTCCCAGGAATCCTGCAGGGTGCAGAGGGGAGGGAAGGAACCTGGGCGGTAAGAGAATTGTTTCCCATTTCTCAGAGGCATAATAGAAAAATCACACCTCTGCCTAAAATAATAAACTACATATACAAAGACATCAGACTCCTTGCTTTGGGCTGGTGTCCTTCAACTCAGTGTGGTAGCCCTGGTTAATTCCTGCTACTAGCAGCACCGACTGGCAGCGATGAGGGTCTGCCCGGTATTCGGTGAGCGAGTTGAATTTGGGATCCAAAACCTGCACGGCCACGGTACTGCGACGTGAGGGGGCTGCCCACGCACTTTGCCGGCCCTGCTGTGTCCTGGGGCTTCCCATTGGGCTCCACCCACGGGCGACCCCTGCAGGGGAGCAGAGGGGCGAGCAGAGTGTTGACCCCACCCCTTCTCTGCCAGGACGCCCGGACTGGCTGCAGTCCTCTACCAAGAACAGCGGCTCCCTCCTCTCGCTCCCTCCTCTCGCTCCCTCTCCTCTACTTTCCGGAGTCAGTCGGGGCCCTGTTAGCCCCAGAGCGCGTCGCAGTTCCTCGCCCGGCCTCTGTACGCAGGTCCCTCGTCAAATAGGCCTGCAACAATCCTTTGAAAAGTGCCCGTGAGAGCCTCCTGGGCACAGCCGCCCGCTTCCCTGAGGACCAGCACTGACAGGCATGCGATCCGTGTTGGGACACAAGCGACAGCCTTGGGAGGCAGACTGGGAGGCACAGGACAGCCTTGCACCCTCTCTCCTCTCCCTGCGCTGTCCAACGCGACGCTTCAAACCCCAACCTGAAATAACAAGACTGAAATTTTCCTTCTTTTCAGTTACGCCAGCCAGTGAGGCCACTCTGGACGGTGGCGGCGGCAGAAATCACTGCCAGCGTCACCAGCAGCTGTGTGGACAGCACTGGTCTCCACCCTTCGAGCTCCTCCGGGACGGACAGAGACCACTGCTTCCTCTGGCGCTACCTTATCGTCACAGGTGCAGCCCAGGTCGAAGTCAGCCTGGAGGTGCACGAACCCCGGGTAGCTGGGCCTGGTGACCTCCTCGGGCATGGCCGGCCGGAAGGTGCTGCTGCGCAGGACGTGGTTCAAGCTCCCGTGGGTCCCGTTGTTGGGAGCCGGCTTCAGTCCCAGGAGATCTGAAGCACAGAGGACGAGCCGTGAGCTTCGTAGGTGTTTGTGACGAGCCACAGGAAGGGTCAGAATCTTTGCCCTCCCAAGGGTCAGCCCACCCTCTGTGAGCCCTCACTCATCGTTGACCACGAAGAGGGACAGAAATTTCCCAAAACAAAGAGCAGGGGAGTGGGGCCTGCTCGGGCACCGCCAGTTCCAGGATGAAGGCTGCACTTCTCCGGGACTTTTTAGCCCAAATTCTGAAATGAGACCCTATCACCAAGGAACCGCCACCGCCGGCCCTCCCACCCCGTCCTCAGAAGCCTGGGGACAAGAGGAGGCTTTCGAGTGCTCTCACGGCAGCACCAGGCTGATTTCACAGGGAGGGATCGGTGCCAGACGGGCACGCAGGGCCTCGCCCAAGCCCAGTCGGGGCCGGGGAGAGCCAGCAGCCAGACAGCAGAGAACCCAGGGGCCCGACTCAGAGGCTCCCCACCACCAGACCGGCACTCCCTCGCTAAACAGGAAAAGCTGCCCTCATTCAGTGACTGGAAGCTCAAGGAAGAAAAATAATTAGAAGCACAGAAATAGCTGGCCAGGGAGCAAGCTGGCGAGGTTTTAACTGGGCTGCAACGCGGCGGGGTGGAGAGGGCTGTGTGTGGAGCGCTTGCTTCACCGGGTCTCAGACCAGCGGTGTCGGACTGTAAGGCTGTTTGGATCGGCCAGAGGCTGCCAGCAGCAACACCGTGCAAACTCCCGGGTAGGCCCCTGTGGCCAGAGACAAAGAACCCTCAGAAGACGGTGGCATTCTGTCCTTTGAACCAAGGGGCAAGCTACAATATTTTTCTGTGGGGAGAGGAGATGGTCTGGGAAATAGACGCCTCCCTTCTTTCCTGACATTGAAGAAGTCAGTACATTCACTGAAGATTAGTTTGCTGGTTTTGATTCAAATATGTGACTTACCACACATGACATTGTAAAGCTCAATGTTTTCAAATGGAGGCACTTTAGTCTTGTATTTAAATGTTGGGCCATAACCTACGAAAACAGTCTTCCAAAAGAAAATAAAACACAAAGACAATTAACCATTCCCGATGTTAAGGACCAACCCTCCCGCCCCACACGAAGACCACACAGCTTCCCCATTCTCCCCTTCTGAGAATCACCGAAACGCAATGCCCGTTCCCAGTCCCGCGGTCATACCTGCATGCTGTTGACCTTGTTATCAAATCCGTGGTCCCCCTGGAAAAAACATTTTCCAGTAGATTTCCTATAAACATTCAAAGATTTCCTGCTTGAAACAATTATGATCAGTCAGGATTTCTTCCCCCCAAATCACTCCCACTAAGAGCCAGTTTCAGGGTGCAGGGGTCTCTACGAAGGGGTTTGTGAAAGGTGGTTCGTCTCCTTCATGTTGATAGTCACCCCAGGATGAATGGGCATCTCCCAGAACCACATGGGGCAGAACACTTGTGCCAGGCAATGCTCGGCCTGCCTGTGTGCGTCCCTCACTGTGAGACAGGGAGATCTCAGTAGGCTGTGCTTACCTGCTGCACCTCCATATCCCCCACCCCGGCTCAGGACCAAGGTGCAGCAAGCAGTCAAGCAGCACAGATCTGTGTGCTGCCAAAGTGTCTGTGTACAAGTTCACCTATGAGTACAACCCAGCTGCGGGACCACTAATAGTGACAGGAGCGGTGAAAGCAGTCATCCTTGACTTGCTCTTGATTTTAGCGGGCTCCATTTCTTCCCCATTTAATATGATGCTGGCAGTAGCTTTGCTGTATATGCCTTTATCAGACCAAGATAAGGTCCTCTATCTTCTTCAGGGATTCTCTTATGAGTGGATGTGGGATTTTGTCAAAGGCTTTCTCTAATGAATTGAAATGATCATGCGCTGTCTGTCCTTAATTCTGTTCATCTGAGGAATCACAGTTACTGATCTGCACATGTTGAATGCTCTTTGATTCCATGGCATGAAGCCTAACTGGTCATGATGAATGTCTCATCTTTTCAGCGACTGGCTGAATTCTGATTGCCACAAAGCCCTGGCCTTACCGAATATTCTATTCAGAAATAGAAAATGGAATCACTGCTCATTTGACTTTCCCTCTATGACAAGAAGGCCACTTTTTCAGGAGGGTCCTGTGGCCCTTTCCCCCAAAAAGTTTGTGTTAACGTAAATACTGCCTCAGTTCCTACAGGTGCAGGGCACTAAAGTGCTGGGCGAAACAGACATCAAACAAATGCACAGCATTCCTAGGGCGTGGGGTGAGAATAAACACACAAATAACAATTCAATGAGTTCAAAAGCTCTGCTGCCAAGGAAAACGCTCAGCTTTGGTCTACATCATCACCGTTTTTCTGTGACTTTCTGCTCAACTCCATGTTGTCTTGGCATCAACTCACCATCCACCTCAAGTCTGCTCTCTCCCAAGATGCCCCGCACATAAAGGGTCCCTCAGAGGACACAGTCAGCAGGACACTGTGGCCACATCTGTGCGACACCTCTGTGAGAATCCCTCTCATCTGTTCTATGTGGCGTCAGTCACTTCCAGTCTTCGTGGGTCTCTCATAATCCCACGTGCATAACTCTATCTGCCCCCTTTACAATGGTGGAGAGTGTGTCTGTGTTCGTCACCTGTGTCTTCCTGAGGGGTCCATGCTGGTACCCATTCCTGGAGGACCAATGTTTTCTCTCCCTTGTACACTCCTTGGAGAACCTGGCTAGGGTGTGTGTCATGGTTCCTCCATCAGTGTGAGATTCACAACTCTTTCTTAAGAAGAAAATTGGAGGGCCAGGGATTTAGCTCAGTGGCACTGCGGCTGCCTTGCAAGCCCAAGGTCCTGAGTTTGATCCCCAGTATCAAAAAAGAAAGAAAGAAAAAGGAGAAGGAGAAGGAAATTGGAGTAAGAACAAGTAGGAAAGGGCAGTGTCCAGGTCTGTGTAAAAATGAGCGGACATTTACTGATGAACTATTTAATTCTGTCTGAAGCCTCCAGACCCATCATACACGCTCTTCAAAAATCAAAGAATATTGTATTTAAAGTAGGAGAGACTTTGTGGTTCAAAAGAGGGCAAACACTGCAAACACTGAAAGCAATGTGAAATATGTCTGCAATAGTAGAGGTCTTACATTTAACGTTCCTTGAACGTTAACGTTCCTTGAAGTCCTCTACAAACGCTGCTACAGAGAAAGTCCCATCGAGTAAGACCCCATCAGCCCATACACTAGGGAAGCTCCCGGCTACACTTCTGACTTGGTCAAGTCATCAAAGTCAAAGCTAGTGCGCTAAAAGTTAGCGTGTTAACTCAAAAACTAAAATGCACACGCGGATGCACCGGCAGACCACAGAGTCTGCCAGATGGACCCTGGGAACACACAAACGGGGGTCTTGGCAGTTATTCATCCAGAACAGAAAATCTCTGGAAACAAGAGGTTTCTGCCTGAGATTTCTCTATTTATGACCATGGAACGTAACATATTTCCAGGTGCCAAAGCGCGGCGAGGATGGGGACCAGGGACAGCGGTCCCCCAGTTACCTGGCCACGTGCCACCTGCGCTCCACCAGCAAGTGTATGTCCTCAATCCTCCTGTTGTTGGCGTAGTGCAGGCGTTTGGGGAGGTGCTGCTTCAGGTAAGGCTTGAAGTGCTGGTCTGGCCTCTTGCACTACAATACAAACAGGAGTTGGTCTGCTGACAGAATGTCTTCTGCAAGTCCTAGGCCTTCTCTCCCTTGGAAGTTGAAAGTATTTTTCAGCCAAACAAAAGGGGATTAGGGAACAGGAGAGCATGCTGAGATAATCCATGCTGGAAACCTAGAGGCTCACAGGGGGTCAGAGAGCTTCAGAGAGGATGGAGAAGGCTCCCAGGGACTGGGCACACTCACCGTGAGGTTAGCCATGATGACTTTCGGGTCATCTGTGGAGAGAGGAGGAGAGGTATCTCAGAAAACGGGATCACCTTCACGGGGAGAAGTCATCTCGCAGTGTGAGACCCCCCACTGTCATGTTAATGTCCTGGAGCTATGGAAAGTGGCGTTCCTCGTTCCTCTACAGGGGAGGAGAACTGGACCTAGCGGGGAAGTTTGCCAGGATAATGCTACGTAAACTGCTTCACGTTCCCTAAGTGGTTCTGAAACATGAACTTCATTTATTTGCAATTCAATGTCAGAAACTAAGCTAGGCATTTGGGGGTTTTTACTATATACCTTCCTATTTATCTGCACGTCTTAAACAGGTAAGCATCCACTTTAAGATGAATCATCTGTGTGCTGTTGACACGCAGTGGAGCACTGCTCTGCCGTAAAGAAGGATAAACTTGAGTCACTTGTAGGAAAATGGATGCACTCAGAGACCATAATGCTAAGAGAAATAGACTGGACCCACAACTTAAATATCACATGGTTTGTCTTACATGAGACGCTCAAAGTATAAATAAAGAGCAAAATAAAAGACAGATAATGGGAAACAGGGAGAGAGATCTTTTGCAAATGGGAAGGGGACCGAGAGATGGAGGGAGGAGGGAGATAGCAGAAAGGAAGAGAAGAGAAAGTGAAAAGAGTGAAGATGTGTGAGGTCCGTGCAGCAGCTCCCCATGAGAAGTGTGGTCAGTCTGTACTGCAGACGTGGACTCATAGAAATAAAAAAAATTCTAAATATATTTAAATGTGAAAAGATGAATATTCTAATCCACCGAGTTATGTTTTCCAAGGGAGTATGCTTTCCTGGTAATCTCACAGGTCTAATTACAGAGGAGACTGCTCCCCTCCGGCCCTCAGTGCACACATGCATCTCCCTCGGTCTCACTACCAGCAAACAAAGATTATTTTAGTCAATACTCTGACCTAACTATGTAAATGATGGCTGTGTAAAGACAGGATCTATTATCTATAGGTCTCCTTTTGGGGGGATTATGGGGAGAAAGAGGAGATTGTAGGTTGTTCGGATTTTGTTTTGTTTTCAAAAATTTGGTTCAGTCTATCATTACAGAATCAGCTGTGCTCAGAAGAGAGCCCTGCTATCAAGATCAGCCGTCTGTGACAGAACCTTCCAGAACAGAACTTTACAGAACAGAACCTCCTAAAACAGAACCTTCTGAAACAGGCCCTATCTCTGTCATTTATGCTGCATTGCGCAGGGCTTGCCACACAGCAGGCTTTCAGAAACGTTTGCTAGGATATATTAATAAGTATCTGTTCCGGTGTGCTGAACATGCACACTGCCCTGTGGCATAAACAGCTATACCAAAAGCCTCCTTTCAGACTCTCAGTTCTACAGCTATGAAAACCAGAGCCAGGGGGCAAACCCCACGCTGCTTCAGTGGGGTCATTCCTGTCATGGCTGGCCCCTGAAAGTAACTGATAGCAGGAAAATTATGGTCCAGCTTTGGAGACGCTTTGTCTCGTCCAAGGCTCACTGAGTCAAGGGGCTTTAGAAGGTGGGAGCCATGAACGGGAGGGACAGGGTGGACTGTGCAAACGGGCTCTGAACCCGCACACGACTCGGCCTCATGGACCGCCGTCCTCAAAGGAACTCAACAGAGTCCATCGTGCTCTTAGGGAGGAAATAAACCAGCACGGAGCTATCCTGTGCTCAGCGGGACCCCAGAGAAACACTGGAAACAACCAGTGGCTGCATCAGTGTTTAGGACCCCAGTGTTAAGGTCCCCACCTTTTCACGCTCAATGTCCTCAAGGGCAGGGACTAAGAATTGGCTGATCTGGCTTCAAAGCCCAGCTCCTCCACTTACAAATCGTCACCCTCTGAGCCAGCTCCTGCACCCCACTCTGACATCTGACCACTGTCATCTATAGAAGGACACGAATGCTCATCCCATGGGACCACTCAGCATGTTAAATAAGACTGTGCCTGTGTTCACCCGAAACAGTGATGCGATGCAGACACAGCTGTCATGGCTGACGTGTCCACAGCCCTGACTGCGTGCTGACCGGGAGCCTAGGTGACAGATGGAATCTCTCCTTGCGTCTCCCCATCCCTACTTTACAGATAAGGAGGAGGAAGCATAAGCGTGAAGCAGTTTCACCCGGCACCCCTGGCAGAGCTGGGGTCGGATCCTGGACATCTGGCTGCTGCCTTCACCACCCTACCTGTACTGTGTGCCCCAAAATGAAATCGCACACGGGGCTGGGGGGTATCTCGGTGGTAAAGCATTTGCCCAGCCAAGAGCGAGGCTCTGAGCTCTATCCCCAGCACCAGCAAGAGGAGGAGGAAGGCAGAGGGAGAGTTAGGGGAGGAAGGAAGCAAAGGAAGAGAGGAGAAAGAGGAAGAAGGAAAAGAGGATGGGAGGAGGGAGAAGGAGAGGGAAGGGAAGCGGGAGGTGGAGTAGGAAGGGAAAGAGAGGAGGAGGAAATCACGCACGGAAGGATTTTGTAGGCACCGAACACTGCATTATTGGTAGCTGTTATTTCATAGGCTCCCAGTCTCTCTTGCCCCAAACAACCTCCCTGTCACATTTAAGGGTGTCAGAAATACCTCTCAAAATAGGCAGACTCTCTTGCGTAAGCCCTAAAAGGCAAATACTAAAATCCAAAGGTGCCCTAAGGACTCGGACCCAGCCTATGGTGACGGCCGCCTCTCTCAAGGGAGCAGAGACGGAAGCCGCAGGGGACAGGGAGGGACAGGGACGCGCGGAGAGAAACAGCACTGGTCTGTTTACTTCACAGCGTTGCCGCAGCCAGCCTTGGACCACTTCCCACTGGTGCTGACACAGGAATGTAATTTGGGAAAAACTTAACTTTCCAAAATCTTTAAGCTTGGTGTCAATGCTTTCTTATTTCCAAGGCTAAAAACTTTTAAAAGATTGGTTTTTTGCCCAAAATGTAGTATCGCAAATAAAACTATGGACTCCTCAAGGCATCTTTTAAAAATCTTGGCCCACAAATCATTTCATGTCAGTGGCACAGCACAACCTGAACACACAACACAAGCGGCGAGATGATTCCTGTTTATCTCCGATCTTTCCGCGCATCCAGCAGTCCCCTTACTATTTTCCCATCCCTAGTTCTGCCTGTCATTTGGACAAAGAGGAAATCCCTTCTGCAAAGCTCCCGGGAACCATCAGGTACTAAACGGTTCTGTTGGACCCTGTTTTAGGTTTCCGAGGTCCAGCTAAGGGGCCAGCCTGGCCTTGATGTTAAAACAAAAAAACTCCTCTCTTGTAAACCCAAGTTTGCAGTTATAAACACACCTCATATTGAGCTGTAATTTCCACACGATAAAAACAAGAGCAAATATTTGTACAACACTACTGTGCGCCAGCAGCTGCTCACACATAGATTAATTTCCTGTTATCCCCATCCCTCAGATGACAAGACTGAGGCTCCGGCCTCAAACCACTGGCTTCAGATCGCCTGGTTAAGCGGCACCAGAGGTGAGACTTTGCTTTAATGTTCTACATCCGCACAGCATGAAGGTCACACGCATTGCGGGGAGCCTGTGCAAGCGCGGAACACGCCTTCCCTCCTCTTCCATGCCCTCTCCCTCACTCCATCTCTTGGTCCCCTTCCCTCTGCAAAAGCTCAGTCTCCCTGTTTTCTACTATGTGGTTGTGATTGTGCTCTTTAATTTACTTGTAACATGGGTTTCTCACATAAGAGAAACCTGCAATATTTAAGCTTGTGCATCTGATTTATTTCACGTAGCATCATGGTCTCCCGGGGCATCCATTCCCTCCAAGTGCACCGCCTGTCTCGACGGCGGAGGAATACTCCGTTTTGTGTAAATACATTTTCTTTACCCATTCATCTGCTGGCAGACACACAGGCTCTTCCAAGACTGAGCTCTTTTGTTACGAGCTCTGCCTCTGTGAACATGGGGAAGCGAAGATTTTTTTTTCCCCAAGAACTCCAATTCCACCTATTCCACTGAATTTTCATTCTAACTACTCAGTACTTTAAGAATCAACTCACATTTAGCATTATTGCTAAATCTGGACCGGATTCTTCCCAAAGTTCCGGGCACTAAGGTAATATCATCCACATTGGTCAGGTAATTGCTCAGAAACTCAGTTCTTTCACAGGTGACATCTTCCATTCCTGTGGAGAGGGGGAAAAAATTAGTCTTTTCATACATCATTAAAATTAAAACCTTCATACAGATACCCATAATGACATCCAGGCATCTATTTAGTGTTCACAACTAAAGGGTAAAACCCTCACACTTGAGATTTCTTAACTGGACTTGAAATTTTTTAATACTTCTTTCCAGAACCTTCCACTGGCCTCTGATTTGGGCCTGGAAAGTTAAAAAAATGCATCCTCTTGATTTTCATTTTAAGCTACTGAGCAAGAACAGCAAGACAAAGGAAGTAACTGTGTTTTTAAGCAAACAATTTACATTCCCCATGAAAAAGATCTAGTCTTTAAAAGAAAGTCCTGGACTGCTTTAAATTCTTTCAGCTAATAATGGTATAAATAACTGAAATACACAGTTCAGCCTCTTTTACAAAATATCATTTTTCAGCGCTCTCTCTCCCTCCATCTTGAGTACATAATCAGCAGCTCTCCTGTCTCCTCTGGTGGCCTGGAATATCCCTGACAAAACAATACTGCCAATGAGAGATGAGAAAGCAAGATGTCAGCTCCAATGACCACCCAAACTGAAAAACAAAATAATGCTGAATGAAAACAAGTTGTAAACAGTGTAATTAGCCACAACTGAAAGCTAGCAACTATAGCACAGAATGGATTGAGGTAGGGAATTGTTTTGACCAACCAATGTTCCTTCCCAACCCCAAAGTTTGTTTTCTGTTCTCCATCAAGAAAAACTTCTTACTCGATATTTTTTAAAAGAATAAAAACAAAAATTCACATGTTAGAATTACAGACTAGAGCGGCTAATAGAGACCTTTATCGTCATCGGAGGGATTTAGAAGATGACATGGAAGAAAGGTTTAAGGTACTCTATTTAATCCCCTAAGAATCCAGTTTTACTGCCCACGATCTGGTTACCTGTGGTCCACCAGCTGTCCAGAAACACCAATGAAAATTTCCAGAAATTTTCCTAATTTATATTAAATTTGCCTAATTTATATGTTATACTTGATGATTGGCATGTCTGTGTAGGAAGAAGGACGGTACAGACAGGGTTTTGTGCTATTCACATCTACTGGTGGTCTTGGAAGACATTTCCCTTGGGTAAGGGCAGACTACTGGGTTGCTTTGCACAGTCCAGTGTACAAATACTCTCTAAGAGGGAAAAGTGGGTACTCTGCTAAGGTTTTGCACTAAAGATATATAACCCAGAGTGGCCCAGATCTAGAAAAGTTCAAATGATTGCTTCCTAGAATCCCACATCTATATCCTCCACGCCATCCTTGGTGGCAGTGATGGTGGTGGTGGTTTTTGTTCTTGTTGTCCTTGTTTAACACAAATTGGAGTGGAGAGAAAAACATATTCCAACGTAGCACAAGGATTATTTACCTTATCCTTTAATATTGAGACTCTTGGGGATAAAAATTAAAACAATAAATAGTTACTGTGTTCTAGTACCAGATTAGTCCAGGAAGAGAGTCTCCAAATACCTATGAAGAGAAGGTTGGAAGGATCCTCACTTGTTACCTTCTAAGGCAATCACATAAATTACTCCAAGGATGAACAACGTTCTCAGGATTTCTGAGCAACCTCAACTTTATCAACTGTGTCAACCTCCAAATTCTTGGCCCTATTTGTTGCTCTCCACTAAGCCAAACTCACGGAGCATGACCATGTGAAGGGTAGGAGTGAGCTCCCCAGGGGAGCAAGTTGGTCCTCACAGTTTTCCCCCTAGTTTCTCAGAGATGTTCTAGAAAGTTCTGGAAAGAAAATGTCAGCTCAGAACAGAAAGAGCTATGATTAAGGAAATTCACCAGCCATTGTAAATGGAACTGCCCAAAAAAATCAACCAGTTTTCAGCTTCCAAACTCTTCTAGAAGGGAGTAGTCCCAAATTCCAAGATCCTTATTTCCATGTGATCATTCCAGAATGCTCTATGAGGCCCCCCCTTAGCTCTACAAACATACCACGTTTATGATGTTCTTGGTCACCTCAAAAGGAAGTGGTCATGAATCTTCCTACTTTATGAGGTGATTTAGAAAAACTGCTTCTTCCTATCTTTAATAGTCTTCTGGATAGCAAAAAGGTCCCCTAGTCTCCATCTTGAATTCCCTCAGTGAATTCAAGGAAAACATTGATTTTATATACACCTTCTTTGTCTCTGCGGTCCTTAACATATTTAGAGTTTTTTTAACCACACAAAACTCTGTGGGGCCCTTTGAGGATGTGGTTCACAGGGATGAGAGCTTATCATCTGATACGTCACATTCACAGATGGAATGACTAATATCACCAGAGAAATATCCACAACATTTTAATAAGAGATACAGCCTTAGAGAAAGACCTTTCCTACAAAGAAAAGGAAGATACAGAAGTCCCTACTTGTGACTAAAATAAACCTAGGCCACCTCAGGCTCAGACTTTTCCAGGAGGACCTAATGTCTTTCCTATCCTGCAAAAAGGAAAAAAAAAGGTGAAGAATAGAACCTTGGATTCTACAGGCAAGGATTCCTTTCCTCAACACCCACAGAAAACCTACTTATCCATTTACTAGCAAAAAAAGAAACCGAGCTTTACCATGGTCTCCCACGAAGATGACGTTCACGCACCGATGAAGCTTCAGTTGCTTCAGCCCATCCATGAGCTGCCCCATGGTTCTGTCAATATCCCTCAGCGGGTTTGTCATCTGGAAAAAAGAGTGAGTGAGATCTCATAGGCTTTGTTTGTTGGTTTGTTCGTCTCTTGACTTTTAAGTTTCCACAGATCTTCTACCCTTAGAACATTCTGGAAAGAAAACTTCAGGCCCAGAGGCAGAGCTTTGTCTAGGGGAATTTCCTGCCATTTTAAAGGAAATGTGGTCTGATCACTTTACACTCTTTCAGGAGAATAAGAACTGCTCCTCATCCAATTCCTGTCATGATTCTTTGACACATGCATATAGAAAATATGACTGAGCTAAATTCTTTTTTGGAGGTAAAATGGGTTTTCTAAAATGTAATGACATTCTGTAAATCCAAGCATTTCAAGAATGAACAGAAAGTCAGGTGGATAGTTTACGTCCTTTACGTTCCATGGAAAATCACATTAGGCTTTGAACCATGGTAAGAAGATGGTGGATAAGTGAATCAAAAGGAACTCTGAAGTTATGAGCATAGCCTTCCGCTGGATAGTAAATCAGAATATCATTAATACACAGGGATCCATCCTGTGTAACAGAGAACTTAACTGTCAACTTCTGAAAGCAGTACATCAGGAACAGAGAAAAAAAACTATTCTAAGAAACAAACTTCTGCTCCTAAAATTGGTTCTTTTCAAGCCGACTCTGTGTGAAATAAGAACATATAGGGCCCTAACTTATACAAAAATGAACCACTGAGTTTTTTCTAGAAGGCTTCTGAGTTTAATGAAATAGTAAAACTCAGCTGCTGTTCTTGTTTTGTTTTGTTTTTTTTTTTTTGAAGGCCATTTCCAGAGTCTAAAAACCCACCTGTCATTACCACTCAAGTGGAAGTTTCTAACGACATGTTTCCACATACACACCACAGACTATCTTTCTCATCTCATCTCTAATTGCAATGGAAACTTTACATGGTCTGAACACTTGACAACACTTTAGAGGAATTGTACTGCGCAGCTAACAGTCACACAGCCAGGCCCATGAAGACAAAGACCAGAAGAGACTTAAATATCATTTTTGCTTGGGTACATATTATCTTCCCTCAGAATCTTCCCAGATAGATTAAAGATATGATTTCTCATTATTTCATCAGTACTATCAGCTGTGGGGTCAGTATTTCTAATCCTATCCCGAGGAATAAGTCACCACAGAAAGCTTTGAATTGAGATGTGCAGTGTAATCTGCAGGGACTAACAGATGTAGGACTATGTGGCAGTTGCTTCTAAAAAAACCATCCTCTCCTCCAATATCATTGTCTAGATAAAGAAATACCAAATGCAAAACATATGTCAAGTCTTGGCAATGACTTATTTTCCTTTGCTTAGCAGGACAATTCAGGTAAAATCTATAGCCTACTTCTCAGCAACCAGCTCAGCTGATCATAAATAGGACCCTGGTTCAGCAGTTGCTGAAGTTTTCAGGACAAGTAACAGCCACAGGCTCTAGGGAGTGTACTAGAAAGAGTGATCATCAGTGTCACTGAAGAAAACACAACTCTATCTGTCCACTGTTTACACTTCACTCCATCCCAGCTATTCCTCTATCTTTATTCTAATGCCTTTTCTGATCTCTGATAGTTTGGACCACTAATCTAAGTCAACTTTCCACTGAGTTCTAATCTGCGTGTTTCTGAGCACTACCCTTGCTACCTTTAAGGTTATGCTCAAGAACCAGGGCCAGAAACCACTGTGTCTAAATCTGTACATTAAGTGCAAGCAAAACCCACAGCCCTCTTAACAGTCACTCCAGCCCAGATGTTCATACTAATATGAGGGCAAATAATTCCACAGAAAATAAAAGGGTTCTTTTTGCTCTCATGCTGAAAGTTCAGAAAGTCTTCACATCACCGTTAACCTCTAAAGTGCCAGATTCTTCTGGCCCCAAAGCCAAGAATGACACACAGCAGAGCTTTTCTAAAACATAAACAGCCGATTTTCAAACCAAGGCACCAAAGGAAACTTCCAACTCAGACCTGCCCGCCACAAAGCTTTGGAACGACAGATGAACTTACTTTGTCCTGACGAGTTTCCGCCGTATAATGATCCATCCTATGTAATTTTCTTCTTCTTTTCTTTGGAGGAGGAACTGGTCTTTCCTGTCTCCTCTTAGGGGCAACTTTCCTCTTAGGTCTCTTAGCCGGAGTAAGAGGTGAGCCATAACTACTCTCCTGTACTGGCGGATAGAGATGTCTCCTCTCAGAAGCCATCTGCCCCTCTGGGGCAGATGAGAAAGCTCACTTTCCCGTCTGCAGCCCCAGAGTCTTAGCTGTAACACTAGGTCTCCACGAGTGAGAACACAGCAGCAGAGGGGTGAGTTGGGACCTCGGAGAAAGAGCCTCCCACAGGGTTACGGACGCTGCCGCTGCAGCTCCGTGCTGAGAACAAGGATGTAATGTAAGGGGACCTCCTTGTGCGGGCTTCTTTTGTTGAGGAGTCCCCAGGGTGACGCTAGAGAAGCTGTGTACTCCGTAGTGCCTGTGTTAGGGAGAGGCTGTCTTGGTTATGAAAAGCTCTCCACAGGTGAAATACTAGCTTACAACCGAGCAGAATATGGTCACTCCATCAGCTCTGGATGGAATGAGGCTGATGTAGGTGGTTCCGGTGGAGAATCTGTGACTATCTGTTCACACCACCCAATCAACAAATAGAGCACTGCCTCCTTCCTTGGCAAGGACCAGGGCAAATGTTAAAACCAAAAATGGAATGCAATATAAATAATAAGCAATCCTCCTTGGTCCCACAGGTGCATTCACAAATCGAGACTCTCCACAGAACAAGGCTTTTTTTTTTCTCCACTGACAAACTGGAATTTACAGGACAGAGGAGCTCTACCACAAATGGTACTGCACTTTTTAAAGCAGTCTTTGAGAACTAGGTAAAATGTGACAAGTCAGACCTCTGCGTCTTTGCGTACGGATGCAGAAGGCCTCTGTAACTTGCTCTCCGAAGCCCCTGTAATGACAGTGCTCTCTGTTCTGTCTGAAAACCCAGTGGGCAGTGGAGTCTGGTGCGCCAACTAATACAAGAAGGGGACCCTCTGCAACCTGCCGATG
Organism: Fukomys damarensis; assembly: GCF_012274545.1. NCBI lineage: Eukaryota > Metazoa > Chordata > Mammalia > Rodentia > Bathyergidae > Fukomys > Fukomys damarensis. The sequence goes on along the minus strand of NW_022900917.1, from coordinate 5,791,401 downwards.
TTGGAGGAAATCTGGCCCCTGATTTGCCGATGGTGCAACGGTGCATTGAAGCAGCAAGCCCTGCATCTACCTTGCTAGCCTCTCTCTGGGCGGGTCAGTCCCCAGAGCCATTCTGATGCGAGAAGGGGCAGGAGGAGGGACGAGGTTAGTGAACCCAAGAAGGAGCACGTCTGCCATGCGGTTTCGCTACTTCCAGGGCAAGCAACTGCAGGGGTGGGCGCTGCTGTCTCTGCTTCGTCCTGTCCAGCGCAGCGACCCAACCAACAACACAGCCCCACGGGAAGGTTTGGGTCGGTGTGAAGGCTGCTAGTTTTAGGCAGGTCTCCACGAGAAGAGCAAGAAAAGGAAAGGAGGGTTTTTCCATTTCATGTCACCAAATACAGTCTGCTAGTGTCGGATCTGCCCGTCAAACACTAGGCCATTTGCAAGAGACTCCAACGTTCCCAGGACTTTCCAGGTGGGCCTTCAGAGGGCAGCAGGTTAGATGAGCAGGGAGACACAGGCTTTAGCCAAACTGAGTTTTCATCCAATAATTACAGCGCATTTGTTTCCTTCTTCAAATGTTAGCAGTAGATGAAAGCTAAGTTTTCACTGACCAGCCATACCGTAGCCTGAATTGAGAAGTTTTAGCCTGAGGTTAAGGGGACGGTAGGGAGGGGACACATCCACCTACTTTTCAGAAGGGTTTTCCGCCCTCTGAAGGTAGGGACCAGCCAGCCAAAGCTCTGCCTGTCGGCCATGAAGAGCAGCTGAACAAAAGGTCACAGAGAAAGCACAGAGAGTCAAAGGGGAAAGACTGCGCCAGTGATGAAAAGCAAGCATATTTTTGAACATTCACCATTACACTATGAAACCAGGAGCAACACACCATTTCTCGAAGCTATCGGCTCAATGTTTGGTCATCTCATTTAAGAGCTTTTTTGAGAATCATCCTGGAAAACAATGTACTCAAACATTAAGCAAATAAAGCACAAACTTCAGATGAACTCATCCTACTGCAGAGTGTTTTGCTAGTAGAATCATTTCAATTAAATTTCAAGGCCTTGTATGTAAGAGACAACATGTTACTGATTTTTTAAAATAGCATATCACCTACTATTCGTGATCTTTTCACTCACAAAAACATCACGTGATGGAACACAGAGATACACACATGCACATACGTGTATATGTGATGCTATTGTAGGAGTATGGAAATCAATGGGCCTGTCACACAGGGAGCTTTCGTTGACTCACCGTGGGTTCGTGTTTTAAAAGTATAAAGTGTATTTTGTTTTTGGTTTGGTTAAATAAGATGCCTAGAACCAAATGAAAAATTGTTAAAATCTCAAAATATTCCTTCCTTTATGAGGAAGAAGTGGTCAGATTATCAGAAAGTACCATTAGTGAGACACGCTAGAGAATTTACCCAGTAGGCCTATAAGCAAGTCCCAGTTGCAAGAAACGTTAGCACTAAAAAGAATGACTAGAACTCGAACAGCGACTACCCTTAATTCAAAAGTACTATAGGACGAAAATGCTTGTGTATTTATGAGTGACCCTGGACACAGAAACCATCGTTACGGCAAAGGAAGCATTCTGTACCACACTTCTTTTATTCATTCCTCAGGACTTTTGGAGCCAAAACAAAACTTGCTTCTTAATTAAAACACATACACATATGCTTTTAACAAGTAAACTTCAAAGACATTCATGGATAAAGGACATTCGTTGTTAAGTCATATAACTTAAGGTACGAGTTATACCTCATCTGTAGCATTAAAAACTGACTTTGGCCACAAAGAAAATGCTGTATGTGATGGGAGCGCAGTTACTAGTGGGTCACTTTGCTGTTCCCTGAAGTGAAAGAGGGGCTTGTGAGGCCATGGGAAGGACCAGGCCCTGAGAGCCAGGGGTGCCCCAACTCTACGTCTAAATTCTACTTACCGTGCCAGCAACCCGGGCAGCCCAGCCTCTCCAAGACCCAGCCTCCTGCTTTCAAAAGAACAGCTGTACCTATCCCAACCCCTCTTTGCCTACCCTTGGGGTCGCTAAGGGCTTCTCCTTCCGGCAAAGCTGAACTTTTACATAGAGCACGTGGAACTGCTTAGGTTTAACATTTTAATAAAAAGTGGTTGCCTTTGTTTACTTTTGATTAGTCTCAAAGAAAGTCATCTTAAAGATAAAACGATCATTCTTGCTTTGCTTTGCTTTCCTGGCAAAAGAAGGTCTGTCTGTCATGTACGCAGATGTTTACCTCATTTTATCATTTGTGTTTCATAATCATGCAACACTGGTTAAACATCAAAGGGAGATAAAAAGAACAACAGATTTATATGACTTCAGTGATTTAAGACAAAGATGGTTTCACAAAGCCATTAGTTTCTAATGTTTAAAAGGAAACCACTGAGCACTGAGTTGGCGTTACAGTATCAGGAATGCTGATGGAATCTTGGTCTTTCCTTTCTTTGTTTAAACATGCCGCAATTTGTTCAAAAATACTTCAACCGAGCTGCATTTATCTGCATCTCTGACTCATTTTTTACGTGGAACACACACAAGTTAACAGAAGGCAACAGTGGGATTATATGTTGTTGGAGAACTGGAGGCAGTTCCCACCAACAGAGTTTTTAAAATAACTTCTCAGCTGACATTAAGTGCTATTGTGTTAATGTACAACTCATTACCCCAATTTAAAAAGGTGCAAAATATCGGCAATATAAAAGGCCTTGATATGTAAGTGTCACCATGTTTTTAAATGATCTATGTGGAGACGTTGGGGAGGTTTCCATCCAAGATGAGAAAGGAACATAGTACAATACAGTTGTGCCTCGGTTCACACACGCTTTGTTTGCAAACAATTTGGGAACAGAAGCATTTCACAAAATTTTGTTTTTGTTTGTAAACTCTGCACTGGGTGACAACCATGGCCGCAGCCATCTTCCCCACATAAACACAAATGTGGTCATCATTTCTAAAACTGTTCGACAAACCAAGTTCATGAACTGAGGTACCAACGTATAACCATTCCTTTCCCAACTCCTCAGTCAGAAACTATTCCAGATCCTGCCTTACAAACCAACTGTCTTCTACTGAGATGGCTGAGTGTTGGATAAAAGGGTGTCACACAAGTCTGCTAATTGGATTTACTCAGTAGCTAAGAATCCATTTCACCTTTGGGGCCGGATGGATATGTTCATGCTCTTTTATATGGTGATGATTTCATGGTACAAATGCCAATATCAAAATCTACCAAATAAAAAAGTTCCCAGCACTCCAACACACGACGCTGATTGTACCTACAAAGGCTACTGGGATTCTTCGCAGGCTCACCCACCCTAAGGGTGCTGAAAGGCAGTTGTCACGTGCTGTACCAGGTTTCCTCTCAAGACTCCCTTCCACTCTTTGCTGTGATGGCTTTGCCAACCCCTCCCAGTCCTCCTCCTCCTCCTGATTGGAACCTGTAAGGCTGGAACTCACCCCCTTTCCCTTTAACACCAAGTTTAGGATACGTTTCAACATCAAACCAATCTGAAATACAGGTTCCTGTAAGAGAAACCCAAAGACTGCACAAATCCTAAAGCCAGATCGGGGCATGAAGTGGCCCAGGATGCAGGTTCTTTTCAGGCAGATGATAAACTACTAACCTCAGGGCCAAAGGGTCCGTACTTGTGTCCAGATAAGTCAGGCTGCTCAGAATAGAAGGCATAGACTGATGGCCTGCGGGAAAATTAGAAGATTCAGAACTCACAGCACGCAGAGCAAATCTCCCTACACACTTTAAAAAAAAAAAAAAAAACCACGAAATCTTTTCTTCTCCTGTTGCTTCCATACCCTAGAGACCACCCCCACTGCGGTAACCTGCTGGCACCACTCTGCAGGATCAAAAGTCACAAAGGAAAATGAGAGCGCATGTTCAGGTCTTTATCCCCTGATCACAGAGCCCATGTGCAGCCTGGAAGAACCAATCTGTCCCAGGGCACAGTCAGTCATAGCCACCCATCCCCGAGATGCCGAGGGCTCATTCATCACAGCCACAAAGGCCCCCACTCTCTGTCACGGCCAGGAAATGGCCATGGCCATCCATATAGCGCCCTGGTGCCCGGCAGCTCGATGCCCCTTAGGGATGTCACGTTCAAAGCTCACAGTCACAGAGCTTCACTAGTGCCAGTCCTTGGCTTCCATTTCACAGCCCCCTTAGTGTTTCACCCACAAAGTCCAAAAAAAAGTGAGAGATAGGGGCCCATACCTCTCGTTGTCTGGCAGGGAGAGCCACTGCAGGATGGTCAGTATCCTCCGCTCATGGGGGATGGCGCTAAAATCAGGACAGACCAACAGAGCACCTCATTAGCCTGCACCCAGGCCAAGCATGGCACTTCCCACCACCTGCCTGAACTTCGCTCCAGTAAAAGGCCTGGCTTAGCGTTTAAACTTCTACTCCCTTTTGCCACACATCACCTTGCTCACCCCCTTCCACGGAAGACCAGCCTGGAAATTCTGATTCAAGGGCCAAATGAAGAACCTGTCTTACTGATCAGAATCTCTGCTCCCTGCAGAAAGAATCCTGGCTACAGCATCACTGTTGCTTACTGAGTCGAGCCCTCCGTTCTGGCGGAAGGGGAAACAGTGCTTAACCACCCTCAATCTGCCTCTCACGGGTAGTGTGGCCTCTGCGGGCCTCTCTACCTGGTGACCTCTCCCCGCCTCAGTACATTTATCAGGAAAAGGAAGACAATGGCAAAGCCCCACACCACCTGCTTATAAGGTAAAACGAAATATGTTAAGCAAGAGCCCTGCACACAGGAAGCACCTAACAAAAGTACTTGGTCTGTTAGTGATCCAAATTTGCTATCACTTTGCTGCTCGACAGCTATATGACTTTAGAAAGAACCCAAAACTTTAAGTTCCACTTCTATAAAATAATGGGTTAGGGAAGGTATTCTTGAAATTCTCTTCTGACTCTATAAAAGTCTATCAAGAAGAGGTACATATAATTACAAGACTGACCGAGATCATACAATCTGCATCCACAATGGCTTTGTGTTTAAACCTCATTCCTGTTGAATTATAATTACCCTAAGCCTGGCTCGAGCTTCAGGAGCTCGCGGCTAACACAACAGCACCGCACACTGGGCTGGGCCACCTCAGGGCGGTGGCAGCTGAGTGGTACCTTAACTTGTAGGGAATCTGTTTACTTGTTCTTAACCAGGAGCACAAAACGCTCCTCTGCTCACCCACTCAGGACCAGGCATTAGATGCGCGTTCATGGTGAGTTCAAGCTGAGCCCCAGCTTGATCGTGGTGAGCATGAAGCCCCTTGGGGTGCTGGGTGAGACATTGAAATCTTCACTTTCAGGAAACAGGAGGAGACAGCTGGAGCACCGGGGCCACGCGGATGGTGGGCACTGGCAGAGGCTCAGTCCCAAGAGCTCCCTGGTCCCTCATCATCACTGACCCACCAGGTTACCCATCTCTCCTGGTGTCCTCTATATCTCCAGAGTTACCACAAAAACTAGAAAATCGTGCTTACTTTTACCAAAAAACAAGCCCTGATTTAAACATAACCCAATGCTATTGAATAAATGTGACTCCATTTATTATATCCTATAATTGAATTAGAAATAGGCATAGCAAAGCCAGGTTAATCACTTGAGGAATTTAATTCTGCAGCCTCAGAAATCCTTTGTAACAGAACAAAATAATTACAATTGCATAGTTCGAATTTTTTCCTAACTTAAAAAAAAAGCCAATGTCATGAACCTTTTCATTATATCCTGCTTCCCTACCTACCCAAAAGCTGCTTTATTTTTGGGGATTGGGGTTAAGCCACTAATTTGGACTCTGATGAACCTACTTCTGATGCCAATGGAAACACGCAGCCTAAGAGAGCTTGTGTCAAGCTCAGAATGTTCGCCCTTCAGCACCCTTGGCCAATGGGATTCTTGAACTGTAATAGTCAGGAAATGAGAAAAGCGAGCTCAGAGGCCAGAATGCATGGGTCTGAATCCCGGCTTCCAGGAGGGTCGGCGATGACACCGGCAAGTTAGGTAAGCTGGTGGGGCCTCTGGAAATGATGCCAACCGCACCTACTGATAAGATTGTATGAGGATTAAAAGGAATAATTTTCTGAAAATAGTGCCTGGCACATAGAAAGGTTCGTAAAAATATTGGATTTACTATTATATATTGGATTTGTAGATCCACAGAGAAGACACATTCCCTCCTGAAGTACAGTGGTGCCTCGGCTCACGGACTTCATTCCTGCCACGACTCTGGGGAAGCCCATGAAGAGCTCGGGAACAGAAGAAAATTTTGCCTCCTATTTCTGTTCATGAACCAAACTGTTGAGGAACAGAAGCAGTCGTGAGTCAAGGTACTATTGTACTTGTTAAAGGCATACCACTTTCAAGGCATATATGTAGACATAAATAAAGATAGAAGATTCTCCCACCAAAAGGACCATGACAGAAGAGTCACTCTCCTCTTCTTAGGGAAGATAAATAGGTTGCAATTCCCTGGGCACAGGTTTTGTGTGTGTGTGTGTGTGTGTGTGTGTGTGCGTGTGCACACTTTAGGAGTGAATGTTGGTGAGGACTGGAAGTCTGAGGCCATCCTAGGTTTGACTTAGGTCAAGGGTGTGATAAGCAACGTGGTCTCTAAATTTCCTAAATCATCTGTAGGAAATAATCTCACCCACAATTAAGGTTTCAAATACAATGCAAAGGCAGCACAAAGAAACTTGACCAAGGGAAGCCAAGGTCCAAGGAGAAGAAAAAGGGATACTGTCCCTGTCTTCCCCGTCATTTCACAAGACCAAATACATCAGACATGGTCCGAAAAAGGGGAGAAAAATGAAAATGAAGAACTGGCTGAGGGACTCAGTGGAGAGAGGAACCAATCACTTTGGGACACAGAGGGAGAAGCGTCGTCTAGTCAGAGTCGTGAGAGCATTGGTTGTTCTATGAGTACCAAGTACCTTAACGAGAACTTCAAATGTACTAACTTATTCTGTCTTCACACCGCTCAAAGATGAAGGTACTGGAATTCTCATTTTAAGACTGATTTGTTGAGAGATTAAATCACTTGCCAAAGGTCAGCAAGCTCATAGACAGCAGGCCTCGGTCTAGGGGGGATGAAATGCTATCATGAAAACATAATCAAGATCAGAGCACTAGGCTGCCCCAGAGCACCATGTGAAAAGATGGCTTTCCACCTCGGAGGCCGAATCCAGTTTTAAATAAAGATGTCCCTGAAGGTACATGGGGTAGACACCCTTGACACAGTCCCTCCGATGACTGGCAGGATGATCCTATTTCTTAAATTACAGGAAGTTTCCAAAAAGGGAGGGGAGAAATAAAAACTGAATGCAAGTTGCTTCCAGGACACGGCAATAAAAGAATAGTCTGAGAAGCACAGCAAAACTGCGGGGCTCTTCGGAGCTCACAAAAGCCACCTTCTTCCAAGTGGTTTCACGTGGGCGGAGAATATTGTCACTCAGAAGCAGAACACTGGCCCTTTTCAAGACGGCTGTGCAGCGGTGTCGGGGGCGGGGTGGAGACGAAGGGTTAATTATGTTGTTGGCTTCTCTCCATCCTGCCCGGCACACGAGCTACAGAGCAAGAAGCATCGCCTCTGTAAGCATCTCTGACTGTCAAGGGTTTACAAAAAGGTAATGCGAGAGATTAAACTGGTAAATCGCGTGCCACTGACATTAAACAGCGCCATTTCATACACACCCACACGGATTTCTCGACTCAAGAAACTTCTTTGTAAAAGGAAGGGGGAAAAAGTTAAAGAGACTCCCTGTCTCCGTTTCAAATCACTCAACCCAATTTCAATTTAGCCCTTCAGAGCTGAAAAGGTGACTTTTCTTCCCGAATTGGGAGACCATAGACAGCGCCTTTCTGGATTAATTGGAACCTGTGACTGCTCTCAGCAAGCTACTATTATAGAATAGTCAGATTTTTGTTAGATCATAAGAGGCAAATACAGAAACAGCTTTAGGTGGTTTAGGAAAAAAAAAAAGATGGAAAAAACATCTGAGTGGGAACAAAATCCCCATGAAAGTTGAAACAGATCCTTCTCTACTAAGAAGCCTTAAAAATAATCAACGTGTTGACAATTTTATTAGGTAAGTTTCATCTCCCTAAACATTAGCTAACCCCCCTACCAGGGTGAGAGGTAGACCCACTTTCTTATTAGGGAAAGCCTGCGTTGGGTGAAAAAATGGAACTTCCAACATCTAGGCCACTCCACCAGCAACCCAGCTGCCCGAGACCACACTGTATTTTTAAGATTGTGAACCAAAAGAAAAATAGCACATTACAGAAAGTGAGAATGCAAGCCATAGAAATAAACAAGCATATATATTCTGGAGTAGGCGAGTTACCAAAAAGCTGTAAAGAGGGACAGAAAGAGCTGAAGGTTGGTTAGAAGAACAGAAAATCTTCCTTTCTTAAAGGAAGGGGGGGAAAGGACAGAGAGGAAGAGAGGGTTGGAGAGGGAGGTGGGCGTGCAGAGAAGGGCCTCAGGAGCACCAGCATCTGGAAAGTAATTTCGAATCAGCAAATACACAGAAATTGGACATTTTTACCTCTAACTGAAATGCAGTCAAGACTGAATTAATGTCTCATAAGTGTAATCATTCACAATCATAACTTCTTAAGCATTGATGAAATAAAGGTTACTTACACAGACCAAAAGAATGTTCCAGCTCGCACCCCTTGCTTGGCAGCTGTAATCCATAGCTAATGAGGAAAATATAAGAGGCTTATAACATATTCTGAGTTTTGGTCGAAGAAGAAGAAGCTTTAAAAATATATAAGTTCTGATACCTTATACTCTGCTCACACCCCACCATAAATGTTACAGTATTTGCAAGCCCTTTCTTCACATCTGGAAGTCAGAAGGGTTATTTCCATGAATGTCATTCAATACGCTCTCTGCAAAAGCTCTCACAACTCTGCTGGGATCCCCGTGACACTTTTTAAAACTGTTCTTTCATCTCCAAAGTCTCTCTCTTCTGTACCTATCTTTTCTGACCACTGTTTTGAACATTTCACTCCTGTGGCAGAATCCCATTCACCGGAGGGACCAGGAGTGGACCAGATGTTTCTTCAACTATTGCAACCCAGATGCCAGGGCGTGAGAACAAAGCTGGTCCCGTCTGACTTTAAAACCACACAAAGAAGAAGAAGACAATGAAGAAAGGCTAATTTTTAACTGGGATTTTTTTTCCAACATCTTTCATCTGGCCTTTTAGTAAATGGGGTTTTAGGGGAAAGTTCTCAGGATAAGTTAGGTGAGCTAAGCATTTCATTAAGGCTTTTAAAATATTCTTTATACTTCCGGCTGTTGAAGGGCAAATGATACACAAATTCAAAAGCCAAGTTCTACAACCAGGCAGCCTTGATCTCAAAGGTTGTTTCAGTCACTTACCAACTTAGTAAGTTACTTAACCTCTTTCTGCCTCCGATTCCATTGCAGTGTAGGTAATATTTCCTAGCACATAAAGTCATTCCACACTTTAACGAGCTCACACATTCAAAGTCCTTAAACCAGTGCCTTGGCATTTGGCAAACACTCGATCAATTTCCATCTTCATTATTATGCAACAATGGAAATAAACGAGATCCAGTTCTTCCAGGAACATTAAAAACAGATTAGGATGGCCAGGGTCCCTTGGAACAGAAGTCTGTGATAGGAAACCTCTCACATAAAGGAAAGGAAGGGAGGCAAACAGGGGGGAAGGTCAGATTGTTTGTTAGGAGAACAAAGGAAACCTAGGATTTGCAGCCGGCTCCTTTTCCGGCTTCACTGCACCCAGGCTCTGAGAGTATCTTATGACTCCAGTGAAAACCTTTATTTCTGGCGGAAGTGCACACTCGGGATGGGTAGGATACCCAGGAGCAGGGCCATGGTTTCACAAGGTATGTGATGCCGGCAGGGAAAGCTTTCAGAGGATTCTCAGACCCCCAGGACATCTAGAAATCTTCACCCCCAAAATCACAGCTGCTCCAGCTGGCAAAGTGGGACACGGGCAGAGTGGCCTGGAGGAGCCTGGGGCTCTGACCAGCTCACAGCCCTATCCCCAAGGAGCCGGGGTCCTCGTCCCTGTTCCTGCGCCTCCCGCCTGGCCAGGCTCTCTGGGACGATTTGGAGACAGGAAGTGCAGGTTTCTCCGAGTGTCCTGCCCTCACCTCCATCCAGAGCACCTTTCCACTTCGCGGGTGAGGGCTGGAACGGCGCGAGCAGGAGTCAAAACATGCCCTCGCTGGTAGGAATGGAAACTAGCAGGACCACAGCGAAACCAGCATGGAGGTTCCTGAAACTAGAAATTCCGTTCGGCCCAGCTAGTCCCCTTTTAGGAACCTTCCCAAAGGAGTTTAAGGCACCATACAGCGCAACTCGCGAGAGCTAACCCTTGGAAGCAGCCTATATGTCCGTCAGCAAACAAATGGCAAGGGAAAACGTGGTACAGGGTACTTAGACAGTGGAGCACTGCTCTGACCTACGGAACACACTCAGCCATGTGAGAAAACAGATGCACTCAGAGGCTGTAACGTTAACCGAAGAAAATCAGACTCAAGCTTAGATACTGCAAGTTTCTCTCAGATGAGAAGCCCAAAGTATAAATAAATTAAAGAGCAAAATCAAAGACAGATGATAGGAAACAGGAAGACAGATCTTTCGCAAAAGTGAAGAGACCAAGAGATGGAGCGAAGGGGAAGTGGGCGGGCGGGGGTGTGAAAAGAGTGAAGATGTGTGATGCGCACACACCACGGCGCCAAGGGGATGCGGTCACCGTGTACTGTAAGAAGGATCCACAAAAATAACTGTGTAAAAGAACTGTGTCCTGGAGATTCATCCTTCTTGCCCCAGCATCTCCACCAGCAAGATGAGCTCGAGTTCGGTGCTCACCGCCCCTCGGCTTCCTCAAAACCCAGCCAATTCCAGAGAAGCCCGGTTCTTCTACTACAGCGTCGAGTGCACACTCCTAGTGCACACTCATCCTACGCAGCTCCCCAGGAAATCTGGTGCCTTGCTATTTCCAAGGATATTAGAGCAGCTACTATTTATGATTTACGAAATAAGATCAATCTGGGCTTTGGTAAAGGAAAACAATCTCTCAGTACAACTCTGTCAAACAAAGACCCCACACTTTTCACAACTACATCGTAGGAACAGGCTGATGTCGGTGTCCTCTGTAGGAACGACTCCTAGCTCGGAATCCCTCGGGACAGGAAGGCCACGGCAGGGGTCTTTGCAGTGTTCAAAGCATGCACACAGCTGACAAAGGGAGTGTGTCAACCATCCTGATGGCCCTCGGGGCTGGGACCAGCATGCCCAGGAAGGAGAGGAAACGCGGCACTGAGCGGGCTCAGCAGAGGTGGTTCAGAGACCGAGCCTGGACGCCAGGTGGCGGCATCGGAGACATAATTATAATCAGAGAAAAACTAAGATGAGAATTATAAAGACAACTTACAGAGCAAAGGTGTCGTGTCTTTCTACTGAAAAGAGAAGCAGAAAAATTCTCCCTGCTTCTTTATCACATTGACTGTATTTTCTAAAGAAAAACTGGAAGTGTGGTCAATAGAGAACAAAACGTGGACAGAGAATGCTTGAAATTAAAAGGACGTTTAAAGTTTCCATTTATACACAATGGAGTATTACCACGCCACGAAGAAGGATAAGTTCGAGTCACTCGTGGGAAAACAGATGCACCTCGGGATCATCGTGTTAAGTGAAACAAATCAGACACACAAGCTTCAGTATCACATGATTTCCCCCATATGAGAAACCCAAAGTATAAACAAATTAAAGAGCAAAACAAAGGGCATAATAAGAAACAGGGAGAGAGAGAGCTCTGACAGATGGGGCAGGACCAAGAGAGAGAGCGAGGGGAAAGGAGAAGAGGGAAAGGCGGTGTAAAAGAAGGAGAAGCGTCATGGGCACGCACCAGCTCCTGGAGGGCCGGGGTCAGTCTGCGCTGCACGCGCGCACTGGCGAAAGCGGATTTGTAAAACTCCCGGACTCCGCAGTCCTAGCACCCGTGAACCTCCTCTGTCCAAGGTTGGTCAACAGGGCTGAGACCCAGAGGGAGTTCTCTTGCCCTCTCACAAACTGGTACACAGTCCCTTTGCAGTCACTGTACGCAACGTACTTCAGGGCTCAGAAGTTAAATGCTGGCATTACCGAGGGGAAAGCACACAGATGTTGGTGCAGAAGAACAAAAAGTGTATACGATACCCAGGACTACAGGAAAAAAAAAGACAGAGACAGAGAGTCAGAGACACAGACACAGACAGACAGACAGAGCGAGAGCCCTCCTGATTACTTGGTAACGCAGAGAAGAGGGAGTTACAGGCTCTGAATTGGAACGTAAATACAAATTTCCTCAGAGGTTGTTTAAAAAGCACAGCTAAAAGTAAGCAAATAATGAGCTAAGAAGCCCTGGACCCTGGCGTCCTGCCTCTACCCCCTCTGCAGCCCTTTCCTATCTGGAGGCCCTCCCTGTTCCGAGCTTCGCCGTCTGCCCACTGCACTCACTGTGGGCACACAGGGGCCTGGCACGGCCTTGCCATGTCTTCTTGGACCAAGTAAAGATTCCCCGCCATCAGACACTGCCCAGGGTGCACAGTGTGTAGCTGTGGGAGGGAATTTTTGAAAAAGAGAAAAAGAAAAATAATACTTTTTAAAAACATGGACTGGAGGACGAGCTCAGTGGCCAAGCTGAGTTCCAGTGCCAGCTCCACAAAACACACACTCGCGCGCACAAACACAATTAGTGCAGTATCTTCAGCACCGGCCCACGGAGGTTTTTCTCGCCTTCCCTGTCACAGAGCTAGGATAACTGGACTTCCGAGAGGCAGAGGGCGGAGGTGACCGTCCCTGAAATCGGAAGGAACTGCAGAGGTGAGGGCCGGGGCAGAGCAAGTGGACTGTGGACCGGGAGGTCCAGCCAGGAGGAGGCGGGGACCAGGCTGGGATGTGTCACCGAGCCGATTCCAACTCGGAGCAAGCAGAGGCCAACTCCGGAGCAGGGACAGCGGGGCGGGGTGGAGCACAGCGCACCTCAAGGCACGCAGCTCCCGTCAGGATTCACACTCGGGATATGACGAATGGCCCGGCCCTGGGCCCTGCAGTCCAAAGCAGGCAGAGCACGGAGACAACTGAGTCCACAGGAAGTGGGAAATAAGACAGCCCGGAAGGAAGGACAGTCGCTGAGGCGGACAGAACTCAAGGATCTGAAAGATAGTTAGGAGGCCAGGAGGAGAGGAAGCCACCAAGCCAGCGTGGACTAAACCGGGGGAAACGGGGTGGGGAGCTGCTCGGGTGGAGGAGCTGCTGAGCGCACAGAGGCGCTGGGCTCAAAGCCAGCAACAAAAACCAGAAGAAAAGACGCAATGCCAAGAGAAAGCACCGCAGAGCTACTGCGGAGAGCATGGAGGAGAAACAACAGGATAGAGGCACGGGAGAACGCTCCTGCACAGAAAGCAAAGCTTCCCTTCCCGGGATCATAGACAGAGACCTGGGCAGGGACCCACACTTGCTTCCCACGGTTTGCTCTGAAAGCTTAATCAGTGGCTGGGCTCTCCACGGCCTCACCGCCCCCAGCGCGGCAGAAGCAGGGCAGGGCGAGCACCGCGGCGGCGATGAGAAGACAGATGTCCCCTTGGGCTGCAGGTGCCCAGAAACTCAGATCTCAGAGGCCTGGGATGACAGCGGGGTCCGCGACCTGGCCCTCGGGTGTCCGAGTCTGCGCGTCCCTGGGGTTCCCACCCACTCTCCACGTGACTGACCCCGCGCAGGTTTCAGGGTCCCCCAGCAACACCGCCGGAGAACCACGCCCTGAAACCAGGCGCAGGAACTGCAGCTGCGCAGCCGATGGCGACTTCCGATCATGCATTCTGCAGGCTGGAAAGTTAAAAGCTGAATTGTAAACTTTATTTTTTTAAAAAACGATGAAGCTCAAGCCGGGCATGGTGGCGCCTGCCTGTAATACCAGCACTCAGGAGGCTGAGGCAGGAGGATCACTGTGAATTCGAGACCAGCCTGGGCTACAGAGTGCGTTCCAAGTCAGTCTCAACTACACAGTGAGACCCTGTCTCAAAAAACCAAAAAAAAAAAAAGTTCAATTACAGAAATTATTTTTGGAAGCCTAATGATGAGGTTAAATTTTTAAACAGACACTGCATAGGTTGGCCTACCTCCACTCAAAACTGTGGAGTGACTTTAGTTCCTGTGATCCCTCTCCTGTGTTGCTGAGAGCCAAACATCTTGCATGCTTGATTCTTTTCAGGAAAAATAAGTTAACTTTAATGTAAAGACCAGACTAAGGTCAAATCTCTTCTCTTGTCCAATTACTTTTTTCCACTGGTGACTTTGTGAAAGGTAGAAGAAGACTCTGGAGATGGGCCGGTGATTTAGCTCAGTGGTTCCCCACCTGCCTCACAAGCTCAAGGATCTGAGTTCGATCCCTGGTACCAAAAAAAAAAAGAAAGAAGAAGAAGAAGAAGAAGAAGAAGAAGAAGAAGAAGAAGAAGAAGAAGAAGAAGAAGAAGACGACGACGACGACTCTGGAGAGGTTTGTACTTTCTTAAAGAACTTAGCGCTTCCTACAGCCTCACGCTTAGGCTCTGGTCTCTCAGCGTTGCTCTCCAAATGCTCTTCAATAAAATCCAATAAAATATGTTTTTTAGTTATAGCTACAATGGTCCTTAGAATTTTTCAATGCCAGTGGTGCAACACTGGAAATCAGCGTTTAAATATTTATATTTATAAAAATATAAATAAAGGGCAACATGAAAGAGATCGTGGGCCACAGGGAGGTGGATCTTTTACAAAAGGGAAAGGGATCACAAGATGCAGGAAGGGGTAGAGGGGGAAGGAGGGAAGGAGACTGAAAAAAGAATGAACACAAGTAATGTCCAGACGCAGCCCCTAAAGTGACTGCAGTCACCATGTGCTGGAAACATGGACCGCACAATTACAGAACCAAAGTATTCTCATGGCGCCCATCTTTTGAAAGGCGACAGACAGACACACAGGTCAGTTTCCCCAGTCTGGTCAGCTGTAGGAGGGGCTGGCCATGGTCACACATGTCACTCTGGGGGCCGGGGCAGATGGGTGCCCGCAGCTACAGGGAGCTGATGCAGCCCCTGCCTCTGTGTCTGTGGGGGCCAAGGGGGTGCCGTGTGTCCGAGTCACACTCACCCGGGTGAACTCAACGTCAGCCTCACGCTTAGACAGTTAGACACAACGGCTATTTTTATGTCCTCTGAGCTCCCCAGAAATTGGCTTCCGCGATGACAAAAGACCAGCTGGTATCGACTGGACAGAGCTCCAGTTTCAGTGATTCTACTTACTCATAAACTATCTCTACACCGTCACTTTGTGATCACAGCCAGGGTCGCCACAGACCCCTGGTAGAACAGGCAGAGTAATGACAGCAAAACACTAGGATATCCAAACGTCTGTTACAGGAAAACAAAACTTCTGCAGACATACAGCAAGCCTTTCAACACGGATAGCTTAAAAATCGAGAAGCCCACATTTATGCCTGCATAGCGGCATATCTATGAAATGATATCTTGATCACAAATGACCTTTTTCTCTCAAAAGCACCGCCTTAGAAAACAGCTCCTGTGTGTGCTCACCTTCCTGTGAATCACAGCGAGCACTTCCGGGTCAGGGTCACGGGCCTGGAGGGTCCACGTGGGGAAAGCAGAGCCACACACAGCCCTCAGCGGACACCAGGCCTCCGCCTCTTCCCCTGCCCCCGCCGGTGCCCCTGACAGCCAGCAGCCGGCCAGGTGTGCTCCTCCAGGGGACAGGACATGTGCACCTTTCCAAGGGCCCGGCAGCCCTGACAGCCTGTGCCCTGGGCCTGGCCCTGCAGCACTCTGGTCCTGGAGCTCCAGTTGTGCAATTCCACAACTACAGCTGCTGCTCGGCCCCTGTGCGACCAGAGCAAGCTGCCAGGCCACGCACACGGTCACAGGGGGCCAGCAGACCAAAGCCATTGACCGCCCTTCTTATGATCCAACCCAGACATCTGCTCACAGGTGCGCAGGGCGATCTCTCTCTCTCTCTGTTGATTTGCTCAGTTCTCAGCATCACTTAATACTTTAACCTCTGTGGTTTAAGACAAGGATGAAATAAGCCAGCACTGGGGAGGCTGAGGCAGGAGGACAGCTCTGAGTACAAGGTCAGCCTGAACTACACAGTGAGACCCTGTCTCCATTAAAAGGCATAAAAAGTGAATGAAATAAAAGAACTAAAGAATTCATAAATCTACGGTGGGTTTTAGTGGGTTTCCTTTTCCCAGCATGTTTCCCTGCTTCTGTTTATTACGGCAGCTTCACTCATTTTTCTGTTTCATTGTATTCCCGAACCTGATAAATCGATAAGGTCCATCTTCTCCTTCAACCATGGCGCTGTTTCGGCCACTATCAGCCACCCTTGGGGATAAATGAATCACTGCACACCTGCAGAAGGCTGTGCACGTGTGCACACACACGTGTGCAGGTGTGCATATACGTGACGCACCCACACAGCATAGATCGGCACACACATGTAACACTGAACACACACGTGACACGCATACCGCATATAAACATCACAGACGGAAACTTTATCAAGTAGGAGGGAGGCCTGTGGGCCTTCCCTCGGGGAACAGGTTGGGGTGAAAAGTCCGCCACACTCACAGCACACGGAGACTCACCGGCTGACCACCCCACCAGCGATGGTTAAACTTCTCCCGCCCGCGGAGGTGGAAGGTAGCGTCGAACACGGGGTCGTACATGGAGTTCCCCACAATCCCGTGCGACTCTGGATACAGCCCCTGGGACGAGCGCAGCGTCAGTGTTAAAACAGCCATACAACAATCCGCACACACTTGCTCTGCTGTAAGTTTTCGTATCACAGAAGTGTTTATAACATGGAAAGCCACTCCCACAGATCACACAAGATGCAGGCAGCCTCTGCAATGCATCTGCCTGTGAAACACAGCTGATGTTAAGCCATTTGAGGAAACTGACATTACTGTGAGAAACTAAATATTTGGCTTTTTAACTGTTGGAACACTAAAAACAACACTTTCATTATTTAAGGGTGAAATTTACACATCTGCCTCCAAAGAACCTTGGTTTCTAAATATTCTTTTTCCTTCTTTGCAAGTTCTAGTTCTTCTCCCCAAACAACAGAAATAGTGTCATAAAATTAAAAGTACATTGGGGCTGGGGATTTAGCTCAGCAGTTGGGTGGCCTACCTTGCAAGCATAAGGACCCGAGTTCAATCCCCGGTACCAAAAAAAACAAAAAATTAAAAGTACATTATGTTTTAAAGGAGAAAATAAGGTACATTTGGAGTATCTGAAAATTAAAACACAGCAACTTTAAAATAGACTTTGTTTTGTGAATATAGAAAATACTTGAGAGGAGCTTCATGTGTCCAGACAGAGCTGTAGCTGAGGGGCTCACACAGATGGGTGTTGTGAAGCTCAGGCACCCACAAAGCTAAAACCGGTGTAGAAAAGGTAGGAAGCAAATTTTCTTTGAATGTGTTTTTAAATTCTCCACTCTGAGGCTGGCTTGGTGATGCACAGCTGTAACCCCGGCACTGGGGAGGCTGAGGCAGGAGGATCACTGTGAGTTCCAGGCCAGCCTGGGCTACACAGTGAGTTCCAATCTCGACCCTCCCTCACCAGCCTCCCCTCGAAGTGACCCCAGGATGAAATCAGACCTTTGAATATAGGTCATTTGGGAAAATACTCACAGTAGCCAGTGTGTACAAGTTGGGGAAGGTCTTGGTCGGGTACACGGGCCTCATGTAGGGGGAATGAGTACCGCAGGACCCTGGAAACACAACGTCAGCTGTTACTACCAGGCGCCCACGGCGACGACAGCAACGCGCTGCTTTCATCTTTGTATTTCCAGCAGCAAAATGCACTTGAAGCATGGGGCGGGAGGCCGGGAGCCAGGCGGGGCGCTGGGGCCCTGGGTGTGGGCAGGGGACTCACGCAGCTTCTCAATGTTGGGCATCACCTTGCTGCCCTTCTTCATGTAGGATGCGCGGAACCCGTCCACAGAGAAGATGATGAGGGGAGGTCGGGCAAACCTGGAACGGCGACACGACACGAGGCACCTCAGACACGGCCGCCACCACCTCCAGCATGGCCACCTCCATAACAGGCAGAGTCCGGGAGGGTCCCAGCGACCTCGACCCACAGGCGAATGTCAAGGGGGAAGGGCCTGAATCTAGACTGCTCGGGATGTACCCCCCACCGCTGCTGCTTGCTCTATTCACAAAAATCACACGCACCATCTTTGAAAAAGTTATATAGATCTGCCATTGGCCACCTGGAAAACTCCCGTTCATTCTTTAGAACCCAGCTGGAAGTTTCCTCTTTTACAATGTTAGCTGCTCACACTTCTAACTTCCTTTAAGACATTAATCCATGGGGCCAGGGAGTTAGTTCAGTGGTTCTGCCGCCTACCTTGCAAGTGCAAGGTCCCGAGTTCGATCCCCAGTACAAAAAAAAAAAGA
Organism: Fukomys damarensis; assembly: GCF_012274545.1. NCBI lineage: Eukaryota > Metazoa > Chordata > Mammalia > Rodentia > Bathyergidae > Fukomys > Fukomys damarensis. The sequence goes on along the minus strand of NW_022900917.1, from coordinate 5,772,873 downwards.
GAGATTAATCCATACAGCTCTTTCATCATCCATATCAAGGTATGTGACATTGTAACGACCTGCTAACCGGCTTCTCTTCTTCCCTGTGAGTCTTAAAGCCATCTGGAAAGCATTTGTCTCCCTACTTTATGGCCCCACAGTAAGTCTTCAGTAACTACTTGTCAAATACATGAGTGAAAGAAAAATCGGTAGCACTCCTGCCAGTGAACCTAAGCGCTTATTTTAAAGTACCTTTCATTTTAATTATAAAACCCTTCGAAAAATAATTTGAATTTTGAGGACCTCCAAAGAGTATATCAATAAAGAATTAGAGTATTCATTTACGCAGGTGGGAGCCAATTAAATGACCCTTTATTCTAGCATAAAAGTGCAGTTGATCAGTCAAACTCGAGCATACTAAAATATGTGCAGAATAATTTCTAAGAGTTTGAAGCTAACAAGAAAGTGGAACTTTGTGTTTGTTAAAAGGCACATGATAAATACAGCACCTCCTAAATGAGTCGCATGTCAAGCGCACTGAACAATATTACAGGAGAGGTGACCATCACTGCATCACTTAACACGGGACTCTGCACACTACTTTTCCTCAAAAACCACACCTTGTAAGAATCAGGAACTGTTCTCACCCTATTTTACTGGCCCCAGAAGTTCAAATGTCTCACAAAGGTTAAAAAGGAGGAAAACAAAAGCCTCTAGATCCTGCGCCCCTGACGGCATCACCTAAAACAAAAATGTATTCAAAAGACCAAACGCACTAGGAAATGTGTCTGCTGAAAAGACATTTTCTGCCACACAGGCAGAAGGTCCGTGAAGTTTCTGCCAGTACTTGGGAGGCTTCCCGAGCACCTGGCGCTGTCACACCAGGCTGTGGGGTGTCCCTGCAGTCCACAGTCCCCCCGCAAGGCCTAGCCTTCCTCATGTTCCACAGCACTGGGCAGTGTCACCCCCTTGGGTGACAGCGCTGAGTTCCAGTGTCTCCCATGTCCTTTCCCTCCCCCACTCGTCCAAAGGGCAAAAAAAGCAGAACTCCAGGGGAAAACACTAAACAGAAGAAAAAATGCTCCTGCCCGAAATTTTTCCTTCACCAGTGATATTCAGATCCACTTTGTAACGCCTTCAGCTGAGTGGAAGACAGGGATGGTTCTTCTCCAACCAAAAGAAAAAACAATCCAAGTTTCTAGACAGTGTTTGGGCGGTGAGTTGCTGTGAGTACTCACAAGTCTGCCTGTGGAAGAGGATTTCAGCTCTGTGTCCCTTTAACCACTTACCCACCCGTTCTCTGAGAAGACCCCCAAGTTCACTCACCCCGCGGGACACTCGGGGGCCTTGATCTCTTCACAGTCGTCATCCACCCAATGAGTTTCTCCTGCGAGGCAAAGTGGCCACAGTTACAGTGGGCTCCACCTTGAAATGTCACCCAGGGCCTCGAAGCAAACAATCCCAGGACTGGGGTCCTCTTCACTTGCTTATGGGACAGCATCTAAAAAAATCTGAAATGAAGTCTGGCGTCTGGTTTGGCTTTTAAAGTACACCCCTACATGATGGGAAAGCTAAGATTTAATAACCTCAAGTGGTGTTTATTTGAGCCTTCAGAGTCTAGATGGTTGGTAGATTTAAAAAACCAGCGGTGACAGTGAACAAAATTTCATGTTTGTATCCCTCCAGAAATAAACTGTTTGGTCATTACATGGAAGATTCTTCTCTCTACCACCAAAGATCTCAAAGCCATAGAACACATGACACAACCTCCCTGGAGGGAAGGGGGAAGGCTCAGAGCAGAAGGGGGATCTCGGTGACGATGACAGTGCAGAGATTATTACCAGTGGATCTGTGTACAGCCTTGAACTTAGAAATGAAGGCCAATGTAACCTTTCGCTCTAATCCGACACCAAGTTCTGAGAACAGGAACCGCCTTCTTCTCTGAGTTAGCCCTACCAAGAGCGGAGAACAGGAAAGTCGGAAGCTTTAAGGGGCACAGTCTAGTGGAAGGGAATGAGTCGTCCTCAGGAGAGATGAATACAGGTCCCACAGGGCTGCCTTAGCTCCCACAAGAGTGGGTTGCAACGGGGGAGACTGGCAGCGCATCTTCTGCACGAGTTCCCACCAATGGGACACAACCCGGCATGGTGTGACAACCAGAAAGCCCTCACTAGAGAATGAACAGATGGGGCTGCCCGATCTTGTGCTTTCAGCCTCCGAAACTATGAGCTTAAAAAAACCCTCTTTGCAGTACAAAACACCCAGTCTCAGATATGAAACTATGAGCTTTAAAAAACCCTCTTTGCAGTACAAAACACCCAGTCTCAGATATTTTGCTGCAGCAACACAAAACACACTGAGACAGCTTTCTCCGGAGAAAAAGGCAATTATCAAAATGACTGGCCTTAAATTGTTCCAAGACAAATGAAAATGACATGTGTTGAACAAAAGTTAAATGTGTGGCCCATACTATAGAGAAAGCTCTCTCACATGAAGACCACTAGAAATCCCTGCTGACCAGTGAGGATCTAAAAAGTGCAGGACAACTGGGGAGGTGCTATGCTCCTTAAAGTCTTGCTAAACATGTAGCAACCCAGGGGCCCCATGGGCCTCACCAAAGTACTGGAACTCAAGTATTAAGCCAGCAAAACCAGCTTTAGTACTTAATGATTCGGTGACCAATGATAACCAAAGGCTTTTCTTCTTCAGGTTTTTTTCTTCCCTTAGTCTTTGTGGCTTGGTGGTACAATTAGAGAAATTGAAAAAGAAAAGGAAGCATATTCTTAATCAAGCTCATGCTTTAAAATAAAAGCATAATTGTTAGGGTGTAGGAAATCACAACACAGTAGCTATTCAAGTAGGGAATTCTCTGAGCTCAAGTATTTCAGAACTGACTTGCTTTTCCCCTGAAACCTTCTGAGCAGAAACGGTGATGCATTCCGCAGCAGAGAAAGGAAAAAAAAGATTCAATTTAGGACCAGGGATGTAGCTCAGTGGTGCCACCACCTGCTTCATAAGCACAAGGTCCCGAGTTCGATCCCCCGTACCAAAAAGAAAAAGATTCAATTTAGAAACTAAAAGTGACTCACAAGCTATAAAGATCCCCAGGTCTTCCCAGATTAACATCGATAAGTGGTCGGCTTGGGGCCTTGTACCTCTTACAGACAGGAAGTGCACCTTCTATCCTTCTGCAGCCCACTGATTATTGTTAATTATTCCAATAAAGCACAGTGTGCCATCCACCTTACTGAGTCAGCACGCACGAACAGCTCTGGGTACAACAGGAGCTGCTGGTGCCCCCGTGATCGAAGCCAGTGAGTGCCCGCTGCAGCCCACATCTCGGAACACTGCCCTCCTCCACTGGGCACAAAATTCATGCCCTTTCCCCGAAAGGAATAACGCTGAGATTTACTTTTCTGGCCACCATAGTACAGGCCATGGTGAACCGGCCCTCAGACCATTTCCTTCCTTGACGCCCCTGCTGCAACCCTCTCCTGCCTCTGGCGCCCCCTCGGAAGCCTGGTGCACAGATTCCTATGTCAGGTTCCACTTCCGAGACGGAACCCCTGACCTAGAACCGAGACAGAGGGCAGAGGCCTCTTCCTTACCATGGCTCCACCTAAGTAGAACGTTCTGCTTCATTCCCTGGTTATTTCAGATCAGCGGAAAGGAAAAGACAGCAAAGGAGAAGCGCGGGAAATTACAGAGCACAACTCCCCCCCACCCTCGGGGTAGTCCGTGGGTAGCCGCCAGGACACCTTGTGACGCCAGCCACGCCCAGCCCTACCTTTGCAGACCACCTGGTAGTTGGTGCAGCAGTCTCCCCGGGCCAGGCAGTCCTCCGAGCAGTGGCAGGCGTGCTCCTCATTGCGGGCCTCTCCGCATCTGTCCTTGGTGCACTCCCAGCCTCGAGCTGCAATCGCCACCACAGCGCACGTCGGTCCGGGCCGGGAAGGGGTCCCGCGGGCTCCCCGGCTTCCCGACTGACCGAGAGCCGCAGGCCGCACTCCGGTTCTGCGGTGGGATCCAGGGCAGCCCGCGAAGACCTCTGCGGGACTTACAGACAGCCTGAGCTTCTGATCTTTTCAAACTAGGGGACAAGCTCCAAGCCCCACTGAGCTCTCTGAGCAAACTGGAATCAGAAAAGGAAAGCAGGGCTTCCCCGCCAGGCCGTCCTAGCCACCTCCCGCCACCACCCTCGGTACAGTGTCGGACCGGAGGTGTCTGTCCTTGGGGGACAGCCCCTGGAGCCTGCGTGATTGTTTTGGGGAGTAGCTTCACGTAACTTCCAGCAGCACACACAGACACTGCGGCCTCTGCCCGCTGTGGAGCCTTCTGAGGTCAGATCCCCAAGGGCCTGAAGTCGCAAAGGGGCGCAGCAGCACAAACAGCCCTGACCCCTGAGAGGCCCCCGAGCCCTGCGGGGTGCAGACTCCAGCCCCACTTGACCGGAAGGACATCGGAAAGGGGTCTTTTCGGTTTAAGCAGAGTGCCCTCTCCTGTCTGTTGGACTTTTTCTTTGGCCAGAAGCTGGGGGGGGGCGCCCCTTCTCACTGCTTTGCCTCCACTGTTTAGGAAATGGGCTGGAAATGAGCAGGGGAACCACTCAGGGGCCTGCGCGGGCACTGCCAAGGACGTCACAGGGGACACTGGTAGAGTGCCCGGTGGACTGGGGGCTAAGGAGGTAGGACGGTCAGGAAAAGCACCCTCGAGGTGACCGTGATGGCGCACCCCTGCCAACCCAGTGCTGGGAGGCTGACGCAGGAGAACTGCCATGAGTTCAAGCCAGCCTGGGCTATACAGTGAGTCTGAGGCCAGCTGAGACTACATAGAAAGAGCCCGTCTGAAATAAACAAACAAATAAATGATAGCATCTTTGTGTTAAAGTGGAAAGCGCTGGTTTCTGACAGCCATACCCTCCTGTTGCTAGGCGAATCATGGGTAAAGAGAAATTAGCCTCTGTGTGCACAGCCTGCCCCTGCCCCTTCGGGCAGACTATCAGCCAGAAACCCAGGCAACGACACTTCAATTTCTATTCTTTCAGAACTACTTCTGCAACCTCATTTTATTTTCTGATTCCTAACTATCATGTTTCTCCATGTCTCTTCCCAAGCAGACCAAGGGGCTGGAATCTCAAGGTCAGCAAGGCCCCGAGGTTGCTTTGGCTGACAGAAACTGTGGGCTTTCTGTCCCTCAAATCAGAGACACGTCCACTCACGAACACACTTTTATTCCTCCGGTCGTTCCACAAGAAAACGGTTTTCCTTACCCAAAAAAAAATGTTTTTGTTGTTCAGCATTATTGAGGAGCTGCTAACTGGGTATAAGAATAGAGTAAAGTGGAGAATTAGGGTTCAAAGTGAACTACAGGCAAAATAAGAGTCAGCTGTGGCATTTTCAAATTAAATATCGGAAGTAAAATTAAAATACATAGCCTCGTTGGAAAATAAGATTACCTCTCATTCAGACAAAAATTTCTTTAAAGATGAGGGTTAAAGATGAGGGTATTTGGGTTGGGACATAGTTCAGTGGTAGGCTGGTTGCCAAACATGGAGAAGGCCCTGAGTTCCATCTCCTAGAGAGAGAGAGAGAGAGACAGAGAGAGAGAGGGAGAGGGAGAGAGGGAGAGGGAGGGAGAGGGTGGGAGAGAGAGAGGGAGAGAGAGAGAGAGAGAGAGTATCCAATGGTGAAAAGCAGTAGTGAAATGCTCTTGTGCCCTTTGATAGAAATGTAAGCATTCAGAAATACATTTTTATGATAAACTCTTAAATTTTTAAAATGTATATATACACGTTGATCCAGAAATCCCACTGCTAGGACTTTATCTGAAGGAAAATAAACAAAAATATGAATGTACACGAATAGTGCACTTCCTGAAACATTCCTAGTCATAAAACTCAGGAGATCTAATGTCAATTAATTACTCAGAGAACTTCAACCCCTCAATGTGATGCTAGGTATCCACTCAAAAGGTCGATTTGAGGCTGAAGCTGCTTGCAAGTTCAAAGGCATCTTGGGAAACTTAGCAAGACCCAGTGTCAAAACAAAATACAGAAGAGGGCTGGGGTGAAGCTGGGGGGACTTTGCCTAGCACAAGAGAGAGCTTGGGTTTACTCTCCAGTACCAAAACCGAAAAGCATGCAGTGTGCCATGCTTATAAAGGTTTACAGATGTAGAAACTCGCACACATGCGCGTGCACACACTTTCGTAAATACACATGCACGCATGCGCAGCACACACAGAGAACAGCAGGCTTTGTTTGTGTAAAGCACTTGGCTTGTTTCTAGACAGCACTGGGGTCAGATTGGCCCAACCTCAGACACCAGCTTCTTCCTCTTACTTGCTGTTTGATCTTTCCACTTTCAGCGTACACAGGAGAACGCACTACCTTATAAAATGTAATTACTGACCCATCTTTACTAGACCAAGGCAGGGAGGCATGAGCTCCATCCAGAGAGAGCTAAGTGGAGACAGGGCATGTGTTAATCTTGGCAAGGAACAGGCTGGGGTTACGTGCCGGGGACGAGACAAGCAGGGTAGGCAGGGAGCGTGAAACACCCGCAAATACTCAGTGCCAAGCACACACAGGCCGCTGCGCTATAGTAACGTTAAAGCTGCAAAACACGAGCCTTTCAGCCAAAGCCTCTGCAGGAACATCTGTTTACGGGAGTGGCAGACCGGCAGCCAAGGAACTGGGAGAAGTTCTAAAGAACAGTGACAGCAACAACAGCAGAAAGCGGAATGGATTCCGCAGAAAACAGCCTATTTAAGCGGCTTCTTATTTAGCAGGAGGGGGGAAACGAATAAGAATTAGAAAGGGAGTCAGTCCATGTCCATTTTCATGCCACAAAAGTGGTCTCCCATAAAAGAGAAGAATGTCTCTTTCTAATTATGTCATTCAAAAGATCAGACTAATAATAGCAATGATAATACGAGATAGGCTCTGAGAAGAATCGTTGCCACATAAAAGCCCAAAGGTAAGTGATGACTTGTCCAGAGCGCTGTGCGATCCACTTCCGGTGCTGTTACAGGGAGGACTCAGCACTGCCTTCCTGGGGCCGTTCGGGAGGGGCTGTGCCCAGAAGGGCCGCAGGCGCCCTCCGTGGCCTCTCCAAAGCCTTTTGCGAAACGTTTGGCTTTGAAAGCAGTGAGAAGATGGCAAAATCCCCCAAGGGGCTCTTTCTCACATCGTGTGCATTCGTTCCACAACCTGGTTTTAATATCAACTGCTCTCCGGGAGGAAACGCGGAAGGAAAATAAGGAAAACCTCAGAGGAAACGTTCAGAGCTCCACAGAGTAGAAGACACCAAGAAAATCCCATACGAGCTCCCACTTGCATCACGGAAGACGACAGCTGGTGCAGCAAGGAGACGACAGGATCGCCAGGCACTGGGCGGGCAAATGGGAGGAAACCAGAGGGCCGGAGGGGCGCAGAGAGAATGAAGACGGGCGGTCCATGCACCAGCTCGCACGGATGAAAGGGACCCTCACGGACCGCGTGTGCGCACTAAGAAAAGTATTATTTCCTACTGATAAACGCTAAAGTGACACTCAGCACAAGCTTAGCCCGCGGGCCCCGGCAGTGAATGTGGGAGGTGGCGGAGGAGACAGAAAAGGTGACAGGGAGCAAAGCCCGGCACAGAAGTGTCTTGAGCCCGGACGGAGGAGCCAGGTCGCCGGCCGAAGGACATCTGCACGGAGGGGGAGCTGGCCGGGCATGCAGCAAACCCCGGATGCACACCCGGAACGGCCAAGGGGCGGCTCCAGGGGTCTCCCAGCCACCCGCCCGCCCGAGGCTGCAGAGAGCGCCCAGGCCACCTACCGGTCTTCAGGCAGAGCTCGTCGAAGTCGTGGCAGCAGCTGCTGTAGCTCTTGCACAGGTTGTCGCAGCGACAGTCCGGGGGGCCGACCTCTTCGAGTTCAAAGCACCTGCCCTTGCAAGACCCCGAGATGTTGGTCCAGGGGGAGTCTGATAAGACTGCAAGACAAAGGGCAGAGGCAACGCTGGGCACTGCGTTAGGTCACTGCGGAGAGGCCGGTGGGCGGGCTTCAGTCGCCTGCTTGCCCTGCACTCCAGGAAGGGGGCTGAACTCGCCTGTGCCACAGTTTCCTCCTCTACAAAGTGGGGTTCATGGAAGCAACGCTAGGAGCCAGGCATGTGGCCACGCACGCCTGTGATCGCAGCACTCAGGAGCCCGAGGCCAGCCTGGGCTACGCAGAGATGTTCTGTCTCAAAGATCAGAAAGTAAACTACAAATGAAAGTGACTCCAGGTTCAAATGAGAATTTAACAAAACAACCCCTTTAAAAATACCTCACGGTGGGCCGGGGATTTAGCTCAGTTCCGCTGCCTGCCTCGAAAGCACAATGTCCTGCGTTCGATCCTTGGTACCAAAAATAAAAAATAAAAAACAGAAGACCTCACAAGGTACCAAACATCTAGAGAAAGAGCAACAAATGCTATCAGTCACGTTGCTATTTATTATTTTATTATTATCACTGCAAACCTGTGATGACGGTCCCTGTGGAAATGAGTTTATTTCTCCATTTAATAATCCTTAGCCTTTTATAAGGCAAACCAAGCCCAAGTGTTATGAAGACAGTATGAACATATGTAATTGGAGGAGAAGACGTATGACCGCTCCTAACCTCGAAACCTCCCCCGCAGCTAGTGATGTACGATCTCAGCTGGTCAAAAACAAACCCTCTCAGGCTGGGGATTTAGCTCAGTGGTTCTGTCGCCTGCCTTGCAAGCACAAGGACCGGAGTTCGATCCCTGGTACCAAAAAAAAAAAAAAAAAAAAAAAAAAAAAAAAACTCTCTATCCTCATTTTCATGTCATAGAAATCTCAAGAATCAACTAAATTTTGAAAAGGAAGGAATTCAGAGAGATGACAATTCCACCAATCTGGAATATACAGGCGATATAACTTTTAAAATTAAATGAGAAGACCGGGGATTTAGCTCAGTGGCAGCATGCCTGCCTTGCAAGTGCAAGGTCCTGAGTTTGATCCCCAGTACCTCAAAAAAAATAAAATAAAATAATAAATAAATCCTCATTAAAAAGTAAAATTAAATTAAAGTCTCATTCATAACAGTACCTAAAAGATAAAGTAGTTGGGCATAAATTTAGTAATATATTGTAAAACCTGTAGGAAAAGGGTATTAAAACTCTACAAAAAGGCATTTCAAAAGATCTACTTAAATTTGAAAGTATTTAAGTAGCATCTTAACTACTACAAGATATCTTAATGAATTAGAAATATATTAATTTGTCCTGGATACAACTAAAGACACAAGGCGATCACCATAAAAACATCTAGAGTCCTTGAAATGTGAAAGAATATAGAAAGTATATTTAAAAAGAAATAAATGATAATAAAAGATACTAAAGAGGAAAAGTAATTTGGTAACTGGACAGGAAGTAGATTCTGAAGTCAAATAATTCAAATAGCTTGGTACTAGAAAATAGTACATTCATGCTGTGGATTCATTCAGAAATGGAGCCAAATAGATGAGAATTCATTTTATAGTAAAATTGGCATTCAAATCAGAGACAGAAGAATTAATCATTAAGTACACTTGATCTTAGCCAAAAGGCCGAGAAGCGATAATCATTAAGTAGTTAGTGGAAAAAATTTAAACTGGATCTTCATGCCAATTTATACAATCATTTCTTTTTTTTCTTTCTTTATTTTATTTATTTATTTGTTTTGTATTGTTTTGTTTTTGTGGTACCAGGGATCAAACTGAGGACCTTGCATTTATGAGGCAGGCAGCAGAACCACTGAGCCAAATCCCTGGCCCTATACAATCATTTCTGATGAATTCAGCATGTAAACGATGTCATGCCTGCTTCTAAGAATGCGAATTTTAGGATTAAACATAGCACAATTTAGACATCTCTATCAACACTGTTAAATGCCTTTTGTCTTTTCCCAGAAATCCCATCACTAGGAATCTGTCTTTCACATGTATCTGCAAAAGTTCCCCAAGATATGCGTACCAAAAGTGTTCATTATTCACTGTGTTATGTGTGAGGTAGGAGAGAGACTCCGAAAGACAACCAAGTGCTTCAGTCTGAGACAGACAGACAGAGAGAGAGGAGGGAGAGGGAGAGAGGGGGAGGAGGAGGAGAACACTGTTCTCTGCTTTAAAAGAATGAGCTGAATCGAAATAATATAAATAATTTTTATTAAGCACAAAGAACAACAGGGCTATGGTATTAAATATTATATATTAGATTGTGTGTTTATAAAGAATATAACTTTTATTAAGAACAAAGGATAGGGCCGGGGATTTAGCTCAGTGGTTCCGCCGCCTGCCTGGCAAGCGCAAGGACTCGAGTTCAATCCCCGGTACCAAAAAAAAGCAAAAGGACATAACAGTGTTACAGTGATAAATATCCTAGATCAGATTTTGCGTTTAAAAGGAAATAAAGAGAGCAGTAAGACTAAAGACAGAAATAAAATAGAGCCGGAGCTGGCGAGGGAGAGGGAGAGGAAGAGCGGCGGGGCGGACTGGGGACGCGCGCAGTGAGCGGAACTTTTTGGAAGTGAAGATGCGAATAAGCTTTTTTCATCTTTCTCCTTTAAAAACCGTCCCCTAGAAGTACACTGGAAGGAAATCACTGAAGAGGATGCAAGAGACTCATCATCGTCCTGCAGCTAGCTAGAAGTTTCTGACAGGCTGGGAACTCGCAGGGAGCAGTCTGGCCCTTTGCGTGCTGAGCCCCTCACAGGAATGTGTGTATAAAACACGTCACAGAATACACGCTGGGTGCACAGCAGAGTAGACGGTACATGTGACTTAGTGATTTTATTTCCATACTTATGAATTATTTCCCTTTTTAGAGCTCGCATGCGTTACTTTTTAGTTTTGTTTGTTTGTTTGGTTTTGGTTTTTTGAGACAGGGTCTCACTGTAGTTGAGACTGACCTGGAACTCACTGTGTAGCCCAGGCTGGTCTCGAACTCACAGCGATCCTCCTGCCTCAGCCTCCTGAGTGCTGGGATTACAGGCGTGCGCCACCACACATGCATTTACTTTTTAAATCAAGAAGAAACAAGAGGCTGGACGAGGACAGTGCCAGCGACGCCGGCCGCCCGCCCACACCATCCAGCCTGAGCCCAGCCTCGTGCCAGCGTCACCAACGCCAGCCCGACGGGCTCAGATGGGCAGAACCAAAGCAAACAGACCCAGTGGAGCGCGAGCACAGGGCTGCTGGACACACACAGCCCACAGCAGCTCGTGAGGGAGACAGTGTCGGCCCCAGCGCCCCAGCCACGTTCCTCTGCTGACCCCGGCCAGCTGGTCAACCGAGCTGCCACAGGGCAAAGGGGAGAAGGCGGAAGTGGAGATCTAGGAGGAGAAGGAGAGCTAGGGGGAGCAACTCCCTTAAAGGTGGACCTTCGATTCATCCCAACATCCACCCGGGAAATTCCAAGTCACGTCCACTCTGGGGAGCTCCATACAGAAACACTCGGTGAGTGTGGGGCGCTGCTCACCGGCAGCCCCATCACACTGGGAGGCTGAGGCGGGAGGGTGGCAACTCTGGCCCAGCTCGGGCAGCTTAATGATTTAGTGAGACCTTGTCTCAAAACTAAAATAAAAAATAAAAAAGGACCAGGAATGTAACTCAGTACAAGGGCTTGGACTCGGTCCCCCATGCTCTGAATAATGATGATGGCCATCGAAGGCAGCTAGAAGCTGAAACGAGCAGCACCCTAGGCGCTCTGTTCTCAGGGCTTGCTTGTTGTCTCACCTTCTCCTTGTGGTCCCCGCAGGCAGGGCTGTGCCTGTGTCCTTCGCTGCCCCTCCTGCATGACCCCTTCCCTATCTCCTCCTGTACTTCGGAGTGTCTCTGTTCTGAACCGGGCACGATCTCGCTGCATCCTGTCAGCGTGACTCCCACTACTGTCTGGTGTTACTCACTGTCAGTTTGTCCCCTGCTCTGTTGGTGAGTGACTGAGTTGCCCTTGGTAGTCTGCCCCCCCTTGGTCACAGTCACCCTCGACAAGCCTTAGGGAGCTGCGTTTGCTCTCTGGGCAAAGTCATAGCTCACGCAGCTGCCTGCGTCCAGGGCAGGTTGGTTACAAACAGCCCCATCCGGAGTAGGTTCCTGAGCCTGCGTGGGGTGCGGCATCTGTGAATTCCCAAATTCACCAGGAAGCAAAATGGGAGACGCTGTGAGCACACAAGGTCTCTTCTAATCCAATCACCCCAGGACACCCAGCTGCCACCCCACACACAGCGATGGGGCAGAATGTGCGCTCTGCCTTCCCGGGCCTCTTCCGGCCCAGCTGCCGGCTCCCTGTTCATCTCTCGGGAGCCTACAACTCACCTCCACCTTCAGGCAGGCCTCTTCGTTCCTTGCCCAGGCCCCAAGCCCTTCTCTCTGCAGCCTGAGGACAGACATCTAGGACCTCTTCTTACTGTGCCTGATTCAAATGTCAAAGATTCCTTGATTATGCATCTGAGGGTGAAACTCTAAGCTGTCCTTTATTTGACCTGCAACCAGGGAACTCTGACACCAGTGTTCGGCTTCTCTGACCCGCTGAGAGGTTATGAAATGCTGGGGTGGATGAACCTCGGCACCCCGAGACTGACAGCAGGCTTGAGAGCACCAGACGCTCAGGACTACAAAGGAAGACAAAACTAAGAAGCCAGAAAACAAATCAAAAGCACCCAGAGATGTGGAAGGAAGACTACACTTGGACCAGAGAAGGGGACTAGAGGACCGGAGGTGGGGCAGAGGGAAACGCATTGATCACAATGCACTGGATACACCGAAGCCCCCAAAATGTACAAGGGGCGGAGAGGAAATGGGAGATCGTTGAGTATGTTGTGTGCCTGGACAAATCCACCCCCGAGTCATATATTAAAAATAAATAAGTTTTGGGCCAGGGATTTAGCTCCGTGGTTCCACCGCTGCCTGCCTCGCAAGCGCCAAGTCCTGAGTTCGATCCTCGGTACCAAAATAAATAAATAAATACATTTTAAGAAAGTACTAAGAAGCATCAAGGCAGAATTATGTACTGAGCATAACAGAGGCTCAGAATTCCCCAGGAGGCTTTTCACCAATACTTCTATGAAATTCAAATTATGACAGACTCAGATAATGCTGCTCCACTTCCAAGATAAAGCCAGTTCTAGAATCTTGCAAAATCAATGTCTTTAAAAATAGATGTACTTTTATGAGAAGGAACTTCGAATTTTAAAATATATGTACAATATGATATTCACAACTACAGCGTGTATTGTTTATCTCTCCCAGAAACACAATTTTATAACTTCAAGAAACATGAACGTATATTATGACTTCTTCCACTCACGTTTGGAAGGCAGACAGGAACAGGTGAGGTTGTTTTAATTTAGTTGAGGAAGCCCCTTTTTACAGAACATTCCATTTCACACGCACACAGAGGTAGGGTCCTAGAATTCTGGGTCCTTCGTGCCATGCAGGTACAGGAAAACTGTGATGATGTAATGACACTACCGGGAAGAGCCTCGTGGTCACAAGAGTCGCGACCCAAACGACTTCATCCTGGGCTTCCAGGCAAGCCTCGCTCTCGGTCCTCTTGCAGGATGGAAATTTTCCAAGCTGGGTGATAGCCAGGAAGGAAGACAGTACTTAAATTTGAACACAGCCTAACGCTGGAAGAGTTTTTCCTTAGGTTCCTCCTCCTAGGCCGCTCCCATTTCTTGGCTTTGGACACTGCTTCTACTTGGCCCCCACTTTCTGCTTGGTTCTGAACCCAGGAGATCCTGAAGGTGAGGGGAAAGGCTGGACATGGCTGTGGGCTGCGGTTCTGCCTCACCTCTTCTCAGGAGCATCAAACAGAATAGGTCCCCCAGCTCCCCGTCTGCTGCCCTATGTGAAGTGTGAGCACAGGGAAGCCTGAGGACTGTGTGGGTGACATTCAAGACACCACGAGCTCTAGAGTTCAATACTGTCTTCTGCCCCATCTGGAGTAGACGAGGCATTCTTTTCCAGTCATGTTTTCTTGTATGAAAGTTGCCATGTTTTCTCAGTGCTGCTCACCCCATCCCTTAGCGAACAGCACTCACACGCAGCCCGCACGCCAGCGTCTCTCTTCCCAAGTTGTCAGCGTTTATATGAAGCTGTCCCCCAAAGCCTCACGCAACCCCAGGCAGGGCTTGTGGAAGGTGACTGGGTCAGCAGGGAATGATGTGGCAGCTGGCTTGCTCACTGAGGTCTGGGCGGAAGAGGAAGGCCACTGGGGTTTAACTCACTTCCTGCCTCCTCCCTCCTCTCTGCTTCCTGTCCACCATGGCATAAGCAGCTCTCCTCCACCAGGCCCTGCCACCATGACTTCACGCCTTGGAGCCAGCTGACTGCGGGCTGAAACCCCTACACACCATGAGCCAAAATAAAGCTCTTTTCCTTTAAGCTGCCAGTGTTGGGTATTTTGATTCGGTGATGAAGAAAGTGACATAAGTAAATCACCTTCTAGAAACACGCACTACTGTAGCATCACAGCTCTTTTGTCCTGTCCACAGCTGCTGGACCAGATTTTACCAGCTTCGCTTCTCATATAAATAGGTCCACCTGGGAAGTTTTCAAACACCTGAACTTTCAAAGCACATTATCAACACAATGTCCTCAGGTACAAAGACCTCAGGACCACAGGAAAACAGATTTCTACGTGACTTCAATTAAAAGCTGAAAGCTTTAATTCAATGTCTAAACCACTCAAATAGCATTTAATGGTAGTCGGTATTATAAATCTTAATGATCAGCAAATCTGCCAGCAAACAAAGGAACAATGTCACTTTAAATCACAAGTGGTGTTTATCAGTAGGGGTAAGTGTAGACACTGGCATTTTAACTGAAGATAAACCCGGGGCGAGGGATTTAGCTCAGTGGTTTCACCGCTCACCTCCTAAGCACAAGGTCCTGAGTTCAATCCCCAGTAACAAAACAAGAAAACCCAATGTACACTCTCATTTTAAGTCTTGTTGACCATAATACCACATTTTGTTCTCAAAAACTTTTTCAGAGAAACAGAGGCCCCGTTACCCCTGTTTCCCTGGTTGGAAAGGCAGTTCTATGGCTCTAATTTGAGCTAGCAAACGCTTGGCTGAAATTTTAGATCATCTGAGCACAACTATAGGGTTTTTCTCATTAATCAAGGACTTTTGAAATTTTGTACACAGGTTCCGGATTTTAGAAGTTCTTTTCCAAATGTGACTTTGGAAGTTCAATTGATTTTTATTGATTTGAAAACCCCTGTTAAAAATCAGTTGACACAGATTTCTGGGTGCATAAAGCAGATCGAATTCTCCCTACTGTCGAGCAGCTACGGGACCCTCTCCACCACAGCTCCATTTAACAGAGAATCGGAGATTACACCCAATTCCCACTCAGATTCGCACTCAGATAATTTCATCCTACTGACTCAAATCCCCCAATTTCTACCCTAGGTGCAGCATAAAGTCACACGGCTGAGGTCATTTTCCTGGGGGGTGGAGGGTGACACCGCTGTTGGCTTTACGGTTTCCTGCGTTCTGTAAACCACCATCGAAAAAGCTTCCTGCTGGACGGTGAGATTCCTCAAAACATCAAAGGAGTAAAAACCTTCTCATTCCTGGTACCATGTTCTGTTTCCTCTGCGAACCACAAATAAAAACCTTTACTCACGCCATCTTCATCACATCTCTGCAAACAAATGTATTCCCGAGCTCACTTTCAAGCTGCTAAAAGCGATGGAGAGCCGGACTGTGCTTCCAGGTTCCTGCAGCCACCAAGACCTGGCACAGGAGCTCACAAGTTTCCTTTTGTCTCTCTCTCTTTTTTTTTTTTTTTTTTTTTTTTTGCAGGGTTTTAACTCGTTCTTGCAC
>NW_022900917.1:5731606-5756556 GCF_012274545.1 Fukomys damarensis | reverse complement strand
CTTTCTTTTTTTTTTTTTTTTTTTTTTGTAGCAGGGATTGAACTCAGGTCCTTGCACTTACAAGGCAGGTGACAGAACCACTGAGCTAAATCCCCGGCCTCCCTTTGTCTTTTGAATATTACACTGCTTACGTTTCTTTAAACTTTTTTTTCCCCCCCTGGTACCGGGGATTGAACTCGGGACCTTGTGCTTATGAGGCAGGAGGTGGAACCACTGAGCTAAACCCCTGGCCTACACTGCTTACCTTTCAAAGGAGGTGCTCCATTTCCACCTGAGGGCTGCAGGAATGTCTAACGCAGAAGCTACCCCGGAGCTCCACACACACGCACACATACGGGTACAGACACAGGTACTGTGCCCACCGCGTGAACCCATTCCCACACAGACTGGCAAGGCAAACCTAGGCCCACAGATACTTGAAACAAAGCCATCAAACCCCACTTCGGTTGCTATTTAGGTTTTCTTTGAGAATCGATTGCTTTCGTCTCATTTACCTGAATGTCCACTCTTTTTACCCCAAAGAATTTCTCCTGCTTGTGGCATTCCTCCTAAGAAATCCATAGGATTGTTTCTAATGATCTGGTAGAAGAAATCCTACTCCATCACTACCACCAATGGATCACCAGGTCCTAACAATGAGCGCAGCTACAAGTGTGCTAGTTAATTAATTATGAGTTTGTTTGCACTGCCGCAGCCTTGACGCCCACGTGTGGTCCAGAGTACAGTGGGCAGACTCGGCCTGCACACAGACGCACCCACCTCTGTGGGAACCCCTGAGTTACAGCTCCGGGACAGGAGGCTGCATGCTTTGGGAGGGTGCACCATGCTCCGGCCCGTCTGCAGCTGGCCCTTGAAATATCCTTATCTGCTTTTCACTGAAAAGAGTTTCAAAGCACTGAGTGGCACAAGATTCCTTTAAAACCCAAAAGAGTTATTGAAAGTAAGCATGGGAGGGCCAGGGATTTAGTTCAGTGGTCCTACTGCCTGCCTTGCAAGCGCAGGGATCCAAGTTCGATCCCTGGTACAAAAAAAAAGAAAGAAAGAAAGTAAGCATGGGGCTTTTCCTCTTCCTCTCAGGGCCTTTATTGTCATGCACAGATAAAAGTGCACGCAGTGCTTTAGGATGGGGAGGATTTGCCAACAGAATGACAATCACACGTAGTGTGCAGCACCCAGAAAGTCATAGAAACTCTGTTCGCTATGCTGTCTCTGGGTTTCCAAAGGACATATGTGGTCTTTTCCCAGGAGAAATCAACTACAGTGCCTAAGCAACAGCAGGTTGAGTGACACCAAAAGAAATAAATTTCAAATAAAAAATGCACAGATGTGACCGCAGCCCTGCTCATCAGACTTGAATTATACCACACCCCAAGACCAAGCTTCTTGAAGGTGGATGTTTAACAGACTATTGTAGATGACATCCTAAAGGCATAAAATAAACACTAAACAATTCAAGAAGCAAATGCTTTCTAGGGTATTAAAGACTGTCTAATTTGCAGATTATAAAGTAGACTCTGCCGCGGCTCCAGATGTAACATTTGTTCACCAGTCTCTCCAGCCACCTCTCGGAACATGTGGAATTCATTTATTATATACATATTCCTAAGGATTAGTCAGTTCAATCTCTACTTCTCCAGTTTCTCCATAGAGATCACACAAACTAAAAAGGGCAGTGGAGCAGAATGGAAAGCACTGGGAACTCTATTTCTTATCCAGAAGGAAAATGAGAAATGATCCATCACGCGCCTCAGAGAGGGACAAAAGATTTTCCCAAGACCACAGACCAGGGCATCAGGCTAAGCATTTCCTGACTCATTCTGATAAAGAACGAATTTTGAAAATAATGGGCCCCTTGACCTCATGCACACATCAAGAAAACAGCATTTAAACTGGGCACAGGGGCACACACCTGTAGTCCCAGCTACTTGGGAGGCCAAGGCAGGAAGATGGAAAGTTCAAGGCCAGCCGGGGCAGCTTACCGAAGACCCTGTCTCAAACTGAAAAGGGGTTGGGAGTGCAGCTTAGTGCGAATCTCCAGTATCACAAAAAGAAAAAACGAAAGAAAGAAAATAGCATTTAATTCCTTCACTATGGCTTTCAGCCACGGTAATCCGTTCAGATGAAACAGTCAGGGAAAGTTCCTCGCGGGACGCATGGGAAAGAATCGGCACTTGGCTGTGGAGCAGCTGCCTGGTCCCCTGCCTGCCAGCCACAGTGGCATCAGCAGGAGTGAGAACGAGGCCTTTGAAGAGAGCATTCGCTACCAATAA
The DNA here is from genome assembly GCF_012274545.1 of Fukomys damarensis. Lineage (NCBI taxonomy): Eukaryota > Metazoa > Chordata > Mammalia > Rodentia > Bathyergidae > Fukomys > Fukomys damarensis. The sequence goes on along the minus strand of NW_022900917.1, from coordinate 5,754,286 downwards.
AAACAGCCTTCTCCTGCAGGCAGCGATGCCCCCAGGGCAGCCCACCCCGTCCACGTCACAGCCCACTCACCTCACTCACCCGCCACTGATGTTTTTCTTTCAACCTCCTGGGCACGACTCCAAAGTGACTCACTTGGTGTGAGGAAAATTTCCCCTTCCATCGAGCATGGGGGCTAACCGGGATGTTAACAAAAGTCCATGCTGGCTAAGGAAAGACAGGTGAGCGTCCTTCGCAGAACTCAGGTCAGGAATTCACAGGAATGCAAAACGCACAGGAAGGCAGACACCCGGGACAGCAGGGACAGTCAAGAAAACATTGCCCCCAGAGTACCCATTACTTCAAATAAAAAAAATTTATTTCTATCAGCATCAGCAGCTCTGATCTCCAGGAAATTAAGCAACTCGCTGCTCCAGCCCTGGCCAGCAAAGCCCCACCGCACACGGTGAGCACCTTCACAAGACTCCCTGCCTGCCCCGCACACACTGAGTCCCCTTCGGTTCTCCTGGGTACGTCAGGGTACGCAGCTCCTTACCCCGAAAGAACGCGATCAGGGCAGACCAGCCCTCCCGGCTCGCCGAAGCACCTTCTCTCTCACCCTTTTCTACTTTGGGTAATCGTAACGTCCTGAATTTCCGGGGTCCCATGCGAACAGCTCACTGCCCTGGTCACTTCCATTCCTGCCTTTCCTGCGTCGGAGCTTTCTGGGGACAAGCAGTGCATTCTCTTCACAGGACAACAGAGCAGATTCGTGTCTCTATGATACGGAACCAACACCTGTTCTCCCCAACTCTGTCCTCACCTTGGTTAGGGACAGAGTTTTAAGGCCATCTCCACCCCTAAAATTTCAGAGGACAAAGATTTCAAGGCACAGTTTATCATGAAGGAATCAAAACTGTCCTCGAATTTTAAAACCACCTTCTCTCGTCTGCATGGTGCATGTAGTTGATTTCATCCCAGACAACTCTAGGACTAAACTAGTTATCCTGCAAAGTCATCTTAAAGATAGATTTCTCAAGAAGGAGTTTGCAGCGATCGTGTGGTATTTTAAAATAGCTGAGGATGCCAACAGCCGCTCCGTTTACCTGACAGGGGGCTTTCGTCCCACTCTTCCGCCCTCTTTGTGCGACTCACTGAGGCCCCGAAGCAGAGGACGGCAAAGGTGAACAGAGACAAGACCTGTGGGACGGAGACCAAGGTGTCAAACACAGCCAGACAGAACCGAAAAGGATCTCATGGCCTCAGCACCCCCAGTGCCACCACCTCCAGAACGCCCGCCTGGGGACCCGGAGAGAAGCTCGGATTCCACAGGCAGAGGCTGCGAGCTCACTCCCTGCCCTCCCATCCCCCCCTACCTGGCACGGCCGCGTGGGGCCTCCTCCAGCCATGCCTGGGTTCTTGGAAAGCCCGCTGCCTGCCGCTGCCCTCTGCCTGCGGGCTGCTCTGCTCGGGGTTCCGAGTTCAGTCTGTTAACCCGGGGCAGTCCCACCTGGGAGGTTGACAGGCTCCTCTGATTTGCCCAGAGCTCGATTTCATCACTGTGCGCTCACAAATTGCAGCCCTGAGCACCCGAGGCTTAAGGCCTCCCCCTCCGGCCCGCCCCCTGGCCGTCCCTCCCCTCGGCCGCTTTCATGTGGGCTCCGCTGGCAACGGGAGGTCCTGCCGCAGCGTCCAATAACAGTGCTGTTCCTTCTGCTTCCCGCACAGAACCACAGTTTGTCAGGAAAGAAACCAAATGTACTTCAGCTGAGAAAAATGAAACAGGGCTTCCCAGTGCTTTCTAGCAGCCATCAGCTCCGAAGGTCTGCAACACACTTTTTCAATGTCCTCAGACTCACCGTTTTACTTGTTGAAACAAGGAGAGTTCCATAATTTACAAAGCCAGGAACTTTCCCTGCCTTTCCATTTGTTTATTCTTCTGGCCATGAAACGACCCTATCCCTGGGACCACATTCTGATTGCTCAGATGTTTCTCACGATGAAATCTCCCAAAATTGCAACTCACACAAGAGACAGTATTCTTGTCTACACGTTGTTGCTCTCTTTGAGAGAAGTAACTTTTATCAAATCCTGGGGATGCCAGCTGAGCGGCTGAGAGTCAAGACAAAATAACCTCATTCTCTCTCTACCCATCCCTGGCCAAACTCCCCTTGTTCTGGGGGCTTTGGGGGATAAGAGATAAAGGAAAAGGAAACTTTATCAGCAAGTGACTGAGGATAGAGGTTTCCATGGCTGCAGGAATTTAGATTTAAAGAAATGTTTCCCTAGTTATTTCCCAGCTGAATTATCATCCAGCCCCTGTGTCCTCTCAAGCTACAGTGTTTAGGTTTCTTTACTAAGCAATTTGTCAACCGCAGCACTTTTAGAGGAGAAATTGAGGCCTCTGATTCCAAGGGCTTTAAACGCTGTGTGTCTAGGATTCAGAGGAGGGAGGGCTGGGTTGGGCTTCCCCGCCAGGCCGGTGACTGTGTCTCTCACACAGTGCATGTGTGTACACAAACAGACACAGATTTATCACGCGGCAAGGCTGTAATGGGGCCGTGGCTTTGCTCAGATAAAGCACAATAGCACAATGCAGGAAGCTGTTTATGATGGGTGTCAGCGAAAGCCTGGTTTTGTTACACTCTAGAATTTAGTAGGAGCCAAGTGAAAACAAACAAAAAAAGTCTGCTGCCAATCTTGAAGTCGCCTGCCTAGACTCCTGTTGGTTTTGCAGCCTGGCTTGAGTTCTGCACAAGTCTCTTGGTGTAGTCCGTATGCCATCCTGGACTGATTTGGGCTGTGTGCGGAGCACGGCCTAGGAAAGCAGTTAACCCCACGTGAGATGTTTCTACTGTTTATGTTCAGCTTCAGGATGCAAGCCTGCTATCTTGGGGTAAGCTGGAAATCAGAAAGGGAAACATGAAGGCACCCTGCAAACACCTACCCCGCTTTCCCAGGGTGACAGAATCGAGGCCTTTAGCCTTTGCCTCACGGTGGGCTGCAGAAACCCAGCTTGAAGATGGAAGTGTAGGAAAGGTAGAGCTCAGAAGCTGAACATCACCTGGCTTTTTATTTTATTGACATGCAGAGCAGCATAGTAGCCCAGCGGACGCGTACTCAGCTCAGGGCTGAGCTTGTTACAGTTATGCGAAAGGACCAAGTTAGACCTCTACATCCGTGAAGCCCTCTCTCCCAGGTCACGCTGTATCCGGAACTTACACTCACAGGCACACACACACACACACACACACACTACAATACACACACTCACTACACACAGGCAGCATCTAGACACAGCCAGACAGGATTCTACTACAAGATTATCATTATAAATGACTGTCGCAAGGAAAACTAAAATCCCTACCTCAAGCATCCAATCAACTGCAAAACTAAATTACCCCTTGCAGCCCTGGGCTCGGGCGTGGGCGGGTGGGGAAGGGGTGGAAGGGGAAGGCAGGTGTGTTACACACACACCCTCACTTCCCACACGGCATGTGGTCATTATGTTCTGCACACATGGACCAACAAGCTAAAATAATAAGTAAAACAAAACAACTCCTCGCTATCTAAACCTAAGAAACCCAAAAGGCCCAGGAAAGCACGTGGTAGGCTGGGAAATTCAACTACCCTGACTGGAATCTAATGCAAAAAATCTTTTTTGCGGAGGGCGGGATACTGCGGATCCAACTCAGGTCCTTGTACTTGCGAGGTAGGTGGCAGAACCACTGAGCTAAATCCCCGGCCTTAATGCAAAATCTTTTCTAAGAAAACCAGTTAAGACCATCCACCTGCTGTGGTGTTTGCAGGTCAGACACAGCTGGCTCAGGAAACAAGAAAGGGCAAGAGAGACGGAAAACTCAGCTCGCAACACAGCTTTTCCACCCAGCCATACTCCAGAGGGCACCGCCCCGGCAGAGGAAAACCCAGAACACTACACAATTTGAACACTCGCAGTCCTGAAAGTCCCTCTGGAGCTGGCGAGCTTTACCAAGCACTGGAATCTCCCTGGGGTCTGATTTACGCCCTGCCCACTGCAGTCTTGGGGCTGAGGAGAGAAAGGGGCGCAGGGGCCAGGAAAGCCGGGCAGGACAGAGTACGCCCATGCCAGTCAAACAGGCAGCGAGACGGAGCACTCGAGTGAGTTTTTCTGAACCAACGCAGACATGTCCTGCACGTGCGTGGTCTGATTCTGAACGTAGCCGCTGTGGTGCTGCACCATCAACAGTTCGCACTGGTATCGGGGCTTTGGGCTGAGATCTCTTCATAGCAACCGTGGCTGCTGTCCCAGCGGAGTCATCTCCAAACTCTAAGCAGCAGAGTAGGATTTGATTTCCTTTGTGGCGGGTACAAAGCAGCAGTTGTGTGTACCGCTTCATCACAACACAGTAGTTGTATTTCTACAAATGCACAGGCTGTCTGTTCACGAGATGATTCCACGAATCCTTGTTCCCAGGCTGAGTGAGATCAGAGGACTCCAGGCTCACAGCGCAGCTTGGAAGATGTCTGACGGAGGGGTGCCCTCTCTCTCCCTGCAGGGATTAGGAAACTCCTGGAACGATCAAAGCCTTAGCTACACCCTGCTCCTCACTGTGCAGAACGGACACCACGTGACTGGGCCTGACTTCATCCCAGACCAGCTCAGCCGACAGGGGTGCGGGACGTCAGCTGAGCACACCACCTTCGGGCGACCGTGCGGCGGCAACTGCAGCACACGCACCGCCGAGGGCAGAGGACGAGGTCCCGTGTGTGCTCTTCCTGCTCCATCAAAACGCCACGACCCTCGTTTCAGAATTCCATCGTGGCTGAGGATGACTGGAAAATTCTCCACATCAAAACTGGACAACGGTCCTCACAAATGGGATTTGCCGATCCCAACCCAGCAGAAGGTGTCTGACGCTCCTGGAGGAGCACGGGGCACAAGCCGGGGCTGCAGAGGCGCACACAGACCCGACCACAGAAACAGGCTTTAGGGGTGGCCTGCGGTTTGGAGCTGTTCGCTGGAGGGTGGGACGCCGCTATTCAAAGGCAGCAGGACTTGTTCCAGAAGTTACTGCATACTTCAGTGATATTCACTTGTAAACTCTTCCTGTGGAATCTCAGCGTGAATCCCACACCGGGACCATCTCTGCCTTCTGTGCAGATTGGCTTGTTCAGGGCTCAAACAGGCGCTCACAGGCTCCTCCCCGGTGCGAGCACTGCCCTGGGTGCCAGTGGTCCTGAGCGCAGGGTAGGGTGGGGCACAGCACTTCTCAGACACAGAAAGACAGCAGTCTGACTGGTGCAGGACAGCAGAAGTTAGGAGCCGGCCGCGTGGTCCCTGTGGTCCCCTTGGAGCACAGCCTCTTCCTGCCAGGCTTAGGAAGGGGAAGGTTTGGTCCGACTTCGAAGCGTTGGTCTCTTCACATTGTGAGCGTGAGCTGGCGGGGATCGAGATCAGTTTTGGAAGGCCCGGACGGTAGCTGATCCGGGACGAAGAGCAGCAGCTTGGTAGTGCTGATGTAGAGAAAGTTGGAGAGTCACGAAGGAGGCTTGTTACCTGGGCACAGGGGTGCAGGGCAGGAGGGCATCTGTGTGACGCCTGCGTTAATAACGACTGAGCGACCAGGGATTTAGCTCGGTGGTTCCACCGCCTGCCTCACAAGCGCAAGGTCCTGAGTTCAGTCCCTGGTCCAAAAATAATAACTGAGCAATCACAGGAAATACTCAGTACATGCTCAGTGGACTGAGTTTCTGTGTTGCACTTGGATCATAAGAAAAACAGAGAGATCTGCATCTACTTGCTAACACCCGAGAGTGGCGCAGTGGAAATGAGGGACATGGCTAGCAGTTCTAGACCGTGTGTCAGTGGTTTTGAAGCCATTAGGGTAGTTAGTTAGAGTATGTTACACAGGACTTTCCACAGAAAGGGACGTTTCTTCACAACAGATTTTGAAAAGCATCCCCCGCCCCAGGAAATAATGCCGCTTTCTCCCTGACTCTTGCTGATAACAGAACATTAAAAACTCATTTTAACTGCTCTTCGGCCGCTCTGAAACCTGCAGGCTAAACACTGAAGCAGATGGAGCGGAGCCGGCCGGTCCGGGAGCCTGGTCTCCTTGGACTCCGATGGCCGTGGGGAACCGGGTCGGGGCTCCACCAGATGTCTCTCCCCTGGGCTGACACCCCCAGGCTGGGCAGAGGAAAGGAGGGTTCCAAGGCTGGAGCTTCCGGGTGAAAGCCAGGCTCCTGAGGGCGCAGGCCCCTGCTGCGCCACAGGAGGGCCCCTCACAACCAGCTCACCCTCCGACTTCTCCTGAAACAGCCTTCGTCTCCCGCAGTCCTCTCCTCCCTGGCTTCCCATCTGACTGAACAGGCCATTGCCGTGTCTAAGGGACTTGCTGAACCGGCCAGTCCCCCGACCACCTGCCCGGGTGGTCACTTTCCTTCCATCTCTGCATCCCTCTTCCTCTAGCCGCCCGCGGAAGTCCTCTCAGAACTGCTCCCTCCGCCTGCACTCTGTCCCTCATCGCGTTCCACCCTGTTCAACACCAGGGAGTCCTGACTAAAACGCGGGTCTGATGCCTTTCCTCTCACATTTAGAAGTCCTTCAGTGGCTCCCTGGCAGAACCGTTGTCAAAGCATGGTCCCCGGAGCAACGAGGTTAGAACCGCCTGTCTTAGAAGACGTCTGTGTGCCTAGATGAGTGGTGACGCACGCCTGTAATCCCAGCTGCTCCGGAGGCTGAGGCATGAAGACCACGAGTTTGAGGCCAGCTTGGGCAACTCAGCAAAACTCTGTCACAAAATAAAAATTCTTAAGGGTCCGGGATGAATCTCAGTGGTACAGCACTTGCTAGCAGGCACAAGGCCCTGGGTTCAAACCCCAATACTACTACACAGATAGATAGATAGATAGATAGATAGATAGATAGATAGATAGAGGATAAAGATAGATGATGGATGGACGGATAGATAATGGATACACAGATACAGTGGACCCTCGAGTTACGACCAGCCTGACATAGGAACAGTGTGGGTTATGACCAGAATTTTAGTTTTAACTTACAACCAAAGTCTTGAGTTATGACCTGAATGTCAGCAGCTTGTGTTTCCACACAGTCTCAGGTATAGATCTAACCCTTAAAGAGTCCTGGAAGAAACATTACACATCCTGTCCTGTGTGGGATTGAATGAGAAATCCTGGGCCAGCTTCTAAGGACACTGAGATCCACCTGTGTACAGGAGAGACTTGGAAGGCTGCGGAGAGGAGCCTGAGCCTGCACTGACCAACTTGAGTTACAACCAGCCCTCGGGAACAGATTGAGTTCATAAATCAGGAGCCCACTATAGATAGTGGATGGATAGATTGACTGAGGGGTGGATGATGAGACATAGATGAGAGATGAGAGATAAATAGACAGACAGACATACCCTCGGAGCCTGGCTCAGACCTCCTGGGCCAGAAACGCTGGGGTGTGACCCACAGTCTGTGCTCTAGCAAGGCCCCAGGGTTCTGATGCAGACTGGAGGCTCCAGGACCTAGGGGAGAAGTTCAGACTGCTTTGCACAGCACCTGGCACCGGAAATCCAGAACTAAGCTCTCAGGACTCAAATCCCAGCGCTGCCTCTGTTCAGTGACCCCCTCCTGCCACATGGCCTGGCTCTCCACCTGAGGGTCAGTCCCCGCCTCTGTGCCATTCGGGGATTCCTGAGCGGATTGCATGGGATAATCCGTGGAAATCAACGCCCCCAGTGCCAGGCGCAGGGTAACTGAGGGCGCTTGCCCTAAGGAGAAAAGTATCAGCTCTTTGCTCTCAGTGCCCTGTCCTGGAATGCCCTTGTCCCCGACTCTCCCTGCGAACCCAACACGTCTGTTGGGGCCAGGGATTTAGCTCAGGGGTTCCACTGCCTGCCTCGCAAATGTAAGGACCCAAGTTCGATCCCCAGTACCAAAAAATAAAAACAAACATGCCTATGAACGTGTGAGTGGCGGTCACAGGCCCTGAGCCTTCAGCTGCCCTGCGATGGAACAGGCAGGTGATAAATGTATGTTGAATGAATACTTAGCACCAAGAAACCTGAACTGCAGTTCTACTGTCGCTAACGAGCAGGTTCACATCAGCGCCATGTTTCTTCCCTGTAAAGCAGGTCGACTAGAGCAAGTTGGCTTACTTTAATCCTGTCAAGCACTCTGACTCTGTTTTCAAATAAAAACTTAAAAGGAAGGCCAACATCTAGAATTGACCGGAAGTGGGGTGGGGCCAGGGTCTCACCTGAGCTTCTCCCCACCACAAACCAGGAGAGCACGGTGCTGTCGTCAAAATCAGCAAAATCACTGCCCCAGGGAAGGCCAAATGCTCCCGCCAGGGTGCCCACGCCCAGCTCCTCCCCTTCCCAGCGCCAGGCCCAAGCTTCGCCCACTGCACCTTCCCCAGTCTCCGCAGAATCCCAAGATCCCTGACAATCTACGCAAGCCACCCCCACGCCTTACTCCAGAGTCCCTGGCTTTCTTCTGCTGTTATTTTGAGCCCCTCCTACCTCAGCGAAAAAGGCCTGTAATCTCAGCATCTAGGGAGGCCAAGGCAGGAGGATCACTGTTCAAGGCCAGCCTAAACTACAGAGGAAGATCCTGTCTCACAAAAAACAAAAATTTTTTTTAAAAAGTTTGCATCCAGAATCCGACAGGCTTTTTATTGCCTCCTACTTTCACGCATGAGGTTTAACTTCTCTAAAATATGTTTTTTTAAAAAAAAAAAATAGATCTTATCACACAGGATTGAAGAGAAAATTATACAACGTACATTAAGCAAGTAGCTCCGGGCTTAACACACAGAAAACACACAAATATTATTTTAAATGCTTGGCCAGGGGCAGAAGCCTGTGGAGTTACCCAGGTCGCACAGAGTAAGGTCCACGCCCGCTGCCATCACGCGGACTTTTGGGAAGTCCCTTTACTCGTGGCGATTAAATTATACTTACAGAGATGATACCAAAGTTAGTCATGTTACAAACCCTTTTCTCTCCAGTCTCCGGGGAAACGCCCAGGCACCGGGACTAGGCCTGAAGGGCGCCGCGCCCCAGCACAGCTGCACTTCAGCCGGGGCGCAGGAGTTCAGAGCCAGGGGGCGCTTCCTCTGCGGTGAGAACCCCACAGCAGGCTCGCTGGCACCTCAGGCCCCACGGCCGGCCGGTTGAACGATTTCCGATTTCCGCCCAGGCATGGGAGTGAGGAGGCTGGCTGCGCTTGCCCCTTCGGCCCCACGCCGCACTTTCAGCTGAAGCCACCAGGGGGATAAATCCATAAGTGGCACCCAAATCAGAAAGGAAGAAATAAAACTATCTGTGCTGATAGATGATAGGATCTTGTACACAGAAAATCCGAATCAACTCACCAGAAATCTACTGGGCCTCATCCGTGAGTCCCAGAAGGTTCGTCGCAATATATAAAGACAAGTGTCATTCAGCACATTAAGGGCAGACGAGCCAAAGTGAAACTAAGAAAAAAAATGCAAGGGGCTGGTGATATAGCTCAGTGGTTCTGCTGCCTGCCTGGCAAGCACAAGGGCACGAGTTCAATCCCCAATGCCAATGACGAGTTAAAACCCCAAAGCCAAAAAAAAAAAAAAAAAAAAAGAAGAAAGAAAAGAAAAAAATGTATTTGGAATAATATCAAAAAGTTTAAAATGCTTAGGAATCAATCTAACAAAAGAAGAGCTGCATTTACATGCTGCAAACAAGAGAGTTAGCTCAGTGGCATCATGCTTGCCTCACAAGCGCAAGGTCCTGAGTTCAGTCCCCGGGGTGGGCAGAGTATATTTTACCTAAATCAATGGAAAGAGAGCATCCTGCTCCTTGACTGCAGGACATTGTTGTCAAGGTGACGAGAAAGTGAAAAATGCAAAAAAAAATTTGTGAAATCACGTGTAGAATAAGAAGCTAGTGTTCAGAATATGTGAAGCACTCTTAAAACTTGCCCAGAAAAAGACACTTAAACCAAAAATCTTTAAATGATCAGAGAACTAGAATGCATCCTTCTCCAAAGCTAAACAAACGGGTGAAAGGTGTTAGACACTGCCAGGCACTGCAGAAGTGCAAACCCAATGCACCAGTTACCCCGTGCACCCACTGTGATGGTTAACTTGGAAAACAGGGAGCAAGAGGGAGAGTGTGGGGACCCTGGCGCCCTCCTACACCACTGTGAGGGTGGGTGAGATGGAGCGGCCACCTTGGAAGACACTTGGACAGCGCCTCGGAGCAGTGAACACAGGGCTGGCTGGCTGTCCAGCGGGTCTGCACAAGGAAGACGTCCACACAAGCGTGAACGTTCACACGAGCACTGCAACTCTCGCTGACGAACAGACAAACGAAGTGAGCTGTGTCCACACTGTGGAAAAGGGCTCGGCGACACAAAGGGTGATTCCTGAAAATGCCACACAAAGTGAAACAAACCAGTTAGAAAGCCACACGTTGTATGATCCCATGTAGACCGACATCAAGAGCGGGCTTTCGTGTGGGGCTGATGAGATTATATCATTGTCGCGTTTGAACATATTAAAATCCACTAAAGTTTACAGAGTGATTTTTTGATAGCATAAGTGCCAACTCAATAAAGCTGCTAGTTTTGTTTGGTTTGATTTTTGCAGTACTAGGGGTCGAACTCAGGACCTTGTGCTTGCCAGGCAGTTGCGGTGCCACTGAGCTACGTCCCCAGCCCGTGCTGCTTTTGTTATAAGGACAGCCAGGGTGACTGTGCCTGCAGGGGCAAATTCTGAGACATCCGGGTCCACCAAAAATTACCCATCAGCCTCAGTCTTTGTTGTTTCTGTCCTTGGGTTCAAAGTCGCCTCCACAGTGGCCCAGGGGTCCTGTGGCCCCAGCAGGATGGAGACAAGTGAGGCATTGGAGCGAGCTGTGCTCCTCTCCACCTGCTGCCATGCGATGATTGCTGCCCCCCAAAAGAAAGATGGCCCCAGACAGGTCAGGCCCCTGCACCACTTCCAGTGGGCATTTTAAATTTTCTTTCTTTCTGTTTGATTTTATTTTCCTCTTTGGTGTTAGTATATGTTTCTGGTGCATAACAAATACGTCCATCATCAGGAATCAGCTCATATTGATTCTGTATCTTGATTCTATTTTCTATAATTTATTTCTTTTTGCTTTTACTTTGAAGTACAACAGCTTAGAAAAGAACCCAGGTCTGGCATACAGATTTTGACTTTGTTTTTGTTTGGTGGGTTGGTTGGTTTTCTGGGTGTTTTTGGCTTTTGAGGCAGGGTCACTATATTAGCTTAGAAAAGAACCCAGGTCTGGCATACAGATTTTGACTTTGTTTTTGTTTGGTGGGTTGGTTGGTTTTCTGGGTGTTTTTGGCTTTTGAGGCAGGGTCTCACTATGTAGTTGAGACTGACCTGGAATTCACTATGTAGCCCAGGCTGGTCTCAAACTTGCAGCGATCCTCCTGCCTCAGCCTCCCAAGTGTTGGGATGACAGGTGTGTTACAAATTTTGACCTTTAAGAGCAACAAACTCTAAGCAGAGTTTGGGGGAATTGAAGAAAAATGATGTCTTGCATTTGGAAAATATGTCTTTAAAAACAATGTACAAACAAAGACCCCAGCCCCTGAGTTAGAGAGCTGGAGGCCCTGCACTCTCGCACTTTGCAGTCAATGAAACGGAATCGATGGCCGCGCAGGTGGAGATGCGGAGCAGGCAGCAAGCGCATGCGACAGGCAGAGCCTTAAAGACGGATTTTGTCAGCCAGACGAGCCGGGGAAGAGCGCTGTGGGCCGATGAAATCCCAGGAGCAAAACCTCAAAAATACCAGAGCAGGTGGAGGGAAAGGAACGTCCCCGAGACGCGCACACGGCGTCAAAGCCTGGCCGCCTCCGTTCCCAGTGAGCGGGGGAGTCCGTGTCGTCCCACATCGTCCGTGAGAATTTAAAGACGGCGGGGTCCAAAGGGAAGGGAACTGGACGACCTGGGAGAAAGCTGCTGCCTGTGGGGCGCAAGAATCTCAGAGTATCTACGAGTCTGATGACGTTTCCCGGCCCCGAAGACAGCAGAAGCCACAGCCAACCTCCGTCCTGCGCCAAAAAGGTAGGACGCTGATGCTGACAAAGCCGACCTTGTGATTTCTGCATTCCGAAAGCACAGGGAAGGTGCTGGTCGCGGTCACTCTGGAACACCGGGGTTTGGAGATCTGTGTGACTCTGACGTGGAGAGCACCAGGCAGAGTACTGGCCAAGGGCCAGGACAGCCTGCACATCCAAGGCGTCCTTGGCACAGCGGCACCGAGGCACGGGCCTTCACGGAGAGGAAGTGCATCAGCCCACTGCAGCTGCTGTAACAAAATACCATCAAGTGGGTGGCTCGTGTCCAACAGAAACCGATTTCTCACACATCTGGAGGCCCCATGGTCCCAAGCGGATGGACTAGCAGACTCAGTACCCAACACCTTCCCTGCTTCTTCTAAGAAGCAAACAACACAGCTGTGTTCTCACTGTAACCTCGCATTCCAGAATGGGTGAGTCTCTCTGGGGTCTCTCTTTTAAGGGCGCTAATCCATCCCCGGGGGCAGCATTCTCCTGACCCAGTCACACAGGTGTGTTCTTGAGCTCTCCCAAGAGCTGGCATTTGGACAGAACCTCGTTAGGGTGAGACAGGAGCTGAACGGCTCTTGGGAGGTATAGTGAGTGCAAAGGCCCTGGGGTAGGAGGGCTGGGGTGCTGGGGAGGGCAGGGGCTGTGTGCAGTTAGTTGGCACCAAAAAAGCTGTCGGGTGCTATCCCAGTGGGACGTTCCAGCCACTGTGTTAGCTCAGGTGTTGGGCGTGATGGGGGCATGGGGAGGACCTGAGTCGGTGGTGCTGTTGTCGGCGTGTGATTAGAGTCACTCGCTCTGCTGTCCAGGCCCCAGTGTGCCGTGAGCACTGTGTGGCTGTGCAGCTTGGGTGTGTTCTGCGGAGGTGGGGAGAGGCAGCTGTCTTCCTCCACACTCAAAGATCAAAGAACAGGAGATGGGCACATTTTTAATCACTCATGCTTCTTCAGGCAGAACTGGTATTAACTCATAATGAGAGGAAATGTCGTCAGGCATGGTGGCGAGTGCCTCACAGGAGGCTGAGGCAGCAGGGTCCCTATGAGTTCAGGCCAGCCTGAGCCACAGGGCAAAACCCTGTCTCAAAAAAAACAAACCAGAAATCTCTCGCACCCGGTGCTGTTGGAAGCCAAACTGCGGTCACTGTTGCCGCAGGACCCAGACGCAGACGAAGAGGGCCCACAGCTAAGGTCCTTGCTAGCCAGACACCAGCTGCTCTTTTCCTGAACCTCTCCAGGGGCCGATTTCCTTCACTCGGACGACCAGCGGAGAGCTCTCCACACCAGGCTGACCACAAATGGCAGTGTGCATTTAAATGTTTTACGTTTGCAGCGAAGCACACTCCACAGATCTCCTGCAGAACTCTCCCCTCGCTTTGAACACACCGATCCCGCCCAACTCACCACTGTCTGCGGGGCATCTGTCAGCGCCGTCTTGGGGAGAGCTGCGTCCTCACACCTCACGTGGGCCCTGGCCCAGTCCGTCCGGCTTCTTCCCCGAAGTCCAGATGGTCGTGAAAGGCGACGATTTGAATCCCTGTGCACACCGCGCAGGTTCGGGTCCGGAGGAAACGCCTGGTGAGTGCAGACGGGTGTGTGAGTTGCTCGCCAGCTCCGCCGGGCTAGGAAGCGGCGGAGGAAACGATGGGCGTTCTCGGGGACAACTGGGGAGCACAGGGGAGGAGCTGCCTGGGGCGCCCCGTACCCCCCCATGAACCAACGACAGCCACCGCAGGCTGCAGCCAGAGACTTGGGCAGAAGGACGCGGAAGGGCCGGCTGAGCTCCCGCGCCCTCCGCCGGCATTGCAGCCGCGTGACCTTGGGGGAACTGGGAAACCTGTGTGGGCCTTCGGTGCCTCCCCGGAAAGGTGAGGGCACACGGCGGCCTCCCTCCCGGGGCTGCTGCGGCACCAAAGACTCAAGCCAGGAGCGTCCACTGCGCAGGAGTCGCAGTCTCTCCACGGCCTCACGGAGGCTCTCGGCAGCGTAGGGAACTTGCCCGAGTTTACGCACCTAGCCAGGGACAGACCTGTCCTTCAAAGTCGGGTCTGTCTAACCGCAGCCCAGCTTCTAAGTGTTTCTTGCTGTAGTGCACCCTGCTGTGGTGCATTTAGTGTATCGCCTTTGAAAGAAATTTCTTGAGCGGGGCGTGGTAGCTAGCACAAGCCTGTCATCCCAGCACTCCGGAGGCTGGGGCAGGAGGATCACAAATTCGAGCCCAGCCTGGGAAAGTTAGTGACTTAGGGAGACCATGTCTGAAAATAAAAAATGAAAAGGGGCCGGGGATTTAGCTCAGTGGTTCCACCGCCTTCCTCTGCCAAGCACAAGGACCCGAGTTGGATCCAAAGAAAGGGACCAGGGACATTCTCAGTGAGAGGACCTGGATTCAGTCCCTGCATCAGGAGGAAGAAGAGGAAGAACGGTTTCTTCACTATATTATCGGACAGTAGGGGTCAGTGCGCTGTGGGCTCTGGGAGGAGGCACCGAGGCCCCTGCAGGAGATGCTGTGAGCCCACTGTCAGACCCTGCTTTGAAATACGAGTCATCTGAAATAAAAGTGCCAATGTCCTGTGGGCCACATCCGCTCTTAGAATTCCTTTTGAGACCCAACCTCACGAATCATACAAAGCAGCCCTCATCTTATCTGGAAGGAACGGGAGGTGGGGGTGAAAGCGGAAGTGGGCCTGAGAAATTCAGTGCCAAAGCCAGGGCGCAGCCCTGCGGCCCCGAGTCCAGGTTCTTAACCACACACAGCACCGGGGTCTTGTCTCTGAGGAGGTGGGTGGGGAGTAATCAGAAACTGCCAATCCGCATCCCCGCCATGAAACCCTCTGAGGGCGAACGCAGGGAACAACGGGCCCCTCAGACCAGGGTGTCGTGAGCAGATCTGGAATCAGCAGACACTGCTGCAGCCCTTCAAAAGCTGCTCGACTTCATCCGGACTCCATTTCACTCCTTCTGAAAGTGGGAATAACAGCAAAGCTGCCAGAGGACGGCTCTGTGTGGATGTAACAAACCCTCCGGAAGAGGCCAGAAAGTAAACATTTTAGAAGTCACGATCCCTACGGAGATCTCGTCACAGTGACTCACTGCCAACGCCATGTCAAAGCCGACACAGACTCCACAGAAACAAACAGGGAGCGGCTCTGCTTCAGTACAATCTTCTTCACCAAAACAGGTGGGGGCCGCACAGCAAAAGAAGCCATCATGTGTAAGGGACTCAATACTGTAGCGTGAAAAATGGATCATTTGATTTGAAAATGGGCAAAGGACAATTTCCCAAAGATCGACTGGTGTGGAAAGAGATGTCCAGGGTCACTCACCGTGGGGGAAATGGAAAGCGAAGTCACAACGCGCTGTCAACTGACTCCTGCCGGAACCGTGTCATCCAGAGAATGGAGAGGGTTGGACAGGCTGCAGGAAAGGGAGCCCTTTACACTGCTGAGGGAAGGGAATGGGGACAGCCACTGTGGAAACCAGCATGGGGTCCATGACAAATCGAACACAGACCGATCTGATCCGGAAGCCCCACTGTGGGTGTATATCCGGCAGAATTGAACCCACAAGGTCAACGACACGCCCTCAAGTCCCCTGCAGCATTATTATACAGCCTAGGTGTCCATCTGCCTTAGCTACTTGCTCGGCACAGAAACCCTAACCCTAATCCACAATTTAAAGGAGGACGGGTTTAGTTTGGCTCACGGTTTACAGAGGTTTTGGTCCAGAGCTGGCTCCAAGGCAGGGCGGCCTGGTAGCAGTGCAGTCCATGGCAGGGTTGCAGGAAGGGAGCGAAGTGGGGAGGAGGGAACACAGGAGCCCTTCCAGGCCAGGACCCAGGGACCCCTCTCTGACCGGAGCCCACCTCCCAACACTCTGCCAGTTATAAACTCACTGACAAAGGAAAGAGACAACTACAGAAGTGGGCTAATACACCGGTGAGTCCCACACCCCCAGGAATAAACACCTCCCACAGGCCCCAGCTCCTTGGCTTTGGGGGGATGTTAGATATCAATCACAACACTGGCACCCAATGAGTAGTAAAGAAAACGCATTTTACACACAGTGGAATACTATGCATCCTCTAAAGGGGAGAGCTTGTCATTTGCATTAACTTGGATGAAACTGAAGAATGTTATGCTTAGTGAAATAAGCCAGATGCAGAGAGACAGATACTGCATGATCTCACTGACCTGTGGAATACAAGAAACTGAGCTCAGCTGGGTGTGGTGGCACACGGCTGTAATCCCAGCACCGGGGAGGCTAAGGCAGGAGGATTGCTGTGAGTTCGAGACCAGCCTGGGCTACACAGTGAGTTCCAGGTCAGTCTCAACTACATGTTGAGACCCTGTCTCAAAAAAAAAAAAAAAAGAAAGAAAGAAAGAAAGAAACTGAGCTCAGAAGGAGAGTGGAGGGGTGAATCCCAGGGCTGTGTATGGGAACGACACAGGGTGTCAGTGAGGCAGGGGCGAGCTCTGTGGGGTTACTGTCTGGTGAAGAGGAGGAGTTCATGTACCGGACTCTTGAAAACTGCTGAAAGTAGATTTTTAAATATTCTCCTTACAGGGCCAGGGATTTAGCTCACAGATAATAAGGACGTGAGGTGATCGCTGTATGAATTAGCTTGTTTTAAGTCATTCCTGAAGATATACACATTCCAAAGCACCACACGCATGTAATTTCTCATTCGCCACCTAAATAAATAGTAAAACAAACTGCAAAAACAGACAAGCAGGCAGCTTGCCTTCGAGTCTAGAGCACTAGTTCCCAACGTGTGGTCCCCGCAGCAGCAGCAGCAGCGCCTGTCTAGAGATCGGAAGCCTCATTCCCCGGCCCACTGGGTCAGAGCCCTCAGCCCGGCCTGCTGTTCAGGGGACCGTGAGGTCCGACGGACCCACTTTCTATTGTCTGTGGGATCCACTCCGTATTTCTGAATGAGCCCCGGCCCGGGGATGCTTCTGGGAGCCAGCTCTGCCCTTGTGCTGTCTTTCCTCTTGCCAGTGTGAAATAAAATTGTGACCCATGTTCCATAAAACAAACAAACAACGATAGTAAGTCGGATGGGATTTAGCCTGCGGGTCACGGCGCCCCAGCTCTTGGTTTGGAGGATTACACGAGATGATGTAAGGGCTTTGCGGGACCCAGGAGAGGGGTCACCAGAAACGGGGTGCACTTTCTGTGGGCCTAGTGTGAGAAGTCCAGTGTTTTTAAACAGGGCCCCCAAAAGAAAAACAAATCCCAATAAAAATCAAAGAAATTCAGCACCGTCATTACGCTCTGAAGTCTTACTCAGGTAAATGTATAATTTTCACAGATTTTTTTAAATTATGAAAATCACCAAGACTCCACTCCCAGGATTTTCTTACAGAACTGCCAGATACAATTTTGTTTAATATTTTCAATATTGGACAAGTATTTGTACTAAAACAAAAGAAAAGAATTCATTGTTGGAACTGAACTTTAACTGGGGCATCCGGGGTTTTGCTGTTGTTGCTGTTATTTTTTTTTTCCTTGATTTTGCTAAATCTGATGATAATACTTATATCGCTGTGGTTCCACAATTTAGGAAACACTAGGGTTCCTTTGCTTTTTTTTTTTTTTAAGCACATAAACACAACCAACATGTTGTTCTTCGGGGAGGAAAAGAATTACATACTTACGGAATTATCCCCAAGGTTCAAAACTAATAACTCCCCTGGGCGAAAGCCACCGAGACGCTGAGACTTCCCAGAGCACTGCAGTCTCGGAGGCCAAGAGCAAGCCTGGGTCACCCGAGGAAAAAGTGCAACAAGCTCACATTGTCCCCACCGAATCAAGGCAAGTAGTTTCCAGGAAAATGTCCGGCGCCTCGTGTCACGGTGTTGACTTAATATCTGAACGGGATTAATGATGGAAAAACTCCGCGCTCTCCAACGCGTCCGAGGTCTTGCCACTGAATTTGTTCGTAACCAAACAGTGCACTGGGGAAGTCTGTTTCGGGGGTAAACAGAGCCTCTGAGTGGAGAAGAAATATGCTGTGTACATAAACACAGAGGCCGAAGTCGAGGACTCCTGGTAAATATTTGATCGTGGACATGTGGGTGGAATGGGTGCTTTCGGGCTTCAGGATCGTCCACACGTGGGTGGACCCCGAGGCCATCTGGGGTTGCATAAAGGGGTGCAGTACATGCGTCCTTCCCAACTTCGGGGGGTGACAGACATGCGACAGGGCCATGAGTCAAGCTCTCAGGAGAAGGATCTGGTGTCCAGCTACCACTTCGAGACGGCCTCGGGCCCATGGCCTTCGCCTCTCTGATCGCCCCGGCGTCTCCGGACCAGAGATGAGCAGCGTCCTCAGCTCAAACATTTCTGTCGGGGTGGAAGGAGATCCGGGTTAGGCGAACGCTTTGCAAAGTGTGGCCTGCAAAGCACTGTGCCTTCGTGTTCCCAGGGGCCACCGCGGAAGCCCCAGTGATGAGAGTAAGGTAAGTCTGGTCCGAGTGTGACCAGAGGAAGCCAGGCCGTGCAGGACAGAGGTGGGACAGAGGTCATCTGGCGGCCAGCGGAGTTCCACCGCTGGACAGGCTTTGACCGGAGGAAATGCCCCGCCTCACACGCGGAAGGAAGAAGTCTGAGGCCAACGTATGGTCTCTGTGCAGATCCTCTCTCCAAGCAAGGCCACGGCCCGAGGGCGTGACGGTGACAGGAGGCTTTCCCAGAGGAGGAGGAGCCGGGCCAGGCCGCAGCACCACCTCCATCTGTCCCTGGAAAGTGGCTGGTTGGGGGCACAGCGCCTCCACCGAGGCCGCCTCTCCTCCGACGCCCTCCCGGGAAGACCCTCCGGGCTGCGGTCACGATGACAAGGACCGTCTCTCGGGAGCCTCGGCCTCCTGCCTTCTCCAGCCCCACTGCGCCCGCAGCGTCTGTCTTCAGAGCGCCGTCTCCGCCTCTGATGTGGCTCACACGCCGTCACCTTCCCGATTTCCCGCTTGTGAACAATAATTCCCCCCACCGCGATACAGAGACCTGGAGGCCTCAGATCTCAGGCCGCGGTCTCTGTCGAAGGAAAGGGCTTACCAGTTTTCGACCAGCTCTTTGCCTACAAGTTGACCACACGTTTCCAAATCGGGTGACATTCAGGGAGCGAGGGACGGGACTCTAAAGGCACACACAGAAGTAAGGTCTTACATGGAGCAAGTACTGTGCACACCACAGGATAAAACGAACATTTTGAAAGTACAATCGAACCTTTCTAATCATGCCTCCATGGTAACTGAGTGTGCTCTCCGCAGCCCTTAGCTGCGCTGCCCTCTGGGGGACTGCAGACGTCCTGTACGGAGTGCACGTACGGATGTGCGGCTCAGAAGGCCGTGACCATGCGCCCCTTGTAACATCGGAAAGAAAAAAGAAAAAGTGGAAATGTCCAGCAACGGGACTTTTCTAACGATATCCTGAGGTAGCTGTAGAATGGAATGCAGTTGTACCCACTGATGACTAGTCACGAGAAATATGTCATTGTACAGGTCGATGCGCTTGGAATGCTGCTGAGAGAAAAACAGTTTCCAGAAAAGCAATCTGCATCCAATTTTAAAGTACGTGTGCTTTAAAGAGCATAAGAGGGATTCACCTAGGTGTACGTACATATGTTTGTCTCAAGTCACACGGGGTTGGATGATGTTTTTCTTTCTTTTTTATACTTTCTTTGATTCTTCTACAAAGCGCACGTATCGCCTACATAACAAAATGCAACCTTTGAAACAATCTCTGAAACTCAGGTAAAACTTAGGCAAAGCAGTGTTCATCCTTCCACAATATTTAGTTTCGCACAGCTCCTAGTAGTGGATTTCTGAGAGGTGGTAACGTAAGGCAGAGGTTCAAATAGGACGAAGATAATCATCCGCTCAGAACAGGCAACAAAGAACTCCTCGCCGTGGAACACTTTCGGAAACCCTCCACTGTACTGAGCCGGAATGCATCCCCGGCGTCTCACCCCAGAGACCCACACCACCACCTCAGGAAATGCACTGCTAAGCCCCTTCCACATCAGAACCAGCAGGTAGAGACAGATATCAGGGCCCTCTGACTCTGTTGTGAGGATTAAATGTCCTGCAGCCATCTCCCACAGAATTTCTATAGCTGGTCACTAATTCCTTTATGTCTTCTAATTCACTTCTGTGTTTGCTTTTTCTGGATTTTTTTTTTTTTTTTTTTTTAACCAGGGATCAAACTCAGGACCTTGCGCTTGCAAAGCAGGCAACAGAACCACTGAGCTAAATCCCCGGCCCTTGTTTGTTTTTTTGAGACAGGGTCTCACTATGTAGTTAAGATTGACCTGGACCCACTATGTAGCCCAGGCTGGTCTCGAACTCACAGCGATCCTCCTGCCTCAGCCTCCCGAGTGCTGGGATTACAGGCGTGCGCCACCAGGACCAGCCCTACTTCACTTTTGAATTGATTCACGCCCACCATCTTCCCAGACACCATCTTGGCCGGGCCACCATCTTGTCTGGGCCACTATTTTTTCTTGCTCGTCTGACCACAGAGCCTCCCAAGTGGTTTCTCCACCTCTTACCATCACCCCTCCAGCCCACTGTCCATACTGTAACCGGAATGATCTTTACAGAGCACAAAACTGATTGGACACAGCCTCGTTCAGGCCTTCCCGGCTCCTGTGCTCCGGAGGACTGCTGACAGCCCTGTCATGTGGAGTGCTGGCTCCTGCCCCGGCGCCAGGCTCGATTCTCTTGTCCCCGCCCCCTGAACACCTTCTCCCAGGACCCTGAGCCTCCTTGTGCTCGGCCTGTCCCCTCCGTGTGGCACCGTCCCCAGCACCACCTGCCCCTCACTTCTACTCAGCTCCGAATCTGCTGAGAACCAGTTCCTCGGGAAGCTCGTCCTGTTCCCACATCACCTGGACTGCTCCCCTCAGGGGAGTCTCCCCCGCTGGGACTTAGGCCCCGTGTCAAAGAGGTGTCCGGGTCCCTCGCCCAGCCTCTGTCACCGTGTACACTGTGCGATCTGCGCTGCCTTCACGGCACTATGGTCTCCAGCATCGAGCACAAGGGCTGTCCTAGAGCAGGTGCTGTGACCACGGTGATGATGATGATAATAATACCTCACATGGTGACCACGGTAACGTCACGTGTGGCACCCAGGCTTAGACATGACTGTTCGAAAAGCTGTCTGAACGGTACAGTGGGTTGACTCTCCTCTTCCGTGTTCTCTAGGCCTCTTTTCATAAAACCTATTTTAGAAGAAACATCTCCCAATCGACGAGTGTTGGTTTAAAGTCCACCCTCTTTCTCCTTCTGTCCCCTTCTTTCTCCTCCATGGCCCCTACACCTATACATCTATCCAATAATGTGCAACTTACTTTTTTTAATGGTAGTAAGGTTTTTATTCTATTTATTAATTTTTGGTACCAGGGATCAAACTCGGGTCCTTGCACTTGCAAGGCAGGTGGCGGAACCACCGAGCTAATCCCGGCCCTGCAATTTACTTTTAAGACCCCTGCCTACAACATGTTACACTCATCTCTGTCCGTACCCCAAAATAAAGAGGCCAAATGGACCACAGCTTACTGGTAACTTTCCTGCATGAGGACAGAGCCCAGTCGCACACGTCACGAGGTGTCCATGCATGGATACATCGGTGAATCCGCTCCCCGGAAATAGCGCGAACCCCTCCCCGCCTTTGTCCTTTGGAGCCAAGAGCACGTGGAGACCTGGGGCCCCCGGAAAGCCGGGTTTGGAATTCACGTCCGTGAGGTACGACCGTGTTCCAGGTTCTTTTACATGCTTTGTTTTGGTTTAGACTTCCGGTATTTGTCGTGCTTATCATAGTAGATATGACACGGCCACTCAGAGAGGCGGGGATCGCTGGAGCAGGCCCAGGAGCACAGGCCAAGCAAGGTCCCCAGGTCCCCGCCTGCTCACTGTCTCTCCCAGGCAGCTACTGAACGAGTTCATCCTCCTCTGTTCAGAGTTTCTCAACCGGAGGTCATAGCAACTCCAGAGGATGGGGGACCCTCAGGAAAGCAGAAATGCTCCCTGCCTGCCCCGGATGGTGGGTCTGCCCTGCGAGCGCCTCTCCGGCCTCCCTGCTCCGTGTGGACTCTGCTGGTGCGGCCCCGGGGGCGGCAGAGCCTTGTGGGACCGTCGATCACCCAGGAGGTGCAGCCGCTCCTCCCTGTGTGAGCGGGGGGAAGACGGCATTTTCCTGCTCGTCACAGGTAACACAGACAACTTCCCAGAGCACTTTTGTGCCTCTGCCGTCTAAGCCGATGTGTGAGCGTGACACGCATTCCCAGGAATTCAGAAGATTCCGTGAATCAGCGCAAGGAGGTCTGCAGGTGGGGCACATGGGGCCTGGCAGCGGTCCTGAAGGAGGGGCCGAAGTCGCCGAGGCAGCACGGGGGCTCTGCTTGGCCGGCTGGAGCGTCAGAGATGAAGGGGGCCTGGGACGGACTGACGTGACGCCGTCGGCTTGTGGGGCCACCTGTGCCGCCCAAGAGAGGCCTAGGAAAAGGGGACGCCACAGACCGCGGTGCGGTGGCCAGAGCTCTGGGGCGGATGAGGTCATGGAGGGAGACAGAGGAAAGGGCACCGGGCACAGCGTGGCACGGACAGCAGCAGGGAGGCCACGGGGGCCAGG
>NW_022900917.1:5712492-5731499 GCF_012274545.1 Fukomys damarensis | reverse complement strand
CTGCCCACTCTACCAACAAGGCGCTGGGCACAAAGGAGAAACTGCGCTGGTGGCTGGAAGCGGCCCAGACGAGTCAGGGGGGCAGCTCCGTGCTCCCATCTGCGGGAGTGGGGCATGGAGAAGGACACGAACCCCAGAGCCCCTCTGGCCTGTGGTTTCAAGTCTGTGTCAGTGGGAAACAGCCCGGGCCCAGAGCCCGTAAAGATGCAGGCAGAGCAGACAGCAGCACCCCAGAGCCTTGGACCCACACACACCTGACCGGCCTGGGCCCAACCCTAACCCTAACCCTAACCCTAACCCTAACCCTCCTAGCGGCCGGGACAGCAGCCCCAGTCAATCCCCGACAGCCCTGTGTGGCTCCTGGCCCTGGACGCAGCTGTTTCTCCAGGATTTGCTGCCCCTGCAGCGGCCACCAAGCCGGAACCCCCCACGCCACTCGGAGGACTCTGTCCCTGCCCCCAGAAGGGCTTCGCTCAAGAGTTTCCCACCGACCACAGCACCGCCAGGTTGCCCTGGGCTGGGCACACCGGTTCCTCCTGCTCTCTGGGACACTACCATCAACGGTGCAGTCAACAAACCTTAGCACTTTCATCCTGCCACTCAGCCTCACCAAGCGTGCCCAGGAGCTTCTGTGACTGCATCTCCCATGACAGAAACAGAGGCTCGAAAACAGTGTTTCCCAACCAGGAGGTGAAATCCAGATCCTGTCAACCCAAATTCAGTCCACACCCCTAACATACCAACCTCGGTCGAATGAATTGCCTTGACTTAATAATAACCCAGCTGCTGTCAAACAATAGAGTTATTTTAATTTTTAACTCTTTTTTTTGTTTGTTTTTTGGTACCGGAGATCGAACTCTGGACCTTGTGCTTGTGAGGCAGGTGGCAGAACCACTGAGCTAAATCCCCAGCAGAATTGTTTTAATTTTTAAATTATGAAAGTGTTAGAAATTGCTTTAATATATCGCTTTTCTCGTTTACATCCACAGATACCTTGAAATTATTGACCTTTTTTTTTTTTTAATCCTGGTCCTGGGATTGAATCCAAGGCCTTCACAATGAGCTACATCCCCAGCCCTTTATTTTTTTTATTTTGAGACAGGTTCTAAAGTGCCCAGGCTGGGTTCACATTTGAGATCCTCCTGCCTCAGCCTTCCCAAGTACTGGGATTGGTAGGGTGGGCCGCCACACCTGGCTTACTGTTCTATTCTGAAGCACATTGGTGTGTGCTCTGCCAACTGTGAAATGACAGACGTCCGTCTGGTGCCAGTCCCTCACCCCCTCCCACCGTACTTTGGACCCCTCCTCTCTTGGGGACTTCGTGCTGATCCTTCTGTGGCCCACCTGGATTTTAATCAACTTCACTCTGTCTCCTCCCCCTGGCTTGTCTGTCCCATCCTGCTGTGGTCACATCTGTCTGTAGAAGCCCAGCCCAGACGTCCCCCACTAGGGCAGACAGCATGGCAGCCAGGTCCCGAGGTCCACAGGACCCCGAGTGCAGGACCCCCAGCCCTTGCAGCCTCCCTTCCAGTGTGCAGTGACTTCTGGTTCCCATTTGGGTGCTTCCACCTGGCTCCTTCAGAGGCAGCCCTGCCCCCCAGACAAGGACACAGAATTCTCGGCAGGAGGGGATTCGAACCCTGGGCCCCTGGAGGACTCAGCTCCACCACCAGGGCAGCCTCCAGAGAGCTCAGAGGCCCCTAATCCTGTCCTCTCTGCCTCTCTGCTCCGCCCCTTCCCACCCAGCCCTTGAAGTGTCACCCAGGGCCCTGAGCCCGGGGTCACCAGGTGCACAGAGGCTTGCCGGCCTCCCCTGCAGTGATTTACTCTTCCGGACCTGCCCTTATCAGAGGCAGTTAATCCTGCGGCTGCCTAGAAGGGGCGCAGGAAGAGCTAAAGAAAGAAAGATGACACAGACATACAACGTGGGGGCCGGGAGGTCCGTGCCCCAGAGTGGGCAAAGGCAGAGACACCCCGGGCTGGACACGGTCACCGGGTGCACGCGCTAATCAGAGGCGGATCAGGTGACAGAGGGCGCGGTGAGCACGCGCCGATGACAGCCTCGAGCCGACGAGGACCGTGGGGTGGGCAAAGCATTCCTTTTCTTTAAGTTTGGCCAACTTAAAATTAATTTTATTGGTACATTTAATATAATGACATTCATCATAAGAAATCTGCACCTTTGCGGAGTCCATCTTCTTATTCTCCCCCTTCCCCTGCCCTCCCTTCAACCCCTCCCTCCCTATATACAGACTTTGTTTCCATTTTTTCTTTCTCTCATGTTAATTCCATTCCCATCTTTCTTTTCCCCTCCCCTTTGCACCTTTTCTTCCTATTTCACATGATCTATTATACATTTTAGTCCTTATTTACACTTTTAGTTTCTCACACCAGAGAAACTATTCCGTATTTACACGTGTGTCTTATTTATTTCACTTAAGAGTATGGCCTCAACGACGTATGGCACACGCCTGTAATCCCAGCACTCGGGAGGCTGAGGCAGGAGGATCGCTGCGACTTCGAGACCAGCCTGGGCTACATAGTGAGTTCCAGGTCAGTCTCAACTACATAGTGAGACCCTGTCTCAAAAAACAAAGAGTATCGCCTCAATGTGTATCCATTTAGCTATAAATGCCTCTAGTTTCTGATTTTTTATGGCTTTATGATTTTTATTTTAAAATAAAAACTATTTTCTTTATCCAGTCTCCTGTTGGTGGACAATTGGGTTGCTTCCAAGTTTTAGCTATCATGAATTGTGCTGCTATAAACATGGGTGCACATATATTACTGTGGTGTGATTCTTTTCATTCTTTTGGGAAGATACTCAGCAGGGGGGGTAGCAGGCTCAAATGGGACTTCCAATCCTAGTTGATTGAGGTGTCTCCATACTGATTTCCACAACAATGGAGAAGGGTTCCTTTCTCCCCACAACCCTGCCAACATTTGTTACTGAGTGATTTCTTGATAGCAGCCATTCTTTCTGGGGTGAGGTGGAATCTGTGTTGTTTTCATCTGCATCTCTCCAATGACCAGTGATGTCGAACACTTTTTCATATGTTTACTTGCTATTTCTACTTCTTTGTCTGAGAAATGTCTGTTCATTTCAGGTGCCTGTTTTTGGATTGGGTCTTTAAATTTAGGAGGTCTGATTTTTTTTAAGTTCTTTATATATTCTAGATAGTAGATCTTTGAGGAACAGCTGGGGAAAAGTTTTTCCCACATTGTGGGCTGTCTCTTCACACTATTGGGAGTTTCTCTTGCTGTGCAGAAGCTTTTTAATAAGACATCCCACTTGTTGATTGTTTGTGCTACTTCATGGGCAATAAAATCTTTTCCTACACCAATGTTTTCAAGAATTCTACCTAACCTCTTTTCCAGCTGGCTTGGTGTTTCTGTTTTAATATTTACTTCTTTAATCCATTTCAATTTCATTTAGTGCATGGTAAGAGATAGGAGTCTGGTTTTGATCTTTGGCAAATTGAAACCCAGCTTTTCCAGCACCATTTATTAATGGTGCTTGGCTCCTTTGTTGAAGATGAGTTAACTGAGTATGTCTGGAGTTCTTTCTGCATCTTCTAATCTGTTCCTCTGACCCTCAGGTCTGTTTCTTTGCCAGTACCATGCTGTTTTTATTACAGCAGCTTTGTAGTATAGTTTCAAGTCAGGGATTGTGATAGCCCCTACCTTGTCTTTATTGCCTAGAATTGCTTTGGCTATTCTCGGTGTCTTCTTGTTCCAAAATGAATTTTTTTATTTTTTCTCAAGGTCCATGAAGTGTGCTGCTGGGATTTCAATTTGGATTGCATTGAATCTACATAGCAGTTTTGGAAGTACGGCATTTCCATTATGTTGGTTCTTTCTGCCCAGGAGCAAGAGATGTCTCTCCATTTTCTGATGTCCTCTTCAATCTCTTTTTTCAGAGTGTTGTAGTTTTCAGAGCAGAGGTCTTTGGTTTCTTTCATTAAATTGACTCCTAGGTATTTCAATTTTTTGGATGGTTTGTGAAAGGGATTGTTTGTCCCACTTCTCTCTCAGTGAGTCTGTTTTTTGTGTACAGGAAAGCTACTGATTTTTGCCTGTTGACTTTGTATCTGGCTACTTTGCTGAAACTGGTTATGAAGTCTGGTCACTTCCTGCCCTCAGTGAGATCGGCTGCCCCTCAATGCCCACAGGGCCACAGACACCCAGCCTGGGAGCAAAATGGACCCTTGGCTCACGGAGGCTCTGGAGGCCAGCTCAGGAGTCTCTCCGACGCACCCCGGGGAAGTGCCCCAAATCCTGAGCTCTGGGTGGGAAAGGGGTGAGCTGGGGGAGGAAGCAGAAGGACGGCCGGAAGGGGCAGGGTTGGGCGGCCCTGGGAGGACCCCCGTGAGAAAAGGGACACCAGCGACCCCTGCCCGCCAGGCCCCACATCTCGGGACCCTCGTGAGGCACCACGCTCACCCCCGGGCACTGCGCATGCGCGACACGTGTTTGCTTCCTGTTGCTCTTTGGCCGCAGCTGTTGACCTACTGTCCTTCTAAAGAGACGTTCATATGAGAACGTGATTCCTGCTTAAAGAACTGCAAACCCTGTGTCAGGAAAACTTCACCCACCCACTGTGCGGTATCTGCTGGTGGACAGACAGCGAGTCTCTTCCCGCTGTCCACAAACGATGACTTTTCAGCCTCAGCTCAAAGTCTTATAAATCTTCAGCTATTTGATGGGCGTTGAAGAATCATGGGTCATGAAGAGGAGAGGAGAGGAGAGGGGAGGGGAGGGGGATTAGGTCCATTCCTACCACAAAGAGCTGATGGAAAGGCCAAGCTTGGTGGCACACAGCTGTGAGCCTAGCACCTGGGAGGCTGAGGCAGGAGGATCACCTTGAGTTCAAGGCTAGCCTGAGCTGCATAGCAAGACTCTACCTCAAAAAAACCGTAAGGGTTTAAAAAAAGAGTTGATGGGAAAAACCTTGTTCTCTCCAGCAGGAGTCCATTAGCAGCTCCTTGGTTCCGTGGACCTTGGGCCTTGCCTGCTTCTCGCCCGTATTTCATTTTCCTTCTGGGATGCTGTACCAGACTCACATGTGGCGCCCTGTGCCTCCTCTCCTGGTGTCACTCCGCCCCATGCTCCTGAGAGGCAGCAGCAGCCGTGCCTTGGCCCTGCCACTTGTCTGAGCCAAGCACTGTGACACGTGGCCAGAGGGGGCTGATTTTGCCACCAACTGGCCAGGCAGCCCTCCTGCCGCTGCGGGAGCAGTTCTTGTGCTCTGGCCGAAGGCCCTTCCAGCTTCCGCACACATCTGGCGCACCTCTGTCCAGAACCAGCTCCGCGGCTCTCTCCTCCCTGGGTGCCGCAGCGCCCCTGGGTCTTGCGGCTCCTCTGCTGCATGCAGTGAACTGCAGACGAGGGGGCTTTTCCTTCACTTTCCATTCCCCCGCTCTAGTCCTGGCCCAGGACAAAAGCGCTCGCGCCTCTAGTGGCGGCTTCCTCTGGAGTCCTGTGTGTGCTCACATTTCTGGGAGCAAGCAGTCCACGGAAACGCAGAGTTTTAACCCTGAGGGGGACTGAGTGAGAACGGAGGCCAGCAAAGGTGTCCCAGGACCCGGGGACAGAAAAAGGTGGCAGACTGGTTTAAACGGCTGGAAAACTGGGGAAAATCTGGTGATTGGCCATGAATGGCTTTTCCAGTCAAGCCCCCGGTTGGTGGCTGAGGGTGTGCACACAAGCACTCTTCCTGCCCCTGCTCACACCCGCTGCTGGCCGCCCCTCCGAGCAGGACCTGTGGCACCATCGTGCAAATGCCAGCCAGAGTCGCACCAGGGAACCACGATTCCACTGGCCAGTGGCCTCGCCGACATGTTTCCAGGGAGACGGGAGACGGGACGAGGCGTCACCAACAGAGCCGCCTCCCCGGCTCAGGCGAGCATGTCACGGGAGTAAAGGAAGCAGGGGACACTTGCGGGGCCCGCAGGGCCGCAGGACGTCTCACTCTTCTCCTTCTGGCTTTGGGGGTCTCTGTGTCCTCCCGGGGTGAGGGTGTGCCGTCTACTCTCTTGGCTGAAGTGGTGGCTTCACAAGTGACTGTGTCAACTGTGAGGTCCAATGTGTGTGGTTCTGCATATTGACTACACCTGGATACAGCTGTTATGAGCCAAAAAGAACCAATTCCTCCCGGGCCCGAGTCCGAAACACAGTCCGCTGCTGTAACGTGCGCCCGAAGGCCAGCTTTCGTCAGGGAAAAAGCAGAACTGGAGCCCTGCTGTGCTCCTCCAGGCCTGGCACAACTCCCTGCACAGACCCCGGTGATCAGACGCCTTCAGTCGGGCTCAGGCCACCAGTCCTCTCCCTGGGCGGGCTCCTGGGAAGTCCTTGGCTCCAGCTGACCCCCGGCGCCGCTGTCTGATCAGAGAGCTCACCCTGTCCCCCTTGGGAGCCTTTCCGCCTTGCCCTCTTCCGGCTGAACTTCTTTCCCTTCCTCTCTTTGTCTAGAGAAGTCACCTTCTTATTTCTGTTTCACACTTAAAAAGGCGTGAAATCCCCAGCACTCGGGAGGCTGAGGCAGAAGGATCACTGTGAGTTCGAGACCAGCCTGGGCTACACAGTGAGTTCCAGGTCAGTCTCAGCTACATAGTGAGACCCTGTCTCAAAAAACCAAAAAAAAAGAAAGAAAAAGAAAAAACAGGTGTGAGGGCCCCAGGTGTGTTCCCAAAGCACAACACACATTTCCTTACACAGCTGTCCTGCTGGCGTCTGATACAGTGGACCCTTGACTTACGAATTCAATGTGTTGCCGAGGGCTGGCTGTAACTCAACCTCCTCTCCACAGCCCTCAGTCTCCGGCACACAGGCAGTGTCCTTGGAGAGACACTGGGCCAGGCTTTCTCAGTGAGCCCCACACAGGAGAGGACGCTGCTGTGTTCCTTCCAGAACTCTTCAAGGGTTAAATCTGTATCTGAGACCATCTAGAAGCATAAACAGCCAGCATTTGGGTCGTAACTCAGGATTCTGGTCTTAAGTCATAACCCAAGTCGTTCCTGTGTCAGGCCGACCACGCCAGGGTCCACTGTGGTCGAGTCTTAATCTATGACCCCTTGACGGCAGGAACTTTACTAAGTTTCTTTGTGACTCGCTTTGTCGATACCCAAGAGACAAATGAATAAATGGATGGATACATAAATATGTTTAAAATATTGGCCTCATGCTCCATATTACATACTGTCCTATATTTGTATTTTTTTAAATCTGCCTTCACAGAGTGTACTGGAAGAGATAGAGCCCTAGGAATTGGTTGCTTATCTTTGTTTAACCAGAACTGTAGCTTGAGAATTTATACACTACAAAATGCCAGACTTGTTTCTTTTCAGTCTTGATGTCTGATGAAAAGATGCTGGTCTTCCTTCCGTGTCTTTGATCACCAGTCCACGCAGCTTGGCGCCCATGGCTGCACCTCAAAGGCCTTCAGCCTTGTTAGGAAGTGAGCACTCACCCTGCCTGTTTGAGTTCATGGGCAGTGGCCTGCTCACACTTGTGTTCTCAGTGATCCCTCTGTAGGGTAAGGAATACGGGCGCCTGGGGACAGAGAAACCAGAGTTTAAAATGAGGACCTGCGTAAGTTTAGGTAGTGACTGTTTCTGTACACCCTGCTTCTGCATGCCTTGACCAGAGCGGATACTCAAAATGCCTCCTGTCACTGAAGGAACAGGACACCCCATTACGGAGTTTTCAGTTTCTTTGATTTCTGCTTAGTCTGTGTCTGTACAATTCCATGCCAACACCCATCTGACCAAGTCGCTCAATATAACAGAATATAATGTTCATCCATCCGACAGTTAAGAAATTTCACTTGAAGAGGTGGAGTCCTACGAATTTCTCCCTGGAAAGTATGACTATGAAATTTTACTCCAATAATAATTTTCACCAAGTGGTTGAAGGAATCAACAAAAGGGATCGTTATTATAGAACCACAAATTGGTCCATAGCTACTTTTGGCTTCCAGTTTCTCTCCAAGTCTCAGTGAAGTCATAAAAGACTCACATGAAAGCTGCTTGGCTGATTGGAAACGTGGAGGAGCCTGACCCTGCACGTGTCTCCTATTTCCTACCCCCACGTCTGCCAAGCGTTCATCATCATCGGCCCTGTGCTGTTCCAGAAAACAGGATCCACCCCGCCGGCCTCGCTAGGGCAGGCCCTGGGTCAGGACAGAACCCCCGAGTCCCGGCGTCCACAGGCGGAAGAGTCACGAATGGACTCCGTGTTAACGCAGTCGCTGCTGTGAAGCACACGCATCCTGGCGGTCAGCAGGTGTCTGGTCCTTTCCTGCCTTCCTCCTCCTGAATGACCACATCCTGAGCAAGTCGGAGCCCACAACTCTGAGCACAGGGCCCCTTCCGGAAGTGCCCAGGAAACGGACCCTGTCCACATGGCACCTGGAGACCAGATGAGGGTGCAGTAGCAAGGGCTCCCGTGTCATTCATACTGGGCCATTGACTTGGCCCTCATGAGGCAGGAGCATTTTCTAGGAAGGAATAAGACACAGTTCACACGTAAGGAGCGGGTGAACAAAGACACAGGCTGGGATACACTCAAGAGATGCTAAGAATGGCTGGAAGCCAGGTGTGGTGGTGCACATCTGTAATCCCTGCCCTCAGGAGGCTGAGGCAGGAAAGTCACCAGGAGTTCAAAGACAGCCTGGGCTACACAGTGAGTTTAAGGCTATAGCAAGACCCTCTCTCAAAAACACAAGAACAAAAATATATAGATAGGAAAGAGACAAATGGGAGAGATGCTGCGAGGTGTGGCTGGTAAGCTAACTAGACTAGTTTACCGGGAACTTACCCGGCTACTGTAAGGATTCTAGGCTAATGCCGCACATCATGCGGGCCCACTGAAGAGATCTGAAAATCTCTCTTTTGATTTTGTTTTCAACATTTCTGAGTTATAAAAGTCAACCCAGAGTGAAAAATATTTGAAAACTACAAAAGAATATAATAATTGTAATAGTCCCTCTCTATTCCGGACAGTGGAAGGGGTCCTCTCTCAGAAGTAAGCAGAACTAAATCTTTATTTCCTTCCAGAACGTTCCCATCTATAAATGCTCCCCTAAGTCTTTCGGAAACGATCACCTGCCCTCCCCAGGGTCCCCCCTTCTCCGCCTGCCCTCCCTCATCCAGTTCCCATCCCGGCACGTGTGGCTGGCTCCTCCTTGCTGCCCCACACAGAAAAGCATCGCCGCATCTCGTATTTTACCAGTCCCCCATTTGGTAGACTTTTAGACAGTTCCCAGTTGTTTATCATTAGACTTTTCCAGTATCTGGGAGGAGCCCTGTAGGGAAATAAAACCCTCAACCAGAATCACTCAATCAAAGGCTGTGTGCTTTTAAAACCTGAGAGCTATTTTCAACTCGCCCATAAAAAAGTCCCTATTTATACTCCAACCTCCAGAGCACGACTGTTTGTTTCCTCACATCCTTTACATCATTTTCATCAAGTTTTAAATCCCAGCCCATGTGATAAGTGGCCATTGTTTATCTCCTTGCTTTGGCTTGCGTTTCTTTGACTGAGGGAAGATGAGCTAAGCCTCTTAGATTAATAATTTGAATTTATTTCTCCAAAGACAGCTTTTTGTTTTCCTTGCCAACTTTCCTATTCATTCATTTCCCTCACTGATTTGTAAGAAAATCGATAAATGAATTGCTATTTTGCGAATGGCTTCTGGGTTCTATTCAATGTTTGGAAAATCTCTCCTATCCAATGTTATTTTTAAATCTGCACATGTTTTCTTTCACAGTTTTTGTTGTTGTTTTTTTTTTTTTTTTTGAGACAGGGTCTCACTATGTAGTTCAGGCTGGCCTTGAACTATGAAGTCCAGGCTGGCTTCAAACTTGTGGTGATCCTCCTGCCTCTGCCTCCTGAGTGGTGGGATGACTTTTATGCTTTTGACATACCAAGACTTTATCTTGCTATAGGTTAAGTAATACAGATTTTATGATTCATTATGTCTTTCTTATAAAAATTATTTTATTCCCATTTAAATTTATTGACATAATGGGCATGTTTGCTTTTAATTCTCTTATGTTTTCTTTTGTTTAATATTGCCTCTGTTTTCCAATTTTTTGATACATAGTCTGCATTTCTCTTTTTTACATAGCTGCGTTGTTTTGTTTTATTTTTGTTTTGAGACAGGGTCTTGCTATGAGGTTCAGGCTGGCCTAGAATTTGCTGTGTAACCCAGGCTGGCCTTGAACTCACAGCAATCCTCCTGCCTCAGCCCCCTGAGTGCATTTTCTTTTTTTATAGAGAGCTGTTGGACTCAAGAGCAAGGACACCTGCTTGCCACACTGTGAAGCCTTCTCTGTCATGGGTGTGTTGTGCGTGCACCTCCTGGGTCAATCTGCTGACTCTGAGATGACCCCACCCATGCCAAGGTGGAACTGGGAGCCCGAGAATCCTGTGAGGGCCCTGTCTGAAGGACTCTGCAGCCCCACTTCCCCTGATGCCCCAGGTGTGGGTGGAGACCTGAGCAGTGGGGCAGACTGGCACCCAGGATGTGTCATCGCCTCTGGAGACCTCTAGGGCAAGGTGTGTTCACTCCCTTGTCTTCCCCCAGTTGGGTTCAAATTTCTCTGCATTCAGGAAGATTCCTGTTTGGGGGCGGTAAGCATCTTCTAAGTTCTCTGAAGACAAATTTCTTTGTTTTCCTCTGGCCTTTGCCTGGTCTCCTCTGGCTGAATTTCTTTCCCTTCCTCTCTTTGCCTAGAGAAGTCACATTCTTATTTCTGTTTTACACTTAAACAGGGCCCGGGATGAGCCTCCAGAGTCCCCCTACCAGTGAGGTCCTCTAAACAGCGGTTGAGACAAAAGTGGCCGTATCCTGTGTGTGCATGACCAGAGGCGGAGAGTTCATGTACCGTACGAACTGGCCAAGTTCCTGAGAGAATGAACATCTGTGTCTTCTAGAAAGGTAAGAAAGAGACTGTCCTTGGGAGAGAGCCAGGCTTACAAGAAGTTTCTGCTCGTGTCAGGGTGCCCTGCCAGGCAACCAGACATCTAATCCTTAGAACAAAAGCCACAACGCTGTGTGGTGAACAAAGACCTTTCTATACTTCATTTTAACCCTTCATTTGGCCTTCAGATCTGACATGTTCATTTTATAGGCTGTGAACAGTTCTGGGGTACATTTTACAAAACATATACACATTACAACAACTTGACGGTATCAAAATAATGGCAAATGCAAGCAATGGATCAACAAAGCAGAAAAGTAATGTTGTGATTTTGCAGATTTAAAAAATACATCGTACCAGTGATGATTAGTGTCAGTGGTTACCATGTGAAACATCTATAATTCGTTAGCATTTGTATGTGTCCTAATCTTATATTCATCAAGTAGATA
Organism: Fukomys damarensis; assembly: GCF_012274545.1. NCBI lineage: Eukaryota > Metazoa > Chordata > Mammalia > Rodentia > Bathyergidae > Fukomys > Fukomys damarensis. The sequence continues at coordinate 5,720,125 of NW_022900917.1, read as the reverse complement.
TTGATTTTTTTACAAGCATTTGTTGGTCTCTAGTAGGCTGACTTAATATAAAAATAAGGGGTGGGGTTGCCTGACTCACAGGCAGAAGGGCCTGAGTTCGATCCCCGCTACCAAACACAAAAAAAACAGAGTAAGGGGTTGTAGGGAGACATACGGGTTGGGTACGGGCATGAGTTGCAGCATCAAGTTGAAGACACAGCATCCTGTTGGCCGAGGGAAACGACAAAAGAGGGAGAAATTCCAATCTTGTTTCTCCATCCAGAAAAAGGGCCAAGTGGCACAGAGACGGTTGCATGAAGAAGGCTCCATCTGGCTGTCAGCTAACTACAGACCAATCCCCTGCCACGAGACACACAGTCAGCAAAAGCCTAAGGAGCACTATTTGTATCTACGTACTAAACAACCAGGACTATGTCCAGTTACAAAATGTCTTTCAAACCACATCACGGCAGCCCCGTTCCAATGTGTGATGTGGTCGCCAGTGACCGAGATGTCACCCAGGTTGCGTGTCACATCGCACAACGTTCAACGGCTGCGGGCCAGTGGGGGTGGTCACCTGAAGACAAACGGTGGTGACAGTGGGGAAAGAGGCTTCCCAGGCACCCACAAAGTCAGTAGACTGGAGAACAATGACCCCTCATATGCTTTCAGCAAGATACTTATTCATGAAGAAACAACGTATGTTGTTATAGTTTCATAATCATCTTTATAAATTATTACTACATTATTGTTATCTTCTTCAGCAATTATTTCAATGGCCTGTGGTTTACCTTGTGGGATTCTTTTGGACCCATACTTTGGCTCCAGCCTTCAGACTGGCTGATTTAAACCCTCTAATTCCAGTGGCCTGGGGCTGGAGATTTAGCTCAGTGGTTCCGGCGCCTTCCTCGCAAGCACAAGGACCCGAGTTTGATCCCTGGTACCAAAAAAAAAACCAAATAAACAAATAATTCCAGTGGCCTTGTCAGGTGGGGTGGTAACTGACCAAGTTCCTTGTTTGTATGAGATAACTGTGCCACTCCGTCATTTGCAGCTAAATTAACTGGTTCTTTTCCTCAGTTTTGCACCAAGATTATGATTTTTCTCTATGCAATCGGAATCTTTTATTGCCCCCAATATTTGGATCCCTGTTATTTGCTAAACTTCCTCAAAATATTTCTCCAAAATATTTTGTTGGAATTTGAACACCAAGGCCACTGTATGCAGACTCCAGTTCTCCTGGATTTATCCAAATCTCCTGTAGGCAACATAAACTAGTGCAGGTGGAACCTGCAGCCCCCTGATGAGGGCTATGAGCTGGGGACAGCGGCCCACCATTTTAGAGATTTTCCTGCGTCTACTTGGCTTCGGATCTCTAAGTCAGGATTCAGGTTGGAGGTGTACTTTCCCCCTCTCTTCTATTATTCAAAATTTTTAAGGCAGTAAATAGATTTATCTTCCATTACTTAACACTACAAGTATTATTTCCCAGTTTCTTCTATTGTTCTTTCAATAATCCATTCATTCTTTCAATTAATCCAGCTGCCTGAGGTAATATGGGATATAATATACCCATTCACTGTTAATTGAAATGCAATATCTTATGGTTTTCTTTGAAATGACAACCACTGTCACTTTGAATCAGTAAAGGGTGACCATAATATAAAGTAATGATATCTAAAGTTTACCCACATTTCTTTGGATGGCCACTAACACCCCAGAATAAAGAGCTACACAAGTACCAACAAATCTACATCCTCTGCTGGTGGGTCAAAGCCCCAAATAATCAATGTACCAAATGTGCGCCAGGAGTTCTCCAAGAAATTCTCCAGTAATAATTTTATTTACCATGTGGCTATTTTCTTTTTTGACAAATATCACATTCCTCTCTGATTTTTCTTGGTATAGACTAGGGTAATGCTAGTTTTTGGGTCCTGCCCCTGCCTGTCCATAGCTTGCACTCCCAAATGGCCTGAATGGTGATGTAGCCATTTGGTGAACAGCTGTTCTCAGACTCCTTCTCCTTTCTTGCCTTCACTGTTTTTAGCAATGGTAGCTACTTTTGCCAGTTGATCTACCTGTGCACTCTACTTATGCTCTGGATTTTCCAGTGCCAAACAGTTATCTACATGAAAAAATGACAGGTTAGTAACACGTGCCATTTCCCAAATGTCTGTCTCTGATTCTTTTCTAGTGTGTGACTTGGCCTACTTTTGTGGCAGTGCCACCCATAAACCATACATGTTTCTTTCATAAACTTCATCCTCTTCAAGCCTTTTATCAATATGCTTATGCCTCCTTGTTTTGCCACTTTCTTTCCTTTTATTATCCTGGTAGGGGAAAACCTTATCATACAAAATTCTCTCACACCAAAAATATCTCTTTATATGTATAACTTTCTTTATATTTTCTCCACCATCTTGCTGACTGGTTTCTTCCTATAACAAGCCTAGTAGCAGCTTGGATTTTAAAATGCCCCTAGCACATTTTTTCCTTTGGTCTCAGAGTGAATTTATCTAAGTAGGGCTGGCTGCCAACAAACCTCCAAGTGACCTTGAGTAGAGCCCAAGCAGAAAGCAGAAGAGCAAGTTACTAACTAACCCAACACACCACACGTTTTAAGCATACCAATTAAACCAAAAATATCAAATGGGTATCTAAAAGTAAATTTACAATTCATTCAACATTTGCAACATTTCTCCAAGGTTGCCAGGAGGGCTATTCCATTGGGTAGTGGTGGTCACTAAGTTCCCAGCATCAGCTTATTCTTCAGTGGCAGCAGTAATCTCATCTTAGCCCTGTACAACTTGGTATTGCTTGAGAGAGAGACTTTTGGAGGGAACAAGCAAGGTAATTGGGGGCATGTGAACTTTACCCTAAAACTTCCCTAACATTAAACATTCAGATAGCAAACTGATATTTTCCATCAGGTAAATATTGGTCCAGCATTCCTCTTAAAATATCTATAACAATTATATATTCAGGAACAGATACAATGAATTTTCAACTCAACTTTACTAATCCTGAATTTCACTCCCCCATCCTAAAATTAACATAGAGATAAAGGGAGGAGGGAGGGAGAAAAGAAGGAAGGAAAGGGCAAGAAAAAAGTGAAACTAGCAGGAAAAAAATGGAAACAAAGCTTTTGTATGTATGGAAGGGAGGGGATTTGAGTGGGGAATGGGATAAAATACATTTTATTTTAAAAACATAGAGATTCCATGAAATTTATCAGGGTTACTATAAATGAGAGAGGCCTCGAGCCCAGTATCAATTTCTTTGCTTATTAATTTTTAACCTACACTTTTTAAATTTATATTTGGCTACTCTAATAGTAGCTTTCTCAGCTATATTCTGAAAATTTCATGCCTGTTCTCTCAAAATAAAATTCAGACATTGCAACATAGATAATTCACTCTGGACCCGGCGGGTGTGCAACCTCCCGGACTATGCAACAACAAACCCAGCAAGGACCCAAAGACCCCGGAGGGGGTCTCTTCAGCTGCCTGCCTGCCTGAGATCACCCGGTGGGTGCACGACCTCCCGGACTGTGCGACAACAGACCCAGTAAGGAAGGCAGCCACGTGGGCGCCCTTGAAACACCCCCACGACCTTTCCCCACACCCCGTTCTCAAACCTCCTGATTGGGCCAGTCCTTAGACCAACTCTGCAGAGGCATAGGTTCTCATGAAGGGTAGTTTTCTGAGCTCCCAACTTTGAACACCTTTAAAGAAAGGGCAGGGGAAACCTGTAATAGAACTGAGTGGAGTTCAACCCTGAGCGTAGGGAAACTCAAGTTAGGCCTTGTAGACTAAGTTCAGTCTCAGTCGTGGGGAACTGCCATTGGCTAGCTGAGACCAGGGGATTCGGTTCTGCATATGGCTGTACATGTGGTATAATATGACAACAGAGACAGTCTGAAAGAGGCCCTTCAAATTCTTTTTATTCCCCTCTCTCTCTCTTTTTTCTTTTCCTCATTCCACCCTAAAATTTCTTTCTTTTTTCTGTCCTCTCTCTCCAACTCAGTCTCTTGCTCCACCATATTGTCCCTCATCTCCCTTTTTATTCCAGCTCCTGCCCTAACTCAGACTTCTTCTTTTATTATTTTTTGTTTTTAGGAGGGGTTTCTCTTTATGTCCTTTTCTCCAGTCATTTTACCTCACTCATGGCTCTGTACCTTCAAGGGAAGGCAAGCGCCTGTTATTGTTAAGGGGTTATATTCTTGTCCTTATTCCTGCACTCTCTCTTTCCCGCCTGAAGTTAATAGCTTTGTAAAGATAGTAAGGTAATTCTACAACCTCTGGATTCACTCCAAACCTGCTCTAATTCTTTCACTTATCTAATCCTCTCATTCTAAGTCTAACCCCCCATCCTAAATGGTAAAGATGCTATATTGAAAAGCATATTCACTGCAAACATACTATGGGCTGCTTCTTGAAATTAATTTACTTCACATGAGTTAAAGGTGATACATTAATGACTACCACAAGTGGTCAGTTTGCAAGCTGTGCCTGATCCTATTGGGCTGCTGAATGTATCAATTGGCATAAAGGGTTGTGATTGATTTAAAGAGTTGTTTTCTCTGATATTATGAAAATAAGGATGTCTATCAGTCATTAGAAACTCAAAAGCTAAAACGCAACTATATTAGGAAGATTTAAGTAATACCCAGAAATTAAAGAAGGACAACCCAACAATAAAAATAAAAATGAGAAAACACTTAAGCAAGACACAAAAACAGATTTCCAGTTCACCAATGGCAAATAGTAGGACAAATGAGGATGAAAAGTCTGATAGTGAACCAACAGGACTCCCTGGACCCATAGCACAGGAGGTAACAAAATTGATCAATCAGGCTCTAGAAAAATTCAAATCAGAAATAATTTCCCAGCTAACCAGAGAGATGATGAGCAAAATAGAAGTCATGATTCGAGACTCTAGAGCAGAAACTGAGAAAAAAATAGATGAGCTCAAGACTGTGATAGAAGCCATGAAGACTCAGCATAAGAAAGACATGGAAACAATGAATGCCCAACAGAGGAAAGAAATGGAATCCATAAAACAGATTCAAACAGATATCCAGGAGATTAAAAACTCTATTGAAAGTGTACGCAACAGAATAAAAGATTGCGAAGATAGAATTTCAGATATAGAAGATAGGATAGCAGTCAGTGACCGTGAAAAAAGAGGTCTATTAAAAACAGTAAGGGATCATGAGAAATCAATCCAACAACTCCTAGACGATACAAAGAAAAATAACATAAGACTGATAGGAATTCATGAAAAAACAGGAGAAAACACAAATGATATAAAAAAGCTCTTCACAGAATTAATGACAGAAAACTTCCCAAACAGAAGGGAAGAATTAGACATACAGATAAGTGAGGCATATAGAACCCCAACTAGCCACGATCAAAAAAAATCTACACCTAGACATATAATAATCAAGATTCCAGAAATCCAACAGAAAAACAAAATACTACAAGCAGTAAGAGAAAAGAAACAAATCACATGCAAAGGGAAGCCCATTAGAATCACAGCAGACTTTTCAACACAAACCCTTAGGTCAAGGAGAGCCTGGAGTGAGGTATTCCAAGTCCTAAAAGAAAAGAACCTCCAACCTAGACTGACGTATCCTGCAAAACTCTCCTTCAAAATAGATGGGGAAATAAGATACTTCCACGACAAAGAGCAACTGAGAAATTTCATAAACACCAAACCAGCACTGCAAGGAATTCTAAACAATATCCTAGAAAAGGACAACGAAGTTCACAATAACATGAGGCCCAACAGACCAAATCAAATAGGCAAGGCAAGAAACTAAAAGGAGATGGGAGAAAAAGGAAAAAGAGTCAACAAAAGAACAATAACATGACAAGAATAAGTCAAAATATATCAGCTATAACCATCAATGTTAATGGCCTCAATTCACCAATCAAGAGAAACAGATTGGCAGAATGGATTAAGCAGCAAAATCCAACAATATGTTGTATACAAGAAACACACCTAGTGCAAAAGGAAGTCCATAGACTGAAAGTGAAAGGATGGAAAACAATTCTCCATGCGTCAGGAGCCCAGAAAAAAGCAGGGGTAGCAATCTTATTCTCAGATAAAGTAAATTTCAAACCAAAACTCATTAAGAGAGACAAAGAAGGACACTACATCCTTGTAAAGGGAACAATTCAAGAGGAAGAGTTGACAATCATAAACATATATGCACCAAATATAAATGCCCCCAACTATATAAAACAAATATTAAATAACATGAAAAACCAAATAAGCACTAATACAATTGTAGTGGGGGATTTAAATACCCCACTATCACAAATTGACAGATCATCTAGGCAGAAAATCAACAATGAAGTAATAGAACTGAACCAAGCTTTGGAACACATGGACTTAACAGATGTTTATAGTGTATTCCACCCCCAAAAATCAGAATATACATTCTTTTCGGCTGCACATGGGTCATTCTCCAAAATAGACCACATACTGGCTCACAGAACAGGTCTAAATAAATGCAAAAAAAATTGAAGTCATCCCCTGTATATTATCAGATCATAGTGCAATCAAACTGGAGATCAATAGCAAAAGAAACTATAGAAACTTCACAAGCACATGGAAACACTGAACAACACTCTCCTAAACAATCAATGGATTACAGAGGAAATTAAAGAAGAAATTAGACAGTTTTTACAAATAAATGAGAATACCAATGCAACATAGAGGAATCTTTGGGACACGATGAAAGCAGTTCTACGTGGAAAATTCATAACATTGAACGCCCATATTAGGAAAACAGAGCGGGCTCAAATAAACAACTTAACGATGAAACTTAGATTCCTAGAAAAACAAGAGCAAGAAAAACCCAAAGCTCGAACAAGAGAGGAAATTATAAAGATCCGAGCAGAAATCAATGCAATTGAAACTAAGAAAACGATACAAAAAATAAATGAAACAAAGAGCTTGTTTTTTGAAAGAATAAATAAAATCTACAAACCCTTAGCTAATCTTAGTAAAAAAAGGAAAGAAAAGGCTCAGATCCATGCAATCAGGAATGAAAAAGGCAAAGTCACAACAGATCCAAAAGAAATCCAGAGGATCATGAACACCTACTTTGAGAACCTGTACTCTAATAAAATGGAAAACACAGAAGAAATGGACAGATTTCTAGATACTTATGAATTATCCAAAAAACTCCACCAAAAAACTTCTAGACTTAATTGACAGATTCAGTAGAGTATCTGGATACAAGATAAATACCCAAAAATCAATAGCCTTCATATACACAAATAACAGACACACAGAGAGAGAAAGAAGGGAAAAAAATCCTTTTACAATAGCATCCAAAAAAATGAAGTATCTAGGAATCAATCTAACAAAAGAAACAAAAGATCTCTACACTGAAAACTATAGCACTCTGAAAAAAGAAATCGAAGAGGATATAAAAAAATGGAAAGATATCCCCTGCTCCTGGGTAGGAAGAATCAACATAGTGAAAATGGCCATACTACCAAAACTGCTATATACATTCAATGCAATGCCAATTGAAATTCCAACACTATATTTCACAGAACTAGAAAAAAGAATCCAAAAATTCATTTGGAACCACAAGAGACCTAGAATAGCAAAAGCCATTATAGGCAACAGTCAC
>NW_022900917.1:5672407-5711393 GCF_012274545.1 Fukomys damarensis | reverse complement strand
GATGTGGGGAGGGGAAGAGGGGGTGAAGGGAGGGCAGAGGTAAGGGGAAAAAATGAGAATCAAGACTTGTTATGTAGAAGTACAAGATCCCAACAATGAACGTAACTGTACTGTATCCCTAAAATGTACCAATACTCAATTAAATATGAACGTAACTGTACTGTATCCCTAAAATGTACCAATAAACTCAATTAAAGCTGGAAAAAAAAATGTAATTCACTCTTGAGCTCAGGCAGCTCCTTTTCTGATGTTAATTTATCTTCCATCATTTTGTTCCAATAGTAACACATTTGACCTGGACAGGGTCACCATTTCTCATCCTCCTTCCCTATTTCTCACAGGGTCTAGTACCCTGGGTGCCCTCTTTTGGCCACTCAGGAGAAGGGCATGTCCTCCCATCCAGGAATCTCCATGGAATCTCCATCTTTCTGCTCTGGTTTCTTAAGGAAAAGAAGGTTGCTCATGAATCTCATTTGAGACTAGTCTGTCCTAGCTGCTTAATTTAGAGGTTCAGAGTCACAAACAACAAAGGACTTTAACACTAAGGTAAAAGCAATACCACAAAATTTATTATCAACACATATAGGATTATACAGGAGAAAGAGAAAGTATAGGGAAAAAAAAGTTACATCCCCAGATTGGGAGCTTTAACACCTGAAACTCCAATTCTAGCACCCAAGACTCCATTTAGGTGCCTCTCAGGGTTCTGACTGGGAAAGGTCCAAGCACAGATGAGACTCCAAAGTCCCCGGACAGTGAAGCCCCTTAAATAGCAGTTCAGACAAAAGTGACAGTATCTCAATTGTATATGTGATCAGAGGCAGGGGGTTTTAGACCAGAAACTCCCTCTGCCAGGATGCTCTGCCAGGGTGCTCTGCCAGGCACCCTGACATGGAATCTTAGAATAAAAGCCGTAACATTGTGGATGAACAAGGAAGGTCCTTAGTTTTAACCCTTCAAATTGCCATAGTTCCTATGGGCATTTGGGAATCTAAATTGTCTCAGTCTAGTTTGTGTTCCTGTAACAGCATACCTGATTGGGTAATTCAAATAAGTGGGGTTGGGGGAGTAATGTATCTCTCTGAGTCCTGGAGGCCAGGAAGGCTAATATCCAGACAAGGGCCTGTGTACTGCATCATAATTTTCAGGGATGTTTGCTTGGTTGGTTGGTTTTTATTCTTGCCTACTAATAAAATGATAAGTAGTTGGTCAGTTGATAAATGTTATCTAGCTAGTTGGTCTATTGCATGTAAGTAAAACTGTAAACATGGCTAGTTTCTTGGTGGAATCTAAGTGCATCCTATCTTCCTTCCTTTGTGTGAAAGGAAAACAAACACACCAAGAAGAGGAGCCCAAAACCCACACACCTGTCCTGTGTAAGACAAAGAGCACAGAGCAAGGCACTGCCACAACCTATGGGTTCGGTCTCAACTCAGGAAGCCCTAAGAGAAATCCTAGGGCAGGGCTCTCAGGTACCTGGAGGTACAAGGCAGCTTCCAGTTCCTGCTCTGTCTTTGGATCTCTGTCACCTCGAGAAGATTGTCTCACCCTCCTGAGACTCAAAGTCCTTAAAAACAACTAGTGACAATTAATTATGGCGAGAGGCTTATGCTCAGTGGCCCCTGAATGGAGTGCAGCACCAACATATGTGACTCTGACTGGGAGTTAGGGAGACTTGGGGTTGTTCTATGGACCAATGTTTGTGTCCTGCCAAATTCCTAGAGAGATTGAAATCCCATTCCCCAGTGGGATGGGAATTGCAGGTAGGGACTTTGGAAGGTGATTGGGTCCTCGTTATGGAGTGAGTGCCCTCAAAGAGATGAGACTCTGCCCCTCCCCTTGTTCCATATGTGGACACAGCAAGGAGATGATTCTGTCTTAGTTACTTTTCTCATTGCTCAGACAAAATATCTGACACCCAAAATTAAAGAAGGAAAGGTTTATTTCTGCTCAAAGTTTGTAGAGATTCCAGTCCATAATCAGCTGGCTCCAAGGCAGAGTAGCATCACAGAGAAACAGCACGCAGAAGGCAGCAAAAGCAGCAAGAAGCAAGTAATCACAACAGCTCTCTTTCTATTCCTTATATTCTACCTAGGGTACGCAGCACTCATACCCAGGCTGGACCTTGCCATTATCCACTACCAGATTATGCCAGAGCAATCAGTGGACTAATTTAGTAATCACACACCCTTGATCCAGCGTCACACACTTAATCCTAACATCACACACCCTAGATCCAGCTACCTCTGAAAAGCCCCACCTATGACCACATAAGGCTTTGGGGGGACATTTAGATGCAATCTATAAGTGATCCCTAAGAAAACAACCATGCTGGTACCCTGACCTCAGATTTCCTGCCTCTAAAACATTAAGAAATACCTTTCCATGGCTTAAGCCCTCCGGTTGTAGAGCAGCTGGAGCTAATTAAAACAGATTTTATTTGGTTCCTCCAGTAAATTCACTAGACAACCTTGAGAGAGGTATGCAGATCTATTAGCCCCAGGTTTTCCACCTGTTAAGACAGGGCAGTTGCACAAGATGCCTTATACTCTCTCAAAGAATTCAATTATTCCATGTGTGCTTTGTGAAAAATTATACTTCACTGATGGAAAATAACATTACTCAATTTGAAATATGTAGGTTGTTATTGAAAAGAACTCCAATCTACTGTTCCATGAAAGGCCAGGGATTTAGCTCAGTGGTTCCACCGGCTGCCTTGCAAGTGTAAGGTCCCAAGTTCGATCCCCGGTACAAAAAAAAAAAAAAGTTAATTGTAATCTGCTGTTGCATGAACAGTTCAAAGATTTGTTTCATCACCACTCAGTGGTAATAGCACAGTTGGCACAGAAATGGAATTTTGCATTATCTTTCATCATTTCACATAGGTCAGGGCCGAGGGCAGAAATGAAAAGGGCCTCCATGGAGACAGAAGTGCTTTTACCAAGCCTTTAGATCCCTGTTGATGAGAACAACCAACAACCTTAATGTCCTGTTGCTTCCTTTCAGCCCAGTTTCCTCTCATCCGAGACCAAGCAATCCATCTATGTCTGTTATAAGCAAACGATCCAGCATCAGCCATCCCCTTTTTAATACCCTCAAAATCCTTCCTTATAATAAACCTCAGCCTAAGGCCATGAAGGATTGTGTTTTTTCCTGTTTTAGACCTTGTACAATGTGTGCACTTTTGCAGAGCAAGACACTCTTTGTCAACTCCAGGCTGTAACTAAGGACTCAGTAAACAAAACAGGCAGGGCTGCTTATCAAAGCCAAGTGCCAAAACACTGAAAAATCTCTATCTCGATCAAACCACACACTCCTGGGTGAATGGAAAATTTTAATGATTTGGGAGCCCATCTTCAATTTGGCAGAACGTCCAATTATTTACCAAACACAACTTGAATAAAATGAATACTCTCGAATTCCCCACCACCCTTCTGAAAGTGAGGCCAAGAATTGGAAGCACTGAATTTTCCCCCCTTTCAGTTGAATTTCCACCTCCAGCGCCTTAGAATGTAACCATCTTTGGAGACAGTACCTTTGCGGAGGTCGGAAAGGGTAAAATGAGTTCACACAAGAGGGCCACTGCTGTCTTTCTAAGACTGGGATCAAAAAACACAAAGAGCTGGGATGTGAAATCAGAAGCAAGTGGTCATCTGCAAGCTGAAGAAAGGAACCAACCCTACTGACATCTTGATCTCAGCCTTCCCATGGTAGGGAAACATGTTATTATCATGTAAGCCACCCCATCCAGTCTGCCACACTCAGTCACGGCTGCTCTGACATTTACATGCTGTGCGTGTGTTGGCTCTGGTTTACCCATGTGGTCAGCTCTGGGGTCTCTGAGAGCTCTGAGCCATGGGATCCTGGACACCATGAGCATCCTTGGTGTTTGTCAAAAATGAATGGATGTGGGCTGGAGATTTAGCTGAGTGGTGCCGCCACCTGCCTTGCAAGCGCAAGGACCCAAGTTCGATACCCACTACCAACAAACTAACAACAAATGAATGGATGAACGTAGAAAAGGAATCAGGTCACCTTGAACACCTATGCTTAATTCACCAAGGAGGGACAGGTGAGAAGGAAGAGGCCCACTCATTCATCTTTAAGCCTCCACTGTCCTTTCCCCAGCATTAATGTTGTAGCTCCTGTCCTGTCCACGATGGGGGAATGATGCTTTTCTCTATTGCTTTCAGACATGTTCTACATGCCTCTGCAATTAGGTACACCTGTCCCCAGAAGCTGAGAAATGATCTTAGTGTCTTCTACACAGCCTTCCAGGATGCCCAGACAGTGAAGGGAATTTAAAAGACATCTGAGGCCTAAGGAAATCAATCTACCTTGAGAACTGAGCTACAGACAGGACAAAAAATAGCACTGCACTCTCTGAGGCTGAGCTTGTCCGCTCTGTCTCTTTATGGAGTTGGAAACTTACTTCGGCTCTTCCTTGTGGTCCTTCCAAACTGTCAGGCTCTCAGTTTACCAATCCCTCTCTGAGTGTTCGTCCTTCTTTTCTTTCTTGCTTTCCCTAATCTCCCTCTCTCGAACTCAGTCCGTGAAATGGAGTGAGGGCTGCCTTGCCCCTAAGCAACCGACAAGCTTAGGGATGTGCTAACACCACCAATGCACTCAGGTGACCGAGACTCAGATCCCAAGCCTCACATTCCCCCACCCCCTGGACATTTCCAACTCTGTTTCCTTGTCTACAAAATAACAATTAAAGTGAGGGTACAGCTCAGTGTCAGAGCTCTTGCCTAGCCTGTCCAAGGCCTTGGTTCAATACTCAGAACCAAAATAATTAAAAATAAAAATAAACAAAATATGGGTGCACCTACCTGTTTTGATCTCCTACAAGATAGACCCAGTGTGAGTGCAATACTGACCCAAGGGGATGCACAATCCATTTACAACTATTAAGAAATTAAATGCACATCTTTTAATGATATTATTGCAGATAGGTAAGTTAATTAGGTATCTTGTAGGCAGTTAGACAGGGCCGCCCTCAAGGAGCCAACACAGCAAGAACCCAACATGGGGGACAATCAAGACACTTTCACTGTGGCCAGAATTATAAAGAGAGAAACTACCATACCCCTGTGCTTACCCTGGGGATAAACAGCAGTGATTGATATTCTAAATAGGTTTCAGTCACATAGGTGGGGGGCCAAGGTCTTAGCCCAGCCTTTCCAGGAAATACCTGACCCCCACCCTTAATGAAAATCCTTGTAGGCTAGCTTCATGACTTGTTTCCTTATTTGACCCCCACTTAATGAATATCACCTGGGTGACTGTACTTTTCATCTTATTGGTTGGTCGTGGTTTGTCCCCCCTCATGCCCCCCTTGCAATTTTCCACTGGGTCTTACAGTTTTGTCCCACTTTGTACCCGCCTCACCACGTGGCTTTGCTGTGTAAAGCATCTTGGAGAAGTGGGGTGAGTGGGCAACCCACTTTCTGGTCCCCCTTTTGTCTCTCTTAGACAGAAGCTCTCTTTCTCTCAATAAATTTTTCCTACTCTTAACCTCCTTTGTTCCTAAAATTCATTCTTCCATTTAAGAGAACACGAACTCACGTTTTGGATACCTAGCAGGTTTGGGAGTTACATTTCTTCCCCCTATATCAGTATTGATCTGGCCAACATGCAAAGTACAGGCAAGAACTGTAGAGAAGCTCACAGCAGGTTCAGAGCAGCACGTAAATGTTCCTATGCCGACACACCACTCTCCTCGGCATACAGATAGTACCATTTAAAACAACAACAACACAAGTCACAGACCTTTCCAGTCAGAATCAAAGACCACCAGACCAGGCCCCACCCATAGTCCAGCGCTTCTCCCTGGAAATACTTCAGGGCACTTACCTCATGTTCACAAGCTCAAGGCCAACCACGGGGCTATTGGTTATTTCTAATCACCTTTCCACCCTCAAACAAAAACAGGAACTGGGCCGGGAATTGAGTTCGATCCCGGGTACCAAAAGAAAAGAAAAGAAAAGAAAAACAGGAACCAATTCATTTCCGTCAGGCGCCTGCCTGCTGACTGTGCAATTGGCATTGCCAAGTGCTTCTGAGGGCTCCCATGGGTGTCACCGGGGCCTTGTGAGTTTCCTTCCTCCCTGCATGCGCCCCTTGCAGGGGAACATTCAATCTATCCCTCTTTTTCTTTCCCAGTGGATCATTAAAAATGTATGGTAAATCACCCCCATTGGAGTTTTCCTTCAGCTCTGCCAAAACAAAACAAAAAACAAAACAGAAGGCTACCCCAGGACTGACGGGATGGTAAGCCATTCATCCAGCGGGAGTAGGGTGGAGTTTCCGGGTCATAGCAGACCCGCCCGTGCTCTCCCGGAAGCCTTAGCCCTCTCCGGATGACCTGGGGAAGCTGCGGAAGGCCTTTCCTCTGTGAATCTGCAAACAAAATGACTTAGATGCGACCATGTCAAAGGCCGTGTGGATTCCTGAGAGTGATGATGCCTTGGGAAGGGCACCACCGTCTGGGATTCCTGGACTGGCTTCTCCCTCCTGCAAATAAGGCACGGAAGAACGTCTGTCCTCAAACTCACATGGCCCGGGGCCCGATGTACACAGTCCTCGAAGACTTGCTGGGTTTCCCGCCAGACGGAAACAGCGCTTTCTGATTGGCTGCGGATGCCGTCCTGAAGCTGCGTTCCTGTGTCTGCGCAGGCGCCCTGGGGTCTCGCGGACTTGGAGCAGCTCGGCTCACTTGCTAGGCCGGGTCTTGACCCAGCCTCGCCACCGACATCAGGATCACCTGAAGAGCTTATTAGACACGTGCATGTCCAGGTCTCACAGCTCTGAGATTGGAGAGGGAGGCCAGGTGCGACCTCCCAGAAATGTGTCTTTTAATAGGTGACCTGGTGCAGCTGTGATGCAGGCGCTCACACCAGACTTTGGTTTTGCTCCGGGAGGCTGGGGGTCAGACCTGGCCTTCCTGCCTGCTATGCAAGCTCGTGCACCGAGCCACACCAGCCCGTAGAACCTGCTGGGACTTTCCCACCGTCCTGCAGGTCACCGGGTGGCCACTTGAAGAGCTCGCCAGCTCCTCCTGGCCCCCAGCCCACCTTGCGTCTCACCGGAACCGACTACCTGACCCTGCAAAGCAGGCAAAAACCGGACAACTTCTCTCTAGAACGTTTTTTATTTTAATGAAGGAAGGAGAGAAGAGAGGCCGGTTTAGGAAAACACCTTCACCTGAAGAAGGGAGGCTGGAGGTGATTTGGAGCAGAGCAGCAAGCCAGCGGGGGCTCGGGGGCTCGGGGGCTCAGGCATCTGCCCCGAATCCAGGCCCTGTGGTGTTTCTGCAACTGTCCAGAAATCTTCAACCTCTCCTTCTCAGTCTCCATAAAAGTCCTCGGGAGCTGGATGTGAGGGACCTGACGCTGCCAGCACAGGCTGCATTTTCCTGGTGCTTCTTAGCTCTTAAAAGACCTCATGCTCTTATCTCTAGCCCCCCCACCCCGCAACCCCCTACCAAGGCCACAGCGGCCCAGAGAGGTTAAACCTGTTTCTGCAGGACCAAACCCATAAAGGGCAACCTGGCCTGTGATAGGTTAAAAGTAGCCCACTCCTTGTCAATTAGCAATAGCCCGGCCCAAAATCAATAAAAGGACCTTCCTCTCTTTGTTCCTCAGTCTCTCTCCCTCTCCCTAACCTGCCTTCCCTAATAAAATCTCCTGTGGGACCTCTCCGTGTGTGGCTGAGTTGGTGAGCGTTGCTGTGCCTCTGCAAGCACACCTGTAATCCCAGCCCTGGGGAGGCCGGGCAGAAGCATCACAAGTTCTAAAGCCAGCCTGAGCTATACAGGTGAGACCTTGCCTCAAATTAAAGGCACAAACAAATCAGTAGCTCCTCAGAAGGGCTGAGCCCACCCTGAGGCTGTCTCCCCAACTGTCCTGCTGCCTACTTCAGTTAGGAATCAAGCCTGGTTTGTTTGGTGTCAGTTGTTAATTTCTCTTGCAGGGTTTTAGTTTTTACTTTTTTTTTCCCCCCAGTACAGGGGATCGAACTCAGAACCTTGCACTTTAGAGGCAGGCATGGTGCCAGTGAACTAAATCCCCAGCCTAGATTTTACTTTTTTTTTTTTTTGGTACCGGGGATTGAACTCGCGGGGCATTGTGTTTCCAAAGCAGGCAGAAACCACTGAGCTAAATCCCCAGCCCTAGTTTTTACTTTTTCAATACAGAACATAATGGGTCAGTCATTGGAAAACCCTGGAAAAGTGGTATCTTCCATTCTCAGTTGAATTTGTGATGTTTTGGAGTTTATCGGGCAGAATTTTGAAAGTATATACTCAAAAGAACTAGAGTGCAGGCCCTGAAGAAAAAGGTACATAATTACGGGAAAACTCATGAATATGGCCCCTTCTGTGCTGAAGAAACCCATGCTCCCACTTCGGATGCAGTCCGCCGTCAAGGCTCCCAGGGACAGAGAAGGGTGTCAGTGTTCAGAACATCTGCCCTTTCCCAGGCAGAGCCAGGGCCTCAAGCCTGAATCTGGGACTACTTAACAGAGGACGGGGTGGAAGCGACCTGAATCACACCCTGGAGAGCAGGGGGCTGGGACCCGCTCTTCTGACTTCAGTGTTCATCCTCTTCTGCAGATGGGAGGAGGACTAGGAAACAGTGGGGACACAGAGAACGAAGCTGTGCATGACCATAAGCCAGCTCCCCGCAGAGAATGCGATGACTTTGTGGCACACACAGATAAAAGTTTAAAATAATGCCCATACTCTTCTTAGACCACACTGCCTCCTGCATTAAGTGTATTAAAATTATTTAATTCTAAGTGATGAAGCACAAGTGCCAATGCCCTGGGTTGTTGGACGGAGTGCTCTGTACATGCAGGTCCTGAGATACCAACGGCCACAGTCTGAATACGCCAGCGACATCTCAGAGTGGTGAAAGAAATTCTACCAAAACCACACTGTCCCCACACAGCCAACAGACACCCTGAAAGTGTGTCACCCTCAGGGGAAGGGCGTGCTCCAACACCAAACACACCGGGCAGCTCGCTGGACACTGCTCCTGCAAAACTGCAGAGACATCCCGGGGCAGTAGTCCAAATCTGCTGTCGATTTGAACTGACTGAAAATTGTTCCTCCTGAGAGTCCCGGGCAGGCCCTGCTCGTGCTCCGCGGAAGAGCTCCCGGGAGGCATACGGCCTATGCACAAGCTCTGGATGCCCGGGCCTCTGCGGAGCCACATGGCTGCACTGGAGAAGCCCTGAGGGAAAGATCAGCTTCCTTTACAAACATCCCCAAAGGGACCCCAGGCTTAAGGCAAAACAGATGTGCCTGTGAGGGAAGACTAGGCCAAAGGCAACCTCGTTCTCTGCCCCACCCCAGCCCCAAATGCAAATCCCTGCCTGACTGTGGCTCTGCTTCCTCCACTTTTATGTCCAAGCACAAACACACACACCAGAGTGGCCAGAAGTCTGGTGGTGGACTTCCCCGGCATGAAATCTCAGAATGAGGGGAAATCTGGCAGCTCTGCCACAATTTGTGTCTAACCTATTCCCTATGCAGCAGTAGCACCAACACCCACATTCGCTGAGCACTTAATGTACCAGGCCCAGGACCAAGTGCTTCCTCTGGACCTGGAGATGAGGAAATGCAGGACTGTGGAAACTTCTTTCCAAGATCACGAATCTCACCAATGGCGGCCCCAGGATAAAAACCAGGTTAGCCTAACTCTGAAATCCAACTCTAAGCTCCCAAACTGCACAACCTCCCAATCATGGCACCCATATGAGGTTCAGCTGTAAAGTGGGTGTGCTTGACAGGCTGGAGGTTTTGGAAAGTCAGAAAAGAGCCCGCAGGCACTGGGAATGTTTTTATGTCTTTGAATCACTGTCATCGCTTGCCAGAAGTTGTTTACATTTGAACTTAACTGCCTTTCGTGGGACCTTCAGACTCGTTCATCTAGGGCTCATCTGCCCTCCCACCCTGGGCTCTACCCTGCCTATCTCTGGAAGCCGTTTGCGTTTTCAGCCTCTGAACACGGTTTCGTTAGCTTGGCCACCCATCACCTCGGAGCTGTGGAAAGCAGACACTGGTGACGTGGGAGTGAGCCATGTTGACGAGAGCCCACAGCCCCAGAGACGCCAAGTGTGGGCCGAGAGGCACAGGAGGTCGGGTTCCCTGCAGGGCCAGCTCAGCTGTCTTCAGCAGGAAGTGCAGTAACTGCGGCTTGGAGCCTGAGGCGGCCCCCTGTTGGCTCCTTTAATTCTCTGATTCCTGACTCCCCCTGCTAGAGGTCCTCTGGCTCCTTGGAAAACAGCTTAAGAATTCTTTACAAAAGTGTTCCCAAGGATCTTCCACAGCCAGAGATGATTGACTCCTTGAGCCTTCAGGAGCTCTGCAGACACTCCGGCAGGTGCGGCCTCAGGAAGTGGGCGCTCTCACTTGCACCCCTTCTTCGACCTCAGCCCAGGGTCACCCATCCGAGGCAGAGATGCATTTCCATTTCTTTCCTTTCCATGGGTGTCCAGCTGAGCAGCCAAACCATTTCCACCCCGTCCTGGGGTACGCATCTACATCTTCAGCTGGGTGAGAGCCCGCGGCCTCCAGCTGGCTTCTGCTCCCTCAATCTTGTTCATTCATCACCACAGACACAGAGGCCCGAGATCCTCACAGCGCCGCTGGAACCCACAACCACTAACCACTGGACTTTGACTAAATCCCCAAGTCCTCTCCAGCACCTGCGAGATCCTACATCAACTCTCGCGAGACTGGGTCAACTCTCTAAGGTCCTACGAGAAGTCGTGGAGGATCCTCCACGTTCTCTGTTGGTGTCGTCGCCACACTTTCCTCACTGGTGATGACCTAGAGCGGTGGTTCTCAAACTGCAGTCTCTGACTCCCTTCCCGTGGCCTAAGAGGTCAAAACCGCTTTTATCCTAACACCAGTGCTGTTTCCTGCCCACTGTCTCACCAGTTTATCAGGAGTAGCAGGCCACCGCACAATGAGTTTCGCTATTGTAGTAAAGAACTACAAGTGCCCGACAGCTACGAAAATGTTCTTCCAGCCACAGAGCCCAGGCTCCCTCGGCATCACGGGCCCGAGGCAGGCGCACACGGGGCAACCGAGCTCCCTCCGGGGACTTGGATATAAACGCTGCCCTGCGGTCCTGGGCTGGAAATCAGCGAGTCCAGGGTCCTGACCTCGTCTCCTGTCAGCCACACGTCTAAGGTGCGCCTGCCATGGAGCTGTGCACAAAGACAGGCTGGGCCGTGGTGTGAGAAAACAACGCCATTGACGACTTTTCCTTCATCAGTCCTGAGGCCTGAGGCCTGATGCCTCGGTCATGACGAGAGCGGGAAATTCCGATTTTGGCCTTGTTTCTATGTTGTGGTTGTTAGACATCTGTCCCTTGTATTTTAAATTCTTTGGGGGGTACCAGGGATCGAACTCGGATCCTTGTGCTTGCGAGGCAGGCGGTGGAACCACTGAGCTAAATCCCCGGCCCCTATTTTAAATTCTTGACCAAAATGAACATGACCCGTGTGTTGTCTTTTAAAACTGTTTTACGGTGTTACTGACCACTAAAGATTTTTTGGTCGGGAAAGGACGCAGATGTGTGCATATTTCTGCTCAAACACACATCTTCGAAGTCCGAGTCACCTTGGAGAGGGTCTCTCCGTCCGTCTCTCCTGCCCACCCTTCCTGCCCACGGTGGCCTTCTATCACACAGTACCTGGGCGCCCCTTGTTCACAGCTCTTACCCTTTCTGTCACATGCCCTCTTTCGGGGTTACCTGTCCCTTTACATGACAACAGCCCTGGGGGATGAGCGCTTTACACCCTCACACTGCCGTACTGTCCACTCCACTGGGTGTACGGTAACAACTACACAAAGCCTACCGCTGCTGATACAGACTGTGACAGGTGTAAAGCCAGTCTCGGTTTCATTTGGAATCTATCAATCAAATACCAACTCTGCGGAAGTAGAAACTACAAAGTAAAACAACAAGTTATATAGCACAGTCACTATTCAGCTGACAAAATTAGAATAGAATTCTCAAAATTAGAATTGCTGAAAGGTTTCTAAATCAAAACACCCTAAAATAGCACAATGATGTGGGAACATATTTTGGCAGATCAAGCTTGATTTATAGTTGTGAAATTTCATCATATTGCATCAAAGGAATTTAAAAAATTGAATTCATTTTTGCACAAAAATGGCTTGAGGCCAATAAATTGCCTCCCTCCTCTCGAGGTCAAAATCAAAGCCTGGTGCAATCCTAGAACCCCAGCCACCAATGATTCCAACTGGCGACATTTCAGGGTTCAGTAAGAAGTTTGTCCTCTGGGACGTGAACAGACAGTAAATCAAATATGAAATTTTCCACTTTACAAAAAGGAAAACACGCAAATAAAATCAATGCAAATAGTCGGGCGTGGTAGCGCACACCTGTAATCCCAGCACTCTGGAGGCTGAGGCAGGAGGATCGCTGTGAGTTCGAGACCAGCCTGGGCTACATAGTGAGTTCCAGGTCAGTCTCAACTACATAGTGAAATCCTCTTAAAAAAAAAAAAAAAAAAAAAAAAAAAAAAAAAATCACTGCAAATAGGTGAACATTTGCAACTGCAGTATTTTTCATCAGTTCCACCCTCATCCTGTAAGGGCAGCTTGAGATGTATCCACATCCTGTGCAATGTGGCCATTTAAAGTGTGAAGTGCACAGCGTACAGTTCATATAGTAACGAAGATGTACCAAAAGCAATTCTGAGCATTTTCATCACCCCAGAAAGAAACCTTGCATCCCCCAGCAGACTCCTCACCCGCCCTCTCTTGCCCAATTTCTGGCGCCCACTACTCCACTTTCTCTGGACGCAGATCTGCATCTTCTGAACATTCAACCTAATTAGAATCGCACCATGTCTGGTGCTTTGGAACTGGTCCCTCTCACTCAGAATAAGGTTTGTAGGGTTTGCCGATTGTAGCATGCACCAGTCCTGCGTTCAATCCTGAACAATGTCCCGCTGCACTCACACATTTTCCTTAAGCATTCATCAGTTGATAAGCAAATGGGTTGTATTCACTCTGGGCTGTTAGGAACATCTATGTATGAGGCTTTGAGACCCAGGTTGTAATTTCCCTTGGATGGCAACTGCTAGGCCGTATGGCAGCTATGCGAACTCTTCTGATGAACTGACAAACTGTTTCCCAGAGCGGCTGCACCGTGTTGCATTTCCACAAGCGACGTGAGGGTTCCGGTTTCTCCACATCCTTATTGGTATCTGAGTGCTGCCACCTCACTCTACTGATTCGTATTTCCTATTGGCCAGGGGCGGGGGCGTATCTTTTCCTCTGCTTAGTGACCATTTGTATATTTTCTTGGAGGAAATGTCTGCTCAGATCCTCTGCTCATTTTATAATTGGACTGTCTTGTAGTATGGCGTTGTAAGAGCTCTTTATACATTCTAGATACAATCCCATTTTGTAAAATTTTCCCGGTTTGGTAAGCTGTCACTCATTTTCTTGACATCCTATAATTGCCAAATCAGGATCACAAAGATTTAAACTCCTTTTCAAGAGTCTGATAGTTGTAGCTCTTACAGTTAAGCTGTTACATTTAAGTTGTAGCTTGTACATTAAGCTTACATTTTCACCCAGTCTGAGTCAATTTCTGTATATGCCTGGGGGCTGGGATTCCAGTTCATTACCTAGCATGTGCAGCCCGGTGTCCCAGCACCATCTGCTGAAAAGACTCTTTTCCTACTGAACTGTCTTGTTAGCTATATTGAAAATCACCTGCCTATAAATGAAATGGCTTCTTTTTAGACTCTTGATTTTATTCCACAGAACAATCTGCCTATGCTTCTGCCTGTGCTGCCTTCATTAGAGCTTTGCAGCCTGTTTTGTAACTAAGAAGTGAGGGGCCCCCAATTGTTGTTCTTTATGAAGAACTTTCTTGTGCCTCCTGGGTCTCTTACATTTCCTACGAGTCTTTGGACTGGCTTATTGATGCCTGCAAGGAAGCCAGTTGGGGTTTTGATAGGTATTACACTGAATCTGTAGATCAGTTTGGAGAATACTGGCATCTTAACAATTTTAATCTTTCAACTTAATATCTTTCAGTAATATTTTGTAGTTTTCAGCATAGATTTCACATTTATTAAAAAATACTCCTAAGTATCTTATTCTTTTGCATACTATAAAATGAAATTTCTTTTTTAACGTCTTTAAACTGTTTATTGCATGCTACACAAAAAAATTTAGTTCTGTATATGATTTTATATTCTGCAATATTGTTTAGTAATTCCAATAGTACTTAGTCAATTCCTCTGGGCTTCCCATATATAAGATCATGTCACCTGCAAATGCAAATATTTGAAATTATTTTTTTCTAATATGGAAATCTTTTATTTCATTTTCTTGCCTAATAATTCTGGCCAGAAACTCCAGCACGATGTTGGAGAGAATAAACTTTTTTACTGGATCTTAGGAAGGGTAAACTTTTTGTCTTTAATCATTACCTATAATGGTAGCTACTGGTTTTTAATGTACCCTTTATGATGTGATGGAAATGTCACAATGAAATCTATAAATTTGTACAATACATGCTAATAAAAATAGGTTCCCTTTACCAGTCCAGCCAATTCCCTTTTCGTGGTTTGAGTACAAAGTGGAATTAAATTTTGTCAAGTACTTTTATCGTTTGCCCTTTATGCTACTGATGTATTATATTAACTGATCATCAGATGTTAAAGCTTGCATTCCTATAATAAATTCCGCTTGATCTTGATGTTGAATACATTTTGATTGAAAAATTCAGTGAATGTTGGAATTTTGTAAAACATATTACAGCACCAGGCAGTGCCGTGAACCCCTCGAAACCTTCTCCCTTGCTCCGACTGTACTGACGGCATCATCCGTGCCACTTTCTGAAGCAGCTCCGAGGGTCTTTAGGAGTTGCCAGGATGCCACGATGTCCTGAATCAACTCCGAACATTTACCTTTCGTGGTCATTTTGACTTTGGGCAAGAACCAGTTCTCACAGCACTAGCTGTGGTGACGACGATGGATGAGGGAGGACACAGCGTCACGTTCTTAGGAGCCACCTTTCCAGTGGATGGTGCCTGGCAGCAGCGTCACCATATTTTTATGACATTTTATAAAAAGGACTCCAGAACTGCTTCAGCAAGTGGCGAGATGGATGGAGTGTGTTCAAATCGAGGAGGAGATTATGGCAATGTGTCTTTTAGTGTAAATATTTTAAAATGTTCAACATTCACTGTACATTTTGATCGCACCACATAAATGTTGCCGGATTCACCTTACTAGTGTTTTGTGGAAGATTTTTGCATCTTTATTCATAGGCATTATTGGTCTGTAGTTTTTTGTTGTTGTTGTTGTTATGTCTTTGTATATTGTGTGTCAGAAAAATACTGGCTTCACAGAATAATCAGTAAAGTATTCCTCTTCTATTTTTCAGAAAGGTTTTTTAAGATTGATTTTAATTTTTTTCAATGTTTGGTAGACTCCACCTGTGAAGTCACCTAGACCTAAGTGTGAGTGAGTGTGTGTGTGTGTGTGTGTGTGTGTGTGTGTATGTGTGGTATGTAATGAGTAGTGTTTTAATTAATTCATTTTCTTGTTATATAGTGAGATGTCTTTCTTTTGAGTCAGTTTCGTAGTTTGCTCTGTTTTGTTTTTTGGGTTGTTTTTTTTTTGGTACGGGGGATTGAACTCGGGTCCTTGCGCTTGCAAGGCAGGCCACCGAACCACTGAGCTACATCCCCAGCCCGGTAGTTTGTTTCTTTCTAGAAATATTGT
Organism: Fukomys damarensis; assembly: GCF_012274545.1. Taxonomy (NCBI): domain Eukaryota; kingdom Metazoa; phylum Chordata; class Mammalia; order Rodentia; family Bathyergidae; genus Fukomys; species Fukomys damarensis. Next base: position 5,695,600 of record NW_022900917.1, on the reverse strand, counting down.
CATTTCGTCTAGCTTATTCAATTTATTGGTATACAGTTGTTCACAATATTACCACACAGTCCTCTGTAATGCTGGTAATGCTGGTAGTTTGTCTTCTTTTTCATTCCTAACTTTAGTAATTCATTTTTTTCTTGGTTAATTTACTTGAAGGCTTGCAAATTTTGTTGGTCTTAAAAACCAACTTTTGATTTTGTTGATTTGTCTCTATAGTTCTTCCATTTTCCATTTCATATTTGTTCCAGACTTTCCTTCCTTACACTTGATTTGGGTTTCTTTCTTAAATTGGAAAGTTATTAACTTCAAAGGCTGGGCATGGCGGCACATGCCTGTAATCCCAGCACTTGGGAGGCTGAGGCAGGAGGATCGCTGTGAGTTTGAGACCAGCCTGAGCTACATAGTGAGTTCCAGGTCAGTCTCAACTACATAGTGAGACCCTGTCTCAAAAAAACCAAGAAAGTTATTGACTTCAAATTTTTCATTTTTATATAGCTATTATGCATAGATATAAATTTTCCTCTAAGTTATATTTAACTATAAAACATGTTTTTGTATGTAGGTCTTGTTTCATTCATTACATGGTTATTTCCTAATTTTCTTGTGATTTCATCTCTCATTAATTATTTAGATGTGTGTTAATTCTGACCGATCTGTGAATTTTTCATCATTTCTTTCTATTACTACTTCATTCCTGTTTTCAAAGGTCACAAGTTGTATTATTTCAATCCTTACAAATTTACTGGGGCTGCTTTATAATCTAACATGTGGTCTATCCTGGAGAATGTTCCCAGTGAACTGAAAAGAATGCATATACTTTTTGCTGCGTTAAGTGTTCTGAAGGTATCTTTAGTGCTAGTTGTTTTGTTTTGTTTCTGCAATAGTGGGAATCGAATCGAACCTGGGGGTGCTCTGCCACTGAGCTACACTGCCATCTTTTATTTATGATTTATTTCTGAGGCAGGTCATCCCTACATTGCCCAGACCGACCTTGGACTTGTGATCATCCTGCCTCAGCCTCCAAAGTAACTTTAATGACAGGTGTGCACCATCACACCTGGATCTAAATGGTTTATACTGTTATTTCTAAATTTACTGATCTCTGCCTATTGGTTCTACCTACAGTGAACTCCTGACCTGCAAACATCTGAGTTATGAACTTTCATGGGTGTTCGGTATAAGACTTACTTTGTTGTGGTTTATAAACAAATCTGACTTACAAACAATCCTCCAGGAATGAAACTAGTTTGTAAGTCAGGGACTTATTTTATTCAAAGTGGGTGACTTGTATCTCCAGCTATTACTGCTGTATTATTGTCCCTTTGATCCTAACCTCATATACAGTACTCTCAGTTCACAAATGCCTCTGTTTGCAAACAGAGGCATTTGGAAAAATTTGTTTTTCTTTGCAAACTCTGCATTGGGTGACAAACATAATCATGGCCATCTTTCCCATACAAACACGGTCATGGCCTTCATTTCCAAAATCATGGAACAAATTAAGTTTGTGAACCAAGTACTGATGTATTTGGGGGGTCTTAATGTTAGGTATATATGTTTATAATCGTTATATCTTTTTGATAAATTGAAAAATATTAGTAGAGATGAAGAAGCTTTATTATTATGAACGTTCATTTTGTTTGTAGGGTTTTTTTTTTAATCTTAAAGTCTCTTGCCTAATATTAGGATAGCCACTCCAGCATTATTTTTTTGTTTTGTTTTGTTTTGTTTCGAGACAAGGTCTTGTTGTATGGTTTAGGCTGGCCTTGAACTCACTATGTTTGTTGCTATTATTAGGACATAATATAACTATGTGCATTCGAGAAGCTAAGGACAGAGACGAGCAAGGCTAGGCTAAGAGTCTGCCAATATTCTTATCTATACCAGGCCTGATTCTTCCCAGTGTTCAGTGGACTCACATCACCACCTGCTGTCATTTCCGTATTCACACACACTTCTGTCCCTACCGATTTCCACTGCGCTTATACATCACATATGTATTACATGTGCATACATTTCAGGGCTGAGAGTCTAGTTATAGACATACTGTTTCATGCGATTGCTCTTTAAATTTGTTAAGAGAAATATACACTCAAGTTGTCTTTGATGATTACAGTTATCTTTGGCAGCTTTTCTGGGTTTTATTTTTTGTGAGGGTTTTTATCACTTTCATTTGCTCTTTCCCTTGCTTTTGACCTTGAAAACTTCCTTTATTGTTCCTAGCAAGGTGGACCTGCGGGGACAAATTCTCTCCATTGTCATGTGTGCAGAAATATATCTATTTTGCTTTCATTTGTGAGAGACATCTTTGCTGGACCAAAAACTCCTGGCTATTTCTTCCTTTCAGGGCTCAGTAATTTGTGAGGTGGTCAGTGTCGGTCCAGGGGGTTCCTTTATGAATGGTGAGTCCTCCTCCTGCAGGTCAGTTTCCTTGTGGACTTTGTACTTCAGCACTTGTACCATGATGGGTCTCTCTGCATTTGTCCTGCTTGTAACTCACTGGGCTTCCGGGATGTGCAGACTGATTCCCACAGAACTCGGGTTATTTCCAACCGTGATTTCCTCTGGTGCTTTGTCTCCCGTTCTTTCACTCTCCTCCTCTCCTGGTGCTCCAGGGTGCAACACGGGCAGGCACCACAGTGCTGCGCATTCCTCTGAGGCACGCTCCACCTTCTCCTCCTCTTTCTTCTCTTCCTCCTCCTCCTATGGCAGAGCCTTCATCGGTGTCACTGCCAACTCACTGACTTTTTCCATCTACCCATGGTCCCTGCTGGTGAATTTTTCATTTCGGAATGCTTTTCAGTTGCAGAGCCTATTTGGTTATTTTTAAATTTTTTTACCTCTTCACCTGTACTTCCTGATGAGACACCGTCATCCTAGCTTCCTTTTCCTCCTTACGCATCATTTCGTTAGTTTGTTGAACACACTTATCGTGACTGGTCTGAAGCTTCAGTTACATCTGACATCGAGATGCCCTCACAGGCATTGCGCTTGTTCTTCTAGGCATGAGTCGAGCTTTGTTCCCCCTCCTCCTCTTTTTCCTCCCCCTTCTCCTCTTCCTCCTTCTGACAAACCATTTCCTGGTAATATACAACAGCGAGTCTGAACACTCACTTCCCTCCTTTGCTGCAGCCTTTCTCTCTCATTTGCTTACTGACCTGGTTGCATGGTCTCCATGATCGCGAATCCTGGCACTGCTCCTGCGCAGTCACCCGGGGTGACACTGGCTTTTGCCGGCCTCTCTCTTTCCCTGCTGTTTGGTTGTCCCTCTCGATTGCATCACACCCAGCTGTTAGTCTCTCCTGATGGCTTGCTGATTGCTCTCTTCTTTCCAACAATTCTCTGGCATACAAATCGCTCCACAATTTAACTTAATTAAATTCAAGCAGGGCGTTTTTTAGGCCAGTCTTGGAGGGTTGGCTTCCAATTCTTTCCTCACTGCAGGAATGCGGTCGGTCCACTCTCTTCTCCAGGTTCTCTAGTGACTCAGGTGGCCTCTGACTTACCCCATCACCTCCTGCCCCTTTAAGCTTCTCAGCACCAAACTTCCATTGTATTAGGATGTTTGAAAGGGTCTGAACACCCTTCACTGCTTCAAATAAAGTCATCGCCTTTGGGGGAGAACATTGCTCCTACCCTGGGCAACTGAGGGTGCTGGCTGTACCTGGCCCGCCTCTCCTGCTTCGTGAATAGGGACTCGGGTGGGGGAGACGCTGTGTGCTGTGCCCAGGGGCTGATCGACTCCCAGAAAACAGTCAGCTCTGTAAAATGAGGTTGAGGGGATTAAAAACCCCACTGGCCAGCTCCTCCTGGGAGACGCTGGTTCCCTGACCAAGAAGCTAGAGGGGCTGGGACCTCATGTTTGGCCACATCTGCCCGGAACGGAGCTCCCATCAAAGGCGGAGTTCCAGTGTCATGGATTCTTGCTATCCTTGCATATTTAGTACACACTGTTGAATAAATATTTCTTAATTTTCTGCACGCTCTTAAAGCAAATACCAGAGAGTTTAAACAGCTGTCACCAGTGATGGTTGTGTTACTGGAGAATGAACCTATGGGTCTCTCCTCACCTTCCTCAGAGGGCTCAGCCCTTCTTAAAAACAATTCCGAAGGTTAACGCTGCAATTGCTTTTTGTTGTCATTTTAATGGCTTCGCTTTTAAATTATAATAATAATTGACAGTAAGAGGAAAGCACCACAAGGTTTTTTTCTGATTAGGCAGATTGACTGCCCTCAAACAAACTGACACACAGATGTGGAAACGGGTGCAAGATGTATGTTATAACTTGTAAAGAAGAATACAGAACTATTTCCTTTTTGTTTTTAAAATGCAGTCCCCAAACCCAAGGTGAATCTACATTTCATACTGGAAAACAGCAGGGAGGCACCAGCCACTCAGCAAGGACGCACGTTCTGATTCCTATTCTGCCACAGTGGGGTGTGGGGACTCCCCAGGACCGCGTCTGCCTCTCTGCCTCGACCACTCAAGGTCTTGTTTTCAACTCTGCTCCAGTCTCTTGAACCACTTCTGGTAGGGTGCACGTAAACTAGTAAAACAGTTGAATAATTACTGCTATAAAAGCTAGTGACTGTCAAGTGCTTCACCAGTCCCTTTAGAAGCTTTCAGATGTGCTATTCCAAGGAGTTGTCAGGATCGTAGGATGCAGTGCAGCTGATCACGTCCACCTCACCGAGAGAGTCAAGCCCTGAGGCTGCGGCACTGCCTAACGCACGCAGCTCTTCAGCCAGCCTTGGCGTCCAAACTGAACCCAGGAAGTCTGGTTTCGCTGTGCTTTGCCACATTTCAGCTTCCTTATCAAAGTGTACAGAGCAACCTCCTCAGCCTGGTGCTGAACAAAAATTCTTGGGTGTCTTTGTTTGTTTTGAGGCAGGGTCTCACTAAGGCACCTCAGGCTGGCCTTTAACTCACTATATTGTCCAGACTGGCTTCAAACTCATGGTGATCATCCTGCCTCGGCCTCCCCAGTGCCACCATGCCTGGCTCTTTAGGAAATATTCTTTAAGAGAGCCACTCCTTTACTCATTCAACAAACATACAGAACACCTACTGTGTCCATTAAGCTGAATTGTTTAAGCATGGAAAGCAAATAAGAACCTTTTCAGAGAAAAGGAAAGGATGGAGAACAACTGAATGAAAATCAAACCCAGAGCAGCGCGGTAAGCCCCAGTGTGGAGCGGCGGCTGAGGGGAAAGTTCACACATTTTAACAAACGCGTCTCACTGCCACATACCCAGCTAATGCTCGGGCGCTTCGTTTAAGTCACTTCATTGCCTCGCCGCAAATGCCACAGGGAAGTGGTCAGGAGCTTGGAGATCAGAGATCCATCCTAACACTGACCGGCGGAGGGAGTCCGGTTTCTACCCCTGGCCGGAACAGAATCACGGTGCCTGCTGCACGGAAGGGGGCGGCTTCTGCTGCAAGCCCGGCAGCCCCGATGGCTCAGCGGAGGAGGCCCGAGAACGGGACGAGGATGTCGCTGTTGCACGTCAGCCCTGTCAGGGACGTTGGTCGTGATCCCTGCCGCCTCCGCCTCCGCCTCCGGAGCACTAGACACGCGCCACCTTCGCTGTTGCACGTCAGCCCTGTCAGGGACGTTGGTCGTGATCCCTGCCGCCTCCGCCTCCGCCTCCGCCTCCGGAGTACTAGACACACGCGCCACCCTGGACGTCACTCAGGCGAGGAGCCAAACAGCGGTGCCCCGGAGGCTCCTCTTGGGTCGGCAAATCCAGGCCCAACCCCTGCAGATTTCTGCATTTGCCTCCATGGCTGTAGCTGCGCTGTTCCGCCGCTTGAGCGCAGGTCGGGCGTTCTCACCCAATCAGAACTGCAAGGGACAGGCCACGTGACGGCGTCCGCACAGGACTCCCTGAGCTTGCGGGGACTGAGAAAATTCGAGATCTCTGCCCTGTCAGGTCCTCACCCAGTGCCAATAAAGGTTCACTTTTGGTGCATTGGTGGGGGGGCATTTTTGTTTTTTAGGGTTTTTGTTTTTGATTTTTTTGAGACAGGGTCTCTCTATGTAGTCGAGACTGACCTGGAACTCACTATGTAGCCCAGGCTGGTCTTGAACTCATGGCGATTCTCCTGCCTAAGCCTCCCGAGTGCTGGGATTATAGGCATAGGCCACCACCGGCATTTTTCTTTTTGATGAGGTTAAACAACTTATCCCAAATCACACAGTTTCTACACAAAAGAGACAGCAGTCAGTGGTGGCCTCAAAAACCTGAGTATTAGTAAGAGTCATCAGGACAGCTAGCTAGGGGCTTTTCCAAGATTCTGTTGCACCGAGCCCCCTTTCTATCTCTACTTTAGAGGCACATAAATTTTTCTTCCATACGCATGAAAAAGGTACACCTCAGCTGGGGCCCTCCCAGGACTCAGTGGAATAAGAAACGAAGAAACGGCCAGCTCTAGCATTCAGTCTTCTGAATCACCAGGCAACCACCTACAATGCAGCGAAAAACATCTGCATTTAACAGAAAAATAAGCATGAAACTTGCTGGTTCCATTAAGCATGGAAACCAAATACTGACCTTTTACGATAATAGCTGGCTCCTCTCAGAATGGAAAAATAACTGCCGGAGAATCAAAACCCGATGTGTGAACTGTCCCCTGAAAGCAAGATACTCACAAGATGTTAGAAGCTTTTGCCAGGAAAAGACATCTCTATTTTTCACTTAAAACTCACCTTTGCTAGTTAATACCACAACACTGAAGAGCGTGGAGCCCCCTGCCCCACCGCTGCCCGGAAGGACTCAGGTCCAAATTTGCAAGGTGTAGGGAACACGGGAGGTCGGGTGACTTCACACGGAAGGCTCTGTGCGTGGGCTTACTGTGTACAGAGGTGTCTGTCTGCAGAACGGATAGTTAATCAGTGCCAGGATAAGCCTGGATTTCATCAATAGAAATGCAGAACACATGGTTCCAAGTCTGTTTGCTCAACCATAAAATAAGCAGAATATTACTGACTGTATTTTCTCCCAGAGGGTGAAAGAGCAGAAGGTCCACACAGACATAAGCTATGTCTATACAGCACGGATGGCAGGGCTACTAGAGCGGGGAAAGGCAAGGGTTATCAACTTTCACCTCACCGAGCAGGCAGTCACAATGCCAACCACCCAAGCCCCCGCACCGTCATCACCAACAACCACCCGCCACCACCACCGTGCAGAAGACATTTCCATCAAGTGAGCAGATGGAGACGTCGAGTCTGAGGAAAGGCAATGCTCAAGTGCGAGGAGTCTCCTCAAAGTCACACTCCCTCGTCCTGCCTTTCACGTGAGACACGGAGAGCGCAGCCTTTGGGAGTCACAGGGTGGGTCCTGGCATTGTTCTTTCTTTTCTAGACCCACTTTCTGGGCACTGGATTTCAAGGTCCAGAGAGGTCTCTGGTACAGGAACACAGGCGAGACCCCAAATTTCAAGACCCACACAATTAAAATTATCTTCACTAGAAATTTTTAGAGCATATTTGCACCTGAAGGTGAGGACGTGACAGGCTTCCTTCCTCACCAGTCCGCCCTGAAGAACCTCTGAGGTCCGGCTGACTTCTTGTCTCTGTCACTGCTATTTATGTGTGCATTTTAACCCGGCCACCAGAACAACCTCGCCCTCACTCATAAGCACCGACCCTTGTGGAGCCAACTGAAGCAGCCAACCGTGGTGCACCTCGTTCTGGCGAGTTGGGGGGGGGAATCTGGTCCAAGAGGTCAGGATAAAAACAACTGCAGTAAGTTGAAAACTTTCACATTCACATATCTAACACAAGATATTGTACATATGTTCAGAGTATATGCAGATGGTCTGCGGCTGAAATACAAATCTTTTTAGAAAATTCAAATAAAGCCGGGCGTGGTGGTGCATGCCTGTAATCCCAGCACTCGGTAGGCTGAGGCAAGAGGATCCCTGGGAGTTCGAGACCAGCCTGGGTTCCAGGTCAGTCTCAACTACATAGTGAGACCCTGTCTCAAAAAAAAAAAAAAATTCAAATAAAATCAATCAAGGCTGTTTACATCTAAAGCTAAAATGGCTTTACACCCAGACTCTCCTCTGTACTTGCTACACAATGGTAACACAACCGTCACAGGAGTCTGGCAACACCTGACAGCACGAGACAATCTCACCAATTTCCACTTTTTCAAAGGCACCGGCTCTGGCGAGGCCCGGTGATTGTTTAAGTCGCAGGGTTGGGACACAGTTCTAGAACTCTGGAACCATTTTCACTCTGCAATAGTATATACTCTTCGAATGACAGTCACCTTCTGTTCTCATATTCAAGTTCACAAAAACCGCGTCCTTGTTAAGTACTAAACGCTGACTCATTTAGCAGTGGGGCGAAATGGTTAAGGGACAGTAAGAATCATAAACAGGATAATGACATGACCTGTGTCCTTGGTGACTCAGAATCAAATGGGAAAGGCTGTTCCACACCCAAGGAGCATGTTTTGGGGTAAAAGTTTATCTGGAGAAATAACAAAAAATTTTAACCTTCCTGAGTCATCTCATTTACTGAGCCGTGTCCTCTTCCTCTCCTCCATCCATGACCTAATGGGTATGTGACACAGAACAGCTGGGATAGGCAACCAGGTGACCCTGGTGGGGCGGGGGAGCACTCTGGAGGCTGCTTCTCACTCGATGCCTGCAAGCAGGAAAATGAAAGATGTCTTATCCAGGGCTTCTTCCAGCAAAGCCATGCACGCCAGCCTGCATACTGGAACCCCGATGGGTCATGCGCACACAGTCCACGTAAGGATGCCACTTAGGCGAATGTGCACCAGCATTCTTCCGAACAGTGTTCCACACAAGTATTACCACAGTAACAGAAGGACGCGGTATACCTACAGACTACAGTGAGCACGAACAAAGGAAAAAGGGAGTGAAATCATACCCTTGAGGTCAGGGACTATGTGGTTTTTTATTTTGTTGTTTTTTGGTTTTTGGTTTTTTGTGTGGTACCAGGGATTGAACTCCGGTCCTTGCACTTGCAAGGCAGGAACCGGAACCACTGAGCTAAATCCCCAGCCAACTATCTGTGCTTTAATGACTGTTTTATCATAGTCCTACAACATGCAGAAACATTTAAGGGTTCAAAAATACTGTGTAAGTAAAAGAAAGGAAGGAAAGAAGCGAAGGGAAGCAGAGAGAAAGCAGATATAAGACAGGGAAGAAACAGCAAGTGGTTGGCCAGAACCTGAAAAACCTAGGTGGGTGCAGAGAACAGGTCCGGGCGAGGCTGTCTCCCACCTCACCCCAAGCCCACCTTGTCCAAAGCCGTGCAGTCTGTGCACTGTGTTACTCTAGGGGGCGCTATTCACACACCCGCCAGCAGCCCCCAGCAGGAGAAAGGCACAGGGGTGATGTCGTGTAAAGATATTTGCAGGACACTAATTCCAATTAATGTGGCTGGCCGGATTCTTCTTTCAGAAATTAATTTAGGTGGCTTTAGTGGAAGAAAGAGGAGGTGATGTGCTCTTCTAGAAATGACGTATTATTAAAATGTTGACCCTTCTGCTTACTTGGCTGTGCAACCCCAAGTTCCCTGAGCAGAAAAACGGTGTTTTTCTTGTTCATGAGTTTGTACCTACACATAGAACGCAGTTCGTTTTCATCACACACCGCAACACTTAACGTCCCATCACCTATAAAATAAGGGCATTCATCTCACACGGTACGAGTGTGGGACAGGAGATGCACATACAGGGTGGAGCAGAGTGCGGGCACATGGCAGATGCATTAACTATTCAAAATAACAGGCTTTCAAGAAACCTGTTCTTCGACTGTAAGTGATATAGCTGAGTAGTCTTATGTCTTGTTGGCTGAGAGACTACCGAGTCTGGAGAGAACATTGCTGGCCTCAGCTGCTCACTCATCCCAGGGGCACCACTGAGAGAAGGAAGGAGTTTACGACTGTTCCGGTCACACTGGCATTTACAAGCAGTGGCCAGAATAAGAATTTCCAGGAACGTGTGGGACAGCCCTGCTCAAGTCACCCGACATGCCGGTCACACTGTGCTCTCTGAGGTGACGCTGTCAGCGGGCTTCCAGCCGCCTTTCACTGCACCACCACATGCACAGCATCAAGGCTGTCTGGAAATACCGGCAAAGGAGATCTCATTCGCCTCCATTTTGTTGTTTCACACAGGGAAAAGACAAATATCAAGCCTCATTACATTATAAAACAAAATGTCAATCATTAATGAATTCATAGAGCTCAAATCAAACAATATGTGGCACTATGAGCAGAAGATCCATGAACACATTAAGAATTTTATCATGTCACAAAAGCAATGAGGAGGGCCGGGGATTTAGCTCAGCGGTTTGGTGGCCTGCCTTGCAAGTGCAAGGACCCGAGTTCAATTTCCGGTACCAAAAAAAAAAAAAAGCAACGAGGACATTTTTCTGAAGAAAATCCAAGCCAACAAAAACAACTGTGAAGAATCTATATTCTTTATACTTTCATTTGTCTCCTCCTGGCCCTGTGCCTCACACAGTAAACATCTTTGCCTTTAAGATTTCGGTCTCCTTGCTGAGTGAGTAACAGTCCTGCTTATCTCCAGCTTGAAAATCTGTTTAGTCTTTGGCCAAGGTGAAGACAGAGAAAAAGCAATGCTATCAGAATAGGGAAATGGAGAAAAGGGTGATCAACAGGTAACAGACATAAGGCCAAAGATCCTGGGTGCTTGTATTCTCCAAGGACCAAGCAAGACACAGAAGGAGACTAGACTCAAACCTCTTCTATGTTCAATCTGTCTACATTGCTGCTAAAGTTCTCAGCTAAACAGAGTCACAATGGGTGAGGGATTTCACAGCATCGAGGAGCTGGTGACACAGGTGTCTCCTTCCACCAAAGTTTCTGTGTTCAGTCAGATGAACTCACTGATCAGTATTATCTGGTTTTAAATGAATCTGACGTCACAAAATAGATAATCTTGTCTTTCAAAGATTCCAAGGAAACACCAGATGGGAGACATTCCCAATTATGCAAACACAAGCAAGTAACTGAAAAAGAGTTAAACTAACCTCATCCCATAGCATGGCATAACCTGAAGCCATAGCAGAAGATAAAAACACGATGACAATGGCCAAAGTCAGCACTGCTAAGCAGAACTTACTGTCATAACAGAAATGTTCTATATTGGTGCTGTCAACATGGTGGCCACGAGGTACATGTTGAACGCTTGAAATACAGCCAAGTGTAACTGAGGAGCTAAATTTTTATTTTTTAGGTGTAAGTAAATTAGCCACAAAAGGCTAATGGCTACCAGATTAGACAACGCAAGTTTAAAAGAGACAGAGTCAGCATCCTGGCTGTGAATGCAGATACTATCAGATACAAGCTGTGTGACCTTTGGCTTTATCCTTCTGTGCCTCAATCTTCACATACTCCTAATGCCTATCTCATATGGTTGTTGTTAGAGTTAAATCAGGAACGAACTAAAAGTACTTAGATATTGCCTAATCAAATCTGAGAAAGAGGAATACATTATATGGACTGACAAACTCTTGTTACTCATAAACCTTGAACCAAGTTTAGACTGGGTCTTAATAAATACATAGCATGAAGCCATCACAAGCTATAGGACATTTACAAATAATTTCGTTCATCTTTTTTCTTGTGGTATTTTGAGACAAGGTCTCAGTACATCTTCTGGGCTGGCCTTGAACTCGATACACAGCCCAGGCTGGCCTCAGATTGGTGGCGATCCTCCTGCTCAGCCTCCTGAGTGCTGGGCAGTTTTGTTCATCTTTGTTTTATCCTTTCTTATATACATTTTATAACAAAAATATGTATTTCAGGCACAAGCTCCATTGATAAAAACCAAAGGAATGAACAACCAAAAATGGACATCACTGGGATAAACCAATGAAGTTTGTTTCAACAAGAAACGGTGCTGGGGGCCGGGGATTCAGCTCAGTGGTTCCACCGCCTGCCTTGCAAGCACAAGGACCTGAGTTCAATCCCCGATACCAAAAAAAGAAATAGTGCTGGGCAGATAGCATTTGATAACTGTGTTTGTGTCACAAAGAAAATTACTATGTTTGGAAAAACATTGGCACTGGCACACTGGTTATAGAGAAAAGTTAAAAAGTCACAATATAATACTCTAGTGTGACAGACAGAAGAGGTACCAGCAGTTACGTCATTTTATGAAAAAATAAATATATTTTTAAGGCCTGATAATTAACAAATTTTCTAGAATAAAATACCACATAACTGTCAAGAAAGCCATATGCTGGTGACAAAAAGTCCAAATAGCGTAAATATTGGAATAACAATAAAAAATTTTATCAGATAAATTCACATTGTCAAAAACTGTAAAGATGAGATAAGGATGTCAGTTCTTCAAGAAGTTACACCAATTATAGAAGTTAATGTACCCAAGTTTGGAGTAATTAAATATATAAAACAAATGTGAAAGGGTCTGAGAGCTACTGCAATACAGTAACAGCAGGCATTTCTACTTTACCTCCAACCACCGATATTATCCATCACATCAGAAAATGAATAAAGAAACACAGGAATATGAAATTAAAATCAGTAGCAGGAATTTTCAAAAATTCACAAATACATGGAATCTAAAAGATGCTCCTGAACAATCAATGATCAATGAAGAAGTCAGAAGGGAAAACTTAAAAATGTCTTGAGGCAAACAGAAATGGAAACAGAATGTAGCAACATGTACGGGGTACAGCAAAAGCAGTTCTAAGAGGAAAGTTTATAGCAAAACATGACAACATTAAAAAAGAACAAGGATCTCAAATAATGTTACTCCTCAATGAACTAGAAAAAGAATAAAATAATATCAAAATTAAGAGGAAAGTATGTAATAAAGATTAGAGCAAGCCGGGTGTGCTGGTGCACACCTGTTATCCCAGTGCTCAGGAGGCTGAGGCAGGAGGATCATCATGAATTCGAGACCAGCCTGGGCTACATAGTGAGTTCCAGGTCAGTCTCAACTACATAGTGAGACCCTGTTTCAAACAAAGAGTAGAGCAGAAATAAACAAAATAGAGATCAGAAAAACAACAGAACTAGAATGGCTGGTTTTTGAAACAATAAAGTCAACAAACCTTAGAGCTAAACTAAGCAGAGGCAAAATTAAAAACAAAAGGAGGCAAAACTATTAATACAACACAACCGCAAAGGATCATAAGACCACTACGCAAAACTATATGTCAACAAACAGGTAACTCAGGAGAGACAGGAGGGCAAATTTCTTGACAACTACATCACATTATCACTTACTGATAAAGGTGAAAACATCTGCATGGATCAGGAACAAGCAAGGAGAATGAATCCATAATGGTCTCCCACCCAAGAGAAAGCCTGGACCTGAAGGCTTCACTGCTTAATAAATATTTAAAGAAAAACTATACCAACCCTTCTCAAACTCTTCTAAAGGACTGAAGAGGAAGGAAGACTACCAAATCTTTTTACAAGCTGTCATTATCCCAACACCAAAGTCAGACAAAGTCATTACAAGAAAAGTACAGTGGACCCTTGACTTATGAACTCAATTCATTCCCAAGGGCTGGTAGTAACAAGTTGGTCAGTCAAGGCTCAGGCTGCTCTCCACAGCCTTCAAAGTCCCTGCTGCACACAGAGGGACTTTGTGCAAGTGTCCTTACAGAGACATCAGCCCAGGATTTCTCAGTGAGCCCCATACAGGAGGGGACACTGTCATGTTCCTTCCTGAATACTTTAATGGTTACATCCATACTTGAGACCATCTGGAAATTCAAGCTGCTCGCATTTGGGTCATAACTCAAAAAAAAAAAAAACAACTAAAATTCTAGTTATAACAACCCAGGTTGTTCATATGTCAGGCCAGTCATAACGCGAAGGTCCACTGTATCAGACAACATTCTTGATGAACACAACGCAAACATCCTCAACAATATACAAGTGAACCAAATTTAACAACATAGGAAAAGGATCCCCCACTATCACCAAATGGGTCGTCCCTATCAGGTAAGAGTACTTCAACACACACAAAGCTGTATTAGTGATATCCAACACTACCAGGAGGAAGGGTACAACATATAAGATCATCTTAACATGCACAAAACCCGATACAATTCAACATCCTTCCAAGAAAACCCTCCTGGCAAGCGAAGCAGGTGTAGAGATATGGCCACAGGTAAGAAGCTCACCCCTAATACGATACTGAATGGTGGAAATCAGGAAGCCTTCTGCTAAGATCTGGAGCAAGAGAAGGATGCCCGCTCTCGCTATGTTTTTCATCACAGTATTTGAAATCCTTGTGGAGCAATTAAAGAGGAGAAAGAAATAAAAAGTATCCAAATTCGGAAGGAAGAAATAAACTTGCCATTGTTGCCAACTTGATCTTATATAAAGAAAACTCCAAACACTCTCACTTTCCATCCACCCATCCATGTTAGAACTAATAAATGAAATACCATTCACGGTAGCACCAAGAAACACTAAATACTTAGGAAGTAAAGACCTCTACTCAAAGAGGAAATCAGAAAATGGAAAGACATCCTCTGTCCCTGGAGAGGCAGAACCAATATTATCAAAATGCCCACACTTCCAAAAGTGATACACAGACTGAGCGGAATCACAAGCAAAATGTCAACAGCATTCTTCACACAACCGGAGAAAACAACCCTGAAGTTCACATGGGGTCAGAATAGCACCAGAAAACCAAAGCCATCCTGGGTAACAAAAGCAAACCAGGAGGCATCACAACAAGCTTATACTTGAAGTTACATTATAAAACTACAGTGATAAAAGCAGTATGATACTGGCACAAAAACAGACATTTGTATCAATGGCACAGAACAGAAGATGCAGAAAATAGACCCAGGCACATTCAACTATTTGATCTTTAATAAATGCTGCTGGAAAAATTGGATATCCACATACAGAAGACTGAGTCTAGACCCATACATCTTACCATGTACTAAAGTAAAATCAAAATGGATCAACATCTAAATGTTAAAATAGAGACACTTTATCTGCTGGAAGATAAAATAACTAAAACTCCTAAAGTCACAGGCACAGGCAAACTTTCTCAACAGAACCTTGGTTGCATAAGAAATAGTACTGAATATCAACAAATGGGATCGTATCAAATTAAAAAGCTCCTTGCCATGTCTGCCTGGCAAGCACAAGGTCCTAAGTTCAATTCTAGGTACTGGGGAAAAAAAAAAGAAGCAGCAGCTTCTGCAGGACAAAAGAAACAACCAACAGAGAGAAGAGATAACCTGCAGAATGGGAAAATTTTCATCACTTACTCCTCATAGGGTTAATATCCAGAATATACAAAGAACTAAAAAAAATGAGTCCCTCCCCAAATAAAAGATCCACTCTAGAAAGAGGCAACTAAAATGAAGAGACACTTCTCAAAAATACAAATACATCAGGCCCGGGATTTAGCTCAGTGGTTCTGACACCTTCCTCGCAAGTGCAAGGTCCCAAGTTCGATCCCTGGTACCAAAAAAAAAAAGTACAAATACATGAAAAAAATGTTAATCACTGGCCATTAGAGAAATGCAAATTAAACTAAAACAACACTGAAATTCCACCTGACTCTAGGAAGAATGGCCACCATTAAGAAAACTAATACAAATACTGGAGAGTTGTTTATAGCAGAATGACTCATAATGGCTAAATCTTGGCCTATATGTCCAGCAACAGATGCACAGATAAAGGCAAATATTTATAGAAAATAAAGTACTACTCTGCCGTAAGGAGTAAGTTTCAGTCATTTGTAGGTAAATGGATGCACCCTGAGACCATAATGCTAAGTGAAATAAACACACGAGCTTAAATACTGTATTGCATGGTTTCTTACATGAGAAAACCAAAATATCAATAAATTAGAGAGAAAAAATAAGAGACAGATAATAGGAAACAGGGAAATAGATCTTTTGCATCAGGAAGGGGACCAAGAGATCAAGGGAGGGAAAGGGGGTGAAGGTTGGGGGAAGAATTAACATGCGTTACGTACTCGTACCAACTCCCCACATGAATGTCATCATTATGTAGGGCAAACAGATAATAATAACATTTTTTAAAAAGAAGACATACTCATGGCCAACAGATACATGACAAAATGCTCACCCTTACTAATCACCAGGGAAACGCAAGTCAAAAGCACGAGACATCACCTCACTCACTAGGTCGGTTGTTGTCAAAAGAAGACTGCAACGCTGACACGCGTGTGAAGAAAAGGAGAACCTTTTCACAAGGTGGGACCTAAAGATATGGAGAACGTTTGAATGTTTAGAAACATCCTCACGTAACAGACCCACTGCCGTTAGTGAACGCCCCACCGCAGATGCCCCTTACCTGGCCCACCGTCCCACGGCAGCGCTGGAAGCCTCCGTGTTCTGGTCATTCTGCCATAGCTGCCGCATCTCCTGACCCGATTCCTAACACTCACAGGCACTCTGACTTCGCAGAGGTGTCCGGCCGGGGAGGCGGACACGGGCCCGGCACCACGTCATGAGCCTGCCTTCCCACTGCACGACCTTCCCTGGAGTCCTCATTCTGTGCTCGCATGGCACCTGGTCTTCCTCTAGTCTTCTCCCCGGCAGGAGCCAGTCCGGGTCACCAGAGTACACTGCTGGATCTCCTTAGTCTCTTTTGTCCGCGTTTCCGGTCTTTCCATTTTTCGTAACTGTACAGTAAGTCCCCGACTTACGAACATTTGCATTGTGAACGCGGGAGAATCACTGTCGGATTACAAATGAATCTGACTTACGAACATTCTCCCGGAAGGGACCTTGTTCGAAAGGCAAGGACTACTGTAACAGTTTTGAGGATTAAGGGTCAGCTACTCTGCGGAGTCCCTCAGCCTTGTTTGCTGTTCTCAGAGCTAGGCCGGGTGGACCAGACTGGGCTTTCACATCCACTTGTCACTTCCTGGTGTGCCGTGAGCCCCACTCTCACTGCTGTGCGTTTGCCAGGGTCACCTGGTGAAGGGAGTGTCTGTCAGCTTTCTTAGCCGTCAAGCTGCTGGTTTCCTTTGTCCTTCAGAAAAAAGTCACCAACTCTGGCCCAGACTCAAAGGGAAGGGAGCCAGAGCTGAGAACTCTGCAAAACAGTTCTGCTTGGGCTGATGTATATTTGAGCTGAAGTGATTCTGCATTGAGAGTAAAACATTAAAATTAGAAGGACCAAATGGAAGGGAGTGGGAAAACTAAGTCGTTTTCCAGCTATTTCCCAGACAAAGACTTCAAAGGATATTTTTGATCAAAATTATTTTGAGTTTGTAAGACTTCAACACTATGTAGTTGCTTCTCATTCAGAATCATCCCAAAGAAATAGAGAGAACTCTTCAACTTGCAAGAAACTAGAAATGTGAAACCTCGACCCACAGGGCAAGAGAGGAAGGTGATGCACAGAAGTATGCGGGGTAACGGTGGGTGCCCGTCCCTGGCTCTCAGGGAAAGAGGTACACAGAAGAAATTAGAAAATGTGTAAAAATTAGAAAAGAGGCAACGAAATGATTTATATACGTGATTGTTTTCAAGAAAACTTGAAGAAACGCCTCGGGGAGGGAGAGGGGAGGCACACTAGAAGTCTCTTGGTTGTGCCTGATAGCACCCATTTTCAAAATCAGGAATAATTTTTGCATTGTCTGGGCTGAGACCTCAGCTTAAATCATCCACAGCTCACCATGAGCAATTTCCTCAGGAGACATGTCCGACAGAACATCCAACTTAGAAATAACATCCAGGTCCTGGTACAATGCTGGTGTATGAGGTGGCTGAATCTAGAGTGTAGATCCAGGCTGGCACTCGGCACGGCCCCGCCCCTGGGGCTGTAGGATTAAGGGTGTGAGTGCTGCCCGCCCTAAGCAGCCTGGATAGAAGGGGCAGGAAGCCTCTGTGAAGGTTTCCTTGATGCTTTTACTGTCTTCTGCTGCCATCAACTGTTACCCCTCTGCCATGTGCGGCCCTGCCTTGGAGCCAGCTGATGATGGACTGAAACCTCTACAGGCTGTGAGCTAAATAAACCTTTCCTCTTAACTTTGAGTGTCGGGTATTTTATCTTAGCCACGGGAGAAAAATAACTTCAGGGTAACTTCTGGGTATTATGTTAGCTCTCCCGTGGCTACAACACGATGCCTGACACCCACAACCTGGAGGAGGAGAGGTTTCATTAAGCTCATGGATTCAGCGAATTCAGCATTGGCCTCCAGGCTCCGAGGCAGAAACGTCATGGTGAAGGGTGCAGTGTAGGAAGGGGAGCACAGAAGCAGCACCCCAGGAGGAGTGAGGGACCGGACAGAACACCCAGGGTTACGCCTGAGGGACCTGGAAGTGAGATCTAATCCCCGGGGCAGCTCCCAAGCCAGCCAGCTGGACACACGCAAACTGCACCAGCACAGCTACTATTTGTCACTCTCTTTCTGCAAGACAAACGACTTATCCCGAACATGTCTAGGGTATTTCCAAAGTTGGGAATTCCGTGGCTGCTTATCACTACACACCCTAATATAAACTATCCCATTTCCCACAGGTAATTTCAGCTGGCCAACATTCTCAGAGTTGGAATCTGTCAGTAACTGTCACGGGGTCATTCCGCATTTGATGGTGCTCCTGCGCACGACTCCGGGCCTGTGCACTTCCTAATTCCTGGGTGCGCCCTCTGAAGACACCGCTTCCTGTGCTGAGCGACATCACCCAACGCTGCCTCCTGGGATCATCCTCACCGTGCAGACCAATCCCAGCTTCTCACCAAGCTCGGTGCAAACCACGTGGGCAGGTGCATCACAGACACACACGCGTACGCAGATGCACACAGAGAAAAGTAGCAAAGACATAAAAAGACACAAAAGCAGACGGGTCAGTTTAAAAAAGTTATTTATTAAACAAGTTAAATACAACTAAAAGTACATATAAAAGTCCAAAATTATTGGATCCCTTTCGAAATACGTATTCCTTGAAATTTTTGTCTATCTTTTTAATAAGAGAAATGATAAAAATTAAACAGATATGAAAAATTTCTTAAACAACAAAGCATGTGGCCAATTCAGAAGTAAAAGATACAACCACAGAAACAGCTAAGCTATGAAAGCAAAATGTCCCACACGTTTTCTGTGCCTCTGGTGACTCTCGAGCGCTAACCACGTCCACAGGAAGAAGCGAGGCCGACACTGGCCTCACTCCAGCATCTGACTTGGTGTCACACAGAGCAGTCAGAGTGGGCACATGTCAGGCATGTAAACTGTCCACTTTTCAGCAAAACATTTTATAAATGAACATTATTTATACTCAGTGGAAGATGAAACAAAACCTGGAATTTTCACATCCTGATTTGAGATAACTTGTGGATTTGGTAGGTCTGCTAACTTCCAACATCATAATCACCAATATACTACCAAGAGAATGATTCCGTTTTTTAAAAAGAACTTCTAAAAATTTCCTTCCTTTGGAGTGAAAGGAAATACATTCTTTGCTCATAAATTATGATGCTCAGTTTCTAGGGTTAACACAAGAAATAGTGCAAGAGGGAGGGAGGTGTCCTGCAGAAAAGGCTGTGCCCATCAGCGGGTTCGCGTGGGTGACAGGCACTCCCCGCATCAGTCACGCGGAGCGGTCGCTCGTATGGAAACCTAACTGCCCAGTGTCCACCACAGGCTCTCCACCCTCCCCGAAGCGGGCAGAAGGCGCGCAGGGCCGAGGGCTGCAGCCCGGGGCAGGTCTGCAGGTGCATGAGAGCACTGGGGAGAAGCCCGCGTGTGTCCGAGGACACAGGCAGGAATCACGACACGCTTCGGGACTAGAGCTCGCGACTATAAATAATAGAAACCCAAGGCCCAGAGAGCGCTGATGATGCGGGGCTGCTCCCCGCCATCACGTTCGGCCCAGAGGACGGCTCGCACATGCGCACACACGCACCCCACGCACTCTGCCCGGCTCAGTCTGACAGCGAAGGGGAACGCACAGACCTGCCGCTGGCCGGGCTGGAGAAGGCGAACGGCTCCTTGTCCTTCTCCCTGCTGTCGTGCTTGTGCTTGTGCTTGTGCTTGTGCTTGTGCTTCTTCTTCTTCTTCTTGTGCTCATGATGGTGGTGGTGGTGGTGCTCGCTGTGTCTGGAGGAGGACGACTCCTTCGTGAGCGCGGACAGCGGCGCCATCACTGCGGGGTGCATGCTCATCTCCAGAGGCGACTGCTCCTTACCTGCAGGGAGAGACACCCACATCAGCCCCTGCTGGAGCGAGAAGGCGAGGCCGCTGTGTCCGAGGAGGCCGAGGCAGTGCTGTGCAGAGAGGGAGTCTCAAGCGCACACCACTGCCATTTGCAAAGGGACAAGATCCCAACATGGAACCTTCCTGGAGCTCCCAACCTAGCAAGGGACAAACCAAGTGCACAGGAGTAAGAGGAAGAAAACACACGGGACAGGAGCACTCGAGACAGTGGTGAGGCAGCTCTCCCGGAAGGACAAAGCTGTGACCATGGGGTGAGGAGGAAGTCTGGGTGCTCTTTTGGGACAGCCCCCTAAAATGCTGACAAAAACCAAGATATATCATGTACACACAGAAATTCCCAATATGAATGTCATATTGTATAACTAAAATCAATAAACTTAATGAAGAAAAAAACACATTTTAACAAGAGGTTCAGTCCACACATCTGAACCTGCTTTAATATCAACTGTTGCCCTTTTTCACGTGGCTAACATAGTGTGGACACCAAAACACAGCATCCACCGAAAGAATTATCTTAAAGTGAAACTGCCCTTTGGGGGGAAGTCCGTCTGCTGTTTTGTAAAGATGTTTTTCACTAGTAACGGTGAAAGCTGGCGTTAACAACAACAAAATGCCGACAGGCTGCTCCGTCTGGGCCGGGCCTCTCCCGGGGCCGAGAGCACGTGCAAGACACAGCCGTCTCTCATCTCCGTGCCCAGCGCGCAGCTTAGCACCAGCCGCCGCCAAAGCTCATGCTGCAACAGGACTTTACAGCGGCTGCTCTTCCGCTCGGATGTCAGGTGAACCCATCCAAATGAAGGGAATGTGGAGGTCGCTGCTTCGGGGGAGACAAATAAAGCAGGAAAGCTATTAAGAGATCATGCACTCAATCAGTATTTATGGACTGTCAAGCTTCCTTGTGTCAGACACTGCTCCAAGATTTTGGAACAAATGAACAGTGCCAGAAGTTTTTGTTCTCCCAGATTATTCCCATTTCACTCATGCAAGATTTTTTTATATTCTTGATTGCTTTGTGCAAAGCCAACACTAGTGCTGCTGCAACATCTTAAGTACACAAAAAAGCAGGCAGGTTTGAGAGCCTGTGTGTCCTGCCGTCACCGGTTCCTTGGGCTGGGGCGCAGCTCAGTGGCAGATGCTTGCTTAGCATCTTTACGGCCCTAGGCTTGCCGGGAGGTGGAGGATGAGGCAGAGCGGGAGGGAAGAGCAGGGACAGAGACAGGGGAGGTGAATAGGGACCTGGCAGATCACTCCATCTACAGACTGAGTCAAATAATGAGGGAGCCACAGCGACTGGAACACAGAACCAGGTAACGGAGAAGTCCCAGAGGCTTCACAGCCCTACGAACAGCCCAACAGACGCCCGCGATGCCCTGCCCACAGGGGTCGGCTGTCTGCACCCTCGGGGATCTGTGGCCCTTTCCTGCGCCAAGCACAGGTGCCAAGCAGCTCAGACTGTGGAAGAGCCGCAGTTCTACCGGAGCCTGTGCTTCCAGGCAGGGGAGGGCCAGACGGAACACAGCGCTTGCAGGGTACTCCTTCCCAGGGTGACTTGCTAAGGAGCCTGACAGCCCCTTCAAAATCAAAGCCCATCTCCTGTCCGAGACCCACGAGCGTGCCTCAGGTTACACTAATTATGGATCAGACTGAGTCCAATTTAGGGCTTAGGCTCAATGTTGACCTTATGGAGAAATCTGATTCAGTTCTCCAATTTGGTTGGTGACCAGAATCATGAAAAGAAACAAGTTTGTGAACTGAGGTACCACTGTAAAGGGTGTAGTAGCCAATTAAAATGCGGATCTCGATCCCCGGTACCAAAAAAATAAAAATAAAATAAAATGTGGATCTTGCGTGGACAGACTTAAACTAATGAACTGTTAAAAATAACAATCACGTTTATGAGCTGAGAGGAAATATTTAAGGGCATGAAATAATTATTAACCCTTTAGCTATAATACTATTGCCATGGTTATGATCTTTAAAAGTCCTACCTTCTGGAGATATACAGTATATTACAAATACAGTAAGATCTATTTCACAATGTTTTTGTTTTGTTTTTTGGTACCAAAGAATGAACTTGGGACCTTGCGCTTGCGAGGCAGGCAGTGGAACCACTGAGCTAAATCCCCAGCCCTATTTCACAATGATTTAGAAGGATAGGCATGGGCCTGGCACCACTGTTGAAACTAAGCAGGAGACACCAAAGTGGATGCACCAGTCAGAGATGACAGCTTTCTGTAAGAAAGTACTGTGTGAAGAGGCCACATTAAGGAATTTGGCATTACCTATGAAAATGTTAAATCCCCATATTCTTAAGCTTTGTTAGCAAGGTCCAGAATTCCTACACGGTGTCCACATGCACAGACACACGGAATGTGGGGTCAGAGGTGCCAGCCTGGCCTGTGCTGTCCCCACCACACTCGTTATAGCAGCACACACTTTTATTCACCTTTTCACTGTCTTTCCTAAAAAATTTTACCAGGTCTAATCCAAGGTAACACAAATCAAGTCTGATTCTGCTCCCAGGTGGGCCACATTTACAGTCAGATTTGAGACACACACATGTTTACTTTCACAGTAGGGTAAGGAGGTCTCCGGTCTACAGCATCTCTATCAAGAAGAGGCGTGTATCATCGTCCCCAGGACATAACAGCCACACACATAATTTCAAACATCCTTTCAGACATGCGTAAGATGCTTAAGTACTTTGAACTCACCTAGACAGGAGGAATCAGTCATTTCCAGTGACCTGAAATACAGATTTCTATTCCAGATAGTGGATGTATCAGAGGAAGTATAAATAATTCAAAATACTGTACCTTTGATAATTCATGTTATATACAAAGAGCAAAAGAAATACTCAGTCTTGTTCTAGCCAGCATAAAATCTTTCCTGAAAACCTAATGAAGGTAGACAGGGCTGGGGATGCAGCTCAGTGGTGCTGCACCTGCCTGGCAAGCCCAAGGTTCTGAGTTCACTTGGGTACTGGAA
>NW_022900917.1:5624078-5672132 GCF_012274545.1 Fukomys damarensis | reverse complement strand
AAAAAAAAAAGTAGCAGATAATCCCAATTTTACTAACTCCACTCATGTTAGGTGTATGTCTAAAGTTAACACAAAACCTGAGGTTTCTGTGAGGGAAGGTATGAACTTTGTTCTCCAAATTCTTTAGATCGCTATAAAAAATGTTGAACTATATCACTGTAATTTAAGGATAAAAAGAACCTAAGTCTGGTTTCCATACTGAGTTTCAAAAGAAAGACCTTTAGTGAGGGCTTCCCAGCTTTAAAACAACTGTTTTAATTTTTTAAAAGTTTGCAGCATCAGAATTGTGTCCTCTTCTGCCTCACGCTAGGCAGCTGCAGGGCTCCCCTCTTGGCTGCCCATCCTGCCATCCCCTGCTGCAGGAGGAGGAGGGAGCTTCCAGCCCTCTGCGCATGTGGAGAACATGACTCACCAGCACGGGCCACACCCACCCCATGTCCTCCCTGCTGTCACCTCTCGCTGTCGCTATTTGACAGCTCTCCAGTCTCGCCTCACACCCACCCTCCCAGATGCAGCCAGGAGACGGCTGCAAAGCACAGGCCCTCAAACCCACACGTGCCTTCACCCCGGAACCTGCAGATTGCAGGAGCTCCCAGTTGCAGGCGGGAGAAAGGAAACGCCTTCTCTACCCACAACTCCCAGGAACTTTCCTGCAGTCCTCAGGCAACAGAGGCCAGGAGGAAGGCCTCTCGTGTGCAGCAGCACTTGGCTTGTGTGGGGGTGCTCTGCATGAGCTATTTATCCAACACAAAAATGTTTATGGAAAAACTAAATTCAAACTTCCAACATCAATACAAGTAAAAACAGACGTTTAGAACACCACCCTTTGTAAGATGAAGGTTTTCCACTACTGCTGCTGAATTTGAAGATGTGCTCAGTGTCCTAGGTACAGAATACTACAAACACAATGAAAGGAAGTGATAAGCATACTTTAAGGAATATATTCAAAATTACAGTTTGACGGAGCCGTCCACATAACTATTACACATTTGACTCATGATATAAGAGCATCCTACATGGACAGCAACAAAAGCTAGGATTTTCCTGCTTATTCCTCAGCTCTAATGCTGTATTTTTCTGTCCTCAGTCTTATCACAGATGCCATAAGAGCTAAAATCTGTGGAGATTGCAAAAAACCTGAAAATATGTTTTTAGAAGCAAAATCAAACAATGATACAAAAGTACATCGGTAAGCACAAAAAAAGTGATTTGCTTCTACAGGGGTTCATGTGCCTCATTAAGAAAATCCAAACAAGCTGGGAGTGGTGGCGCACGCCTGTAATCCCAGCACTCCAGAGGCTGAGGCAGGAGGATCGCTGTGAGTTCGAGACCAGCCTGGACTACATAGTGTTTCAGGTCAGTCTCAACTACATAGTGAGACCCTGTCTCAAAAAAAAACAACAACAAAAAAAAGAAAATCCAAATACATACGCTCACACTCTTTTTGGAACAGGAATTGATTTGACTCTTAGAACACCAGACAGGAGTTATTTCATCAGAGGCAAGGAAGGCAGGTAGAAGCATCAGTCAAACTACATCCGAGAACTTTGAAGTTCAACAGGCTTTTTAATCTTTAAAAATGTTGGGAATGCTTCATGATTTTAACAAGTATAATTATGATAAAGCTGCAAAGATAGAACCCAAAACCAAGACAATACAGAATATGGGTGTAGTTCAGTGGTGGCATGCACGAGGACCTAGGTCCAACAACCATCACGGTAAAATAAAAAACAAAAGCAAGAGAACATAAGTCATCGAGAGCCAAGACACGTAAAGTCATTCATCAAAATAAAGGCCCGAGTCTCTGGCTCAAAAACATTCTGTGAATCTCTCAGAGCAAAGGCACGGAGCACGTGGAGAACTAGAGACAGCAGCCTGGGGTCTCCCGCCTGCATTTCCGAGGTGTGGCTTTAGGTGCCTCCCCATCCATCCCTACACAGCACTGCGCTGTTCGCATGAGGCACAGCACATCCCTAGGCGGGAGCTTCGCCACAGGCTCCTCAGTGGGAAAGTCTAACTAATGACCTTTGGGAAAACTATTCTTTAAAGATGGTGCTGCTTAAATACCATCTTGTTTTTCAAGCCCTGTTCTTTCAAAACTTGAGGACTGAATCTCCATCTCGTGGTAGTTCATCAGCATGGATGTTTATTATTTGATTATCATCTTTTTGTAAGCAACAGAAGAACAGAGCAAGCAGAAGATCGTGTAAAGCAGAACAGCTAACAAACACACCTGACCCGAATCACCACCTTCGTAAACTTCAGCCTAATTACTGTGGACGAGTTTACAAGAGAATACGTCAAAGTTTTATCTAGGTAGAGCATCAGACAAATGAATCATCAAACACTGGGGGATAAAGGTTGACTTTTTGTATTTTAAAAGGTGCGATGATAAGGTTTTGTGATTTTTACTGAAGTTATCACTTGTCAGAATATTTAGAAGCAACACTGCTAGGAAAGAGCAGAACGTTAATGTAACAGCACAACGAGGGCTGACGCTTCCTCGTTGACTTTTGCTATCTCCAAGTTTTCTGTAACAGCAGTGTATGTATTACTTTTGAAATAGAAAAGCTCCCAAACAATCTTTAGATGTAGATAACACAAATCAATGTATTAAGCAATTATGAAGACTGATAGTTTTAAGCATTTTAAAAATTAATAAAGTAATGTCTATGAAGTTCATAAATTTACTCCCCTGTGAAAAACAAAACAAAGCCAGGATGGAAAGACCGGCCCGAGCGAGCATACCTGCTCCCTTGCGTACAAGGTCCAGGCCCCACGCGGGCTTCGGGGTGGGGGCGCCCTCACATCCTGGCGTGCGAAGCGGCAGCAGGGCGGACCGGGTGCTGGCCGGGCGGAACTTCGAGAGCCCTGAAATCCAAACCAGAGAGAAGACAGCCATGTAGAGCTTTGTTTCCTAAAAGCAGAAAGCTTTCTCACAGGTGTTTACAAGTCAGCCTTAAAACAGAAATAGCTCAACCACAGCAAGACGGCAGTAACAAAAAGAACGTTATCATGAAACACGAGGGACTCCTGATTCGGTGCCCTGTCGTGGTCCTGGAAGCCCACACCTGAGGACAACACGTGTGGAGCAAGTGGGACAGGAGCCGGAGTAGGGAGAAGCCCACACAGGCTACTGAACACAAAATTCAGTCTCGATGCCTGTGTTTTATTTTTCATGTGGAACTTTGCACAAAGTACAGTTTGCCTGCTGCCCCAAAACTTGCTGATGGATTCCATTATAAAATTTACTGAACAGCCGGGCATGGTGGTAAACACCTGTAATCCCAGCACTCGGGAGGCGGAGGCAAGAGGATCGCTGTGAGTTCGAGACCACCCTGAGCTACATATTGAGTTCCAGGTCAGTCTCAACTACATAGTGAGACCCTGTCTCAAAAAACCTAAATAAATAAATGTTACTGAAATATACATCAAAATAATTTAGGGAGCACTGAAGAGTCTCACCACAAGCAGTTTAACAGCCAGCATGAACAGCATCACAGCAGGGATCCCGAGGTCAGCACAACCTCGGCCTGTCTGCCACAGCAGACCTAGGGTCATTCAGAAACGCCAAGGACTTCCTCACTGTGAGTTTCCAAATGCATTTAGGCCCACACCCTACCTGAAGCCAGTTCTCACACCCTGTCAGCTCTTCTTAGGGTAACTGGACAGTAAAAAACAATTCAGGTTCCAGAAATAAAATTGAGACAAAATGCCAACAACGAAAAGCAAAACAAAGTTGAGTAACAGGGACTTCATCATAATGTTATGTGTTAAGCAGAGTAAGAAAAAACCATACTCAGATGTAAAAATCACAGACAACTACCTGGTATGATGGGGATTTGCAAAAAACAGAAAAGAGGAGAGGAAGAGGGAGAAGAGAAAGAGAAAAATACACTCATCACAGAAAAACTGCACTGAAAAGTAAATCTGTATTTATTATTCAGCAGTTGGTAAGAATTTTAAGTCATTACACTGAGGACGATAATAAAGATGATAAATGAGAGTTAACAAAGTACATCTTATGCACGAATTTCAAAACATGAATTTCAAAAACAATATTGAATTTAAGAGAAAATTATCACTTTATAAAAATGCAGAAATCAAAAGTAAACACATAGAATCACAATCCTATGTGGGACACTAGAGAGAAGCAGCAGAATGAAATTAAGAGAGAGAAAAGCTGAGATGGTAAGGTGCAAGGCGCAGCGGGGCCAGGCCAGGAGTGCGTGGGGAGCGTCCTGCAGCAGGATGAGGCCACAGGGACACGATGTACTGCTCTCCCGCACAGCAGCCTCATGTCCCATCCAAAGCTTTATCTCTTCCTAGCAGTCGAGAAATACTCACAACTCACACAGTTCTAATCTCACCTGAAAGCACGCAGCTAACAGTAATCAGTGGTTTCCTTCTAACAACACAACTGGACAGCAAAAGGAACAAGAGTTTTTGCACGAAGATACTCAGGGCACAATGCCTCCAACAAGTACACAGACGCAACCCTACACGCTTAGCAAGGCAAACTGCGTGCGTCACCAGTACTGCCTGTGTTTCCACAAGGAAACGCGACACCTCGGGAGCAGCACGCTGAAGTCTGCATCTGAAATGCAACATGACCAAGCGCGCCCAAGAGAAAGTACTGTACGGACCGCACCTACCTCAGAAAAGCAATGTACAATAAGGACAGTTACATTATTAACAATAAACCAGACACAACCACAAGTGTGCACGTAAGGAATTAAAGCTATTATAAGAAACCTGAAAAATGAATTTTATAAAGACAAACTCAACAGTATGCCAAATGTTTTAAAAGGGCCAAAATTCAACAGAAACCTGAAGAAACGCTGTTACTTGGCTCGTGTCTGTGATCACGGGGCATGACCCACAGTTCCTGCTGCCCAGGTGTGTACCCCAGGCTGCCCCTTGAGGCCCAGCCACGCCACAGCCCCTACCCGGCGTGGACGGCCTCTCCAGCATGCTCAGGTGGTGGGAGATGAAGGCCTGGCTATCATGAACGGTGTCCATGTCCACCTCCTCCTCATCTTGAGAGCTGGAGAACTGGAGACAAGAGAAAAGAAATGTCGTCACATCTCCGCGCCCAGCTCTGGGCCTTCTGGAAGTGGCAGCGGGGCCACGCAACAGCCCACACCGAATTCCGAGAGGAGTAAGGTCACGCAGTGCAGCCGCCCAAGGCGGCAGAAAGCCCTGGCGCATGGTGGCAACTAAAATCTGCTCCTATATGGTGGGAAAGGGAGCCTTGGAGGAACTGCAGCCTGCACAGCTCCTTCCCCAAACCGGGAAGAGCTGGGCAAGCAGGAAGCAGGAAGAGAAGCCAGCGGCTGAGCTCCTCAGCAGGACCTAGTCAGCCCCGCACATTCCTACTCATGTGCACGGAGAAACCCTGGGAGCTTCCAGAGCGCTGGGAACTCAGGCCTGAGCTAGCCCTCTTAACGGATTCTGAGGAGACTGTACTGCTATCCTCACTCTTCTCCAGGATCTGCCCCTCTAGAGGGGACTCAGAGGTGTACCAGCCTTCCTCTTCCCCCCGAGGAGCTGACACATTCCTGAGCTTCCCTGGCAAGCTGTTCCTCTTCCTGCAGCAAATATTTAACATCCCGATTAGGTTCCAAAGAAGCTGTGCACCATGGAGTAGAGGATGCCCAGCAGCCAAGGGTTATCATTAACGGGCTCTCAAAACTTAACCTTCTCGTGTCTGCCGTTCTTTCAAGGGAGAAGAAGGGAAACATTTAAGTGAACTTCTGCAGCACTGATGGAGAACCTTTTAGCGCTTACAATGAGAACAAACAGCCCGCTGGGGTATATGTGCCATAGGTTCGCCACCACCATTCTAGGCTTTTCCAAAAGAGCATATCTCTGTGTTACTTTCTCCTGGTATCCTGAAGGGTAAATGTGGATAAATTAACATATATGGGCAAGAATTATAAGCATTTATTTTTACAGATTTAGAAATATTTAGATCAGAAAGGGCTTTCTAATTAGACTTTGCCTATGTAAGGCCTTTTTATTCTTATCCAAACTCTAGGACATGTTTTGCATTTATAATAATAACTGGGTTTCAGAAAATTTAGGCAAATAAGTATATTTTAAAATGGTTATTATTAACTATAGAAAAAAATTGTGTTGTTTTGTTTTGCTGTTTGCTGTTTTGGGTTTTTTGAGACAGGGTCTCACTATGTAGTTGAGACTGACCTGGAACTCACTATGTAGCCCAGGATGGTCTCAAACTCACAGCGATCTTCCTGCCTCAGCCTCCTGAGTGCTGGGATTACAGGTGTGTGCCACCACTCCCGGCAAAAGAAAGGAGTTTTAATAGTGTTAAAACACCAGTAGAGAATTACCAAGCAAGTAATCTGGTCTATTTATTGGTGAAAAATGAAGCTTGATGTGTTGGAGATATTTTTGTCATCAATGAGAAAATTGTTTCTGGAAGACTCTCTTTATAGTAAAATGGTTAATATGTATCCAGCAAATCTTCTTACAGAAAGTCTGCCCATTTCATAGTACTCAGCAAGACAGAAAAGCTTTTCTAAAAGCAAACTCACCTTAAAAACATTAACATACTGTCTCTTCCCACCTGCGCACATCATTCATTCACCTGACCACGCATCCAGTTTTTATTTTCATACGACATCATTGGTCAGCCACATACTTATGTTTAGCACTGTGCTAGGATTTATACAGGGGGTGGTTGAAAAGGGCAGCACTGTGTCCAAACAGTGTGCCCTCAACACACTGATGAGCCGGGAAGACGCAGGAGCTGTCACTCTGCTCAAAGGAGTGAGCAGAGGGCAGCACTCGTTTAGCTTAGTGACACGGCCAACAGGAGCAGTAAACCAACTGCACACAGCTGTCAGCCAGATGTCTACAGGCACAGCGAGCTGTCTTAGCAGCTCTCAGGCCCCCACTCCCTCTAGATGGCTCTAAAAATACTGCTGGGCCTTACAGGGTTCTGAAATCCAGCCAGCTGTGCATGACTGCTTGGATTACTCGCAGCTTCCTGGCTGCCCGTGACCACCTCCGGAATTATGGTAGGGTTCAAGACGGCTTTCTTCTCCTTTAGGTTAAGAACCAGCCCAAGCTCTGGCAAGGGTAGACAGGAAGGTCTACTGAGGCCGAAGAGTGTGAAATACAAGTCCACCACACCGCACCGCAACCGCCAGTCATGTGAGGTACCTGGGAAGTGAGGAAGAAAGAAACCCATTAGCACACCGTCACTCGGACAAAATGGGTGTCACACGTCCCCGGAGAACCCAGTATTTCAACATGAGTGTTTTTTCTGGCCTTAAATCGTCCTTTTGCTCCTTGCCTCAGTCATTACACCATTCTGTCCATCTTAAATCTCTTCATCAGTGCCCCATCAGGGAAGCAGCGCTCACACCACAGCCTTCAGGCACCCTCCCTACCACTCACTCTCTTCCAGCTTAGCGCTCCAGGGTTCAGACGCACTAAGAACGCAGGCAACTGCCAGGGGTGCCGATGCACACCGGGAGCGCCCCACTCCTGAAGGCCGAGGCCGGACTGCAAGCTCGAGCCCAGTCTGGACAACTTAGCTACTTAGTGAGGTCTTGTCTCAAAATAAAAAGTAAACAAGGACCCGAGTTCAATCCCACACACACCCCCAAATAAAATAAAATAAAATATAAAAAGTTATTGCTGCTATTGATGCATAACATAGTATTATTGGTCTTTTTATATAAATATATATATATATATATACACACACACACACACACACACACACACATACATACATACATACATATAATTTGAATTTTTGGAAACTTTAACTGTGCTGTCGACTTTGGAAAAAGTTATCCCAATTTACTGTGTTGAGTTGGCACTGTACAGAAACTGACAGCCATATTGGTACAGAAATTTTAATTTTTTAGATTTTTAATTTTAATTTTTATTTTTATTTATTTTTTTTCCATTTGTACAGAGGTAACACACTATATTAAATATGTAAGGTCATATCTACATGGGTTTGATTACAGAAACTAATAAAGTATTCTCTAAATGAAAAAAAAAGAATAAGATGAGGCTACAAGAGGAAGAAGCAATTTAAATATGTTCAGGGACCATTTTCATCTTCAGAATTAAGTATTATTTTAATCTTACATCACTGCGTTTTCTCTTTTACTTTCCTTTTTAGTTTTATTTTAGGATTCCCTATTTTTAATGTTCATACAGATTTGTTTAACTGAAATACCGAATAGTTTCTCTGGTGTGAAAAACTATAGTACACAGGATCCTAGTAAGACAATTAATAATGTGAAATAGGAAGTAAAGGGCTAAAGGTGTGGGGAAACTGGGAAGGGTGGGGGAAAGGTAATAAGGGAGAGGAAAAAAATATGAGAAAATGAAAATAAAGTGTTTGTAAATGGGAAGGGGAGGAGGGGGTGAAGGGAGGGCAGGGACCGGGGAAAAATGAGAACCAAGACCTGTTATGTAAAGGTACAGAATACCAATGATGAATGTAACTGCAATGTATACCTAGATTGTACCAATAAACTCAATAAAAAGAAAAATAAATAAATAAATAAATGAATAAATCAAAAGTTAAAAAAAAAAAAGGACTACAGACACAGGTCAGTGTGAAGGACCTGGGTTCAATTCCCAGTACTGAAAGAATAAACTACTTAAAATAACATAATTCTGAACTTGGACTTATTATAGAGGAAAAAAGTATTTTTTAACACTTTTTTTTTCTTTAACTCAGGACCTTGCACTTGCCAGTAGGTGCAATGCCACAGAGCTGCATCCCTAGCCCTTAACAGTCTTTATGTGTGTTGCTGTACTACATATATATCTTTTTAAAAAATAACAGAAACAAGCAGACCACAGGGACACCCACAGGTGGTAAACGTGCATCTGAAAGAAGACGGCAGCCCAGGCAGAAATTCAGCTTCAGCTGGGCAGGGACCGGTCAAATTCAGCTTCTCTGAGTGCTTCCCTGAGAAGAGTCCGGGTCTGAGGTATCCCTCACCTTAACCACAGCCCCGAGCACGTGCCACAGAGCTTTCTGTCGCCTCCCTTTAACCCGGCGCGGCGCAGCCCCACAGGCAATGGCTGACAAGGTCCCTAGCCTGGGGTTGTACGGTCTCTACAGGCTCTGCTGCAATGTGAACAATCCGGAGAGTTTACAACACACACAGAAGATGGAATGTCTTCTCGTTCACAAAACTAAAACTTATATAAATACTTAAGATCCACGGCTTCACAAGAACATAATGTTTAAAAAGGAGATGCCAAAAGAGGACGGTGCTACAGAACCGTCTGGATACCCTAAATATTAAACTTTGTGGTTTCAAAAACAAAGACTAGAATTCATAAATCCAGGCTAATCTAGCAGCGACTCCAACGCCAGGCGCTTTACTGCCCCACGCACAGGCACAGGCAGCCCGTCCCAGAGCACTGGGCTGCACGGTGAGGGTCCCACGCCAGGCGCTGGGGATGGGCTGCCCGCACACGGCCCCACCCGCCGGCCTGGGACACGCCCGCGCTGCCCCGTGACCAGTGACGGGTGGGAGGGCCGGGGCTTCACACCCTACACAAGCGTGTGAAGAAGGCACCAGGCTGCAGGTTTCCCATGGGAAGCCCCCTCCTGCTCTGAGCCATGTCCAGGTGTCGTCCTCACACAGGCAGGCAGGGCGTTTGTATCTATGTGTGTGTGGTTCCCTATGCACGTAAATTAACGTTTCCACCAAGACTATTTCCTTATTCTGCAACCTGGCAACTCCTACCAAACTAATCAGACCTTGTTCTGCCTCCTGGCCCCTGGAGAACAGCTCTAAATTTTCAAACACTAAAAACGATCACCCAGTAAACAGCTTCTAAAGCCTGGCACTAAGGTAAAACTAATGATTTGACGGCATTCTTACAGCAGTGTGACGAACACGGACGGCCACCTGGGGGTAAGGCCTAGCACTTGCTCTGTAAAGATGTACGGGGAAGATACCATCGCCATAACCACGGCGGCCTCTCCAGAGACGAGACCATTCTGAACCAGGCAATACCAGCGTCATCAGTTAGGCTTTTCCCCTCCTTTCGTGGTACCAGGCCTTTGCCCTGACAGGGTCTCACTAAGATATCCAGGCTGGGCTCAAACTTGTGATCCGTCTGCCTCAGCCTCCCAGATGCTGGGATTGCAAGCATGCGCCACCTGACCCTGTCATAAATAAAATGCTAATAAAAATCTAATTCTTTGGTTTTTACTTCTAATGTGTATTTTAACTTATTTTCGGTATCTTAAAGGTACAAACAAGTAGGTGCCATATGTTCCTTTGGGAAAGGAGAAAAGTTACTTACTGTCTGCAGCTAACAGAAGTCAACCCAGACCCGGGAGCCAGAAGCACAGGCTCCAAGCTCAGGACGGGGTCCGACCCACCAGGCCGGAGAGGCCAGGCCCCTCAGAAGCTGCGGCCACCACCCGCTCCCGTGTGGGCAATGCCTTCCACGCCGCCCAGCATCACCTCGGGAACAGTCTCTGTCCGGACTACGGCAATGCTCCCGGCGGCCTCCCCGAGTCCCCAAGCAGTTTCTGCTGTCTGTTTCAGCAACTGCATCTGCGCTGACGTTGCCAGTTCCTCAGTCTGTCCTTCTGTCCCTCAGCACTAACCCTGAAACATCACTGCGCACACAGTACCCAGCATGGTAATAAACAGAAGGGGCTTGCAAAATAATTACTCAATCAACTAGTGAGATTTTATCTACGGAATTAAAAGATGCTCATGTTTTAGAATGCTTTCTGCCTTCCTGAGGAGGACTATCAATTCAAAAGCCGAAGGGAATACAGCCCATTTGGGGACAACTGAGGCAGTCTGGACAAAGGCCATGTGACAGTGTTTTCAGGACTGCTTTAGCCCTTACTCTTGGGAGAGCATGACAATGTACTTTCCAACGATTAAGAAAGAAGACAGGAGTCCCTGCCCTGCCACTTCCAGCCCGGCTGCTGGGAGCGGTGCAGCTGTGAGGGGCTGTGGCGCTGCCACCCAGCGGGCCCAGTGTTGGGCGCCGGCCTGCCTCGCTGTCCCCGGGTGCCCAGCGTAAAGGTGGCAGTGATGCTAACACTGGCAAGCAAATTGAAGCAGGATGACGGTCTCGGAGGGTTTCTGTGAGACAAGCTGCTTGTTAAAGAGGTTTTGTACTTGTAAAGTGCATTTTTCCCAACCCAAACAAGCTGCACTGCTTGGAGCTAACCATAACCCGATGAGGGCTACTACCATTATGGAAAATTTCAGTCTGAAACTGAAGTTCCTGATGTATACAACATGGTACCTCCAAGGTGACCCGGTCTGGCACCCCAACATCACAGAGATGGGGGAAAATGTCTACATGTACTGAGAGAACACTCGGATGATGGCACTGGCTGGGCTCCCACGAGAATGTTAAACGATGAACTCCTCATTCAGATCTCTGCCGGGGAACATCACTTGTGGGACAAAGAGGACTTCTGGAATGAAGTGGACGACCACATCAAGCGCTACGCCAGATGGTACGAGGGCACTGCGGGCGCCCCACGGGGTTGTCCCCGCCCTGGGACCGCACTGTGCTGGCCATGGCGAAGGCCGTCCTCCTGGCTGCCCGCTGCCGACGGAGAGTGCAGCACTGAAGGGTGTCTCTCGAGGGCCGCCTGCTCCCCTAACATGAGGCTGTGGTGAAACCACGACGTCCCGTCCTGAACTCGGCCTGGGCTTGCGCTTGCTCCCCGCCCCGGCATGGGGCTGCCCAGTGTCCTCGAAGACTGGCACTATGATGGGATGCGCGTTCCCCTCGCTTCCTCCGTGAATGTCAGCCTTGCCTAGGTGAAGCTTCCCAGAAGGCAGTCATTCACTGCAGCACTTACTGAAATGCGCTTCATTTAATGTAAGTATATTTTGGAACAGAAAAAAGAAAAGAGAAGAGATAAATCGGGCATGGTGGCACACATCTGTCATCCCAGCACTAGAGGCTGAGGCAGGAGAAGCACCACAAGTTCAAGGTCAGCCTGGAACAGTTAAACCCTGCCTTTAAGAAATAAAAAGACAGCCTGGCATGGTGGTGCACACCTGTAATCCCAGCACTCAGGAGGCTGAGGCAGGAGGATCGCTGTGAGTTCAAGACCAACCTGGGCTACATAGTGAGTTCCAGGTCAGTCTCAACTACAGTGAGACCCTGTCTCAAAAAAAGAAAAAGAAATAAAAGACACATGCACATGCACACACACAACACAGAGTGCGCGTGCATGTGTATATCCATACGTGTGTTGGTGTACAGTACACACACGTGGAAAGAAACAGAAAAAGTGATAAATGTGGAAAGGTTTTAGTACTTGGTGACTGACACTATTCACTGTGGTTATTCATCCTAGTAAGGCCTTAAATTTTTCTAGGTATGACATTTTTAGAAACAAAATGCTAGGATGCAGCAAAACATCTGACACGTGTGTGAACGTGTGCAGCGTGTATGTGTGTGCACGTGCACACATGCACTCAAAGCAGACACCAGGAGCCGGTGTTCACCCTCCTTTCGGCCTGAGTCCCCCGGTGCACTCTAAAATAAGCATTATTCCTACGAGCTGGCTTATGAATTTCCAAACACCAGCAGCAGCATCTCTGCCTCACAAACTGCTCTCAGCTTTCTACATTCTCCCTCCAGCCGGCCATAGCCAGTCTGACTGAAAAGCTCATAAAACAAGACAAGCACACGTCCCTGTGTCTGACTCCTCGACAGCAACTCGTGAGTGTCCCACACGATGACCTTTCCCTTCTGGCCACGTCATTCTACTCTCTCTCATCCACATTATCAAAAGGAATCAAGCCATTTTGAACTATGCAGAGTGAACATCAAACTCACTGTGGACTGAGAGTAAGTAAAAAGGTACAGTGAAATCCCAGCTGCTCACGGTCTCAAGATGAGAAGAGCTTAGGGAAGTCGAGCAGCGAATCTGGGCTGAGCCAGGACCCCAGCTCCCGGCACACAGCTCGGAGCCCCCTGACTGTGGCCTCCTGCCATGGTGGATGCGGTGGGAACCCAAGCTCGGCCGGGGAGCATGGTCTGCAGGGTGCTACAGGACGCAGCACGCTCAGCAGCTCTTCGACCCTTTCCAGCAGGAGACTGCGACATGGTCCCGCCACGAAGGCCACCAGGGGGCTCTGGCAAGGAGTGAAAACACTCACGTTCCACTGCACTGTAACTTCCCCGATTAAGGAACTAGGAAGACTTTGTAGACCCCTATTTATGGCTCTTTAACCACCTGGAACACTTTCACATAAATTTTCACTTCTGCAATCACCCTGCGGGGCAGAGTGAGCGTCTGCGTGACAACTGTTCTCCCGCCCACCACCGAGAAGCTGCAGTGGCTCCTCCAACACGACAAAAGTTAACTCAGGTTTGTAAGTGCTACTGAATACAAAATCTGTTACCACAGGTAATTTATTAAAACTTCATTGATTCTCACCAGAATTCATGAGTTTCCAAAGTTGATCTACGAGGGCTTCATTGCATAAGGGAGACTCTGTGTTCTTTGTAAAAGGTGGGTTCTTGGTCAACATGTTTAGAATCTTATGCCTGAAAGAGTAAAATATAAATGAGTTTCACTACCTGCTGACGAATGCTAGGAGTGGAGACACTAGGAGACACGTGGCAACTTGCAATACTTGCTCCTTCCTGTTCTACTTTCCATTATTTCTAGATTCATCTCAAAAGACGTTATGCTATATCTAAATATTTACCACTTGTTTTTCCACTAACAATAGATTTGCTCTAAAATCACCTTATTGAATTAAAATCAGTATCACAGTGGCACATGTGGCACCTTTTATTGTGGCACAATTCAAAACAGCCAAGACACACAACCAGCCTGGGTACCAACAACAAAGAAACAGATAAAGAAAATTCACACACACACACACACACACCATGGAGTACTATATAATACTTCAATAAAGAAGAATAGTTACATCATTTGAGGAAAGTGGATGGAATAAGAGATCACATTTAGTGAAATAAATCAGACTCAGAAAATCCCATGTTTCCCCTTTATGAGGACTATTAAAAAGATGATGAGGGCCAGGGATTTAGCTCAGTGTTGCTGCTGCCTGCCTCGCAAGCACAAGGTCCCAATTTCGATCCCTAATACCAAAAAAAAAAGATAATGTGAACACAGAATGGACTAATACCAGGCAAGAGGGAGGGAATAAGGGGGAGGGTGGGTCAGGTGTAAGGAAACGTAATACAAGGGGCAAATATCACCAAAACACGTCATCTTCGTGTATGAAAATACACTGAAACCCAGTATTCTGTAAAAGTGCTATGCAATAATACAATATATATTACATACAAAGTCACTACTATACAATAAGGTCTTCTAAAGCTAACTACATAATCTCAGCCAATCTTTACCATCCCACTTTCTATAAAATAAACACTACTCTCCTTAGAAACATGGAATCCAACCCCACAAAAAAACCTTTAAAACTGAGGGCAAAAATACCACATGTAGCCCTGTGTCCATCAGCAGACGCATGGGCGAAGAGACTGCAGTATTTACAGAGCCGCACACACTGCCACTCGGGGCGACCCAAGTCACCTGGAGGAAACTGACACACCACGAGACCACGCACCGAGTGAAAGTAGTCAGGCACGGAGGGTAACCATCACATTGTTCCTCCCATATAAGCAACTCAAAACAGAAATGATTTAAGGTACAAAACGAAAGATGAGCCGGGTGTGATGGCGCATGACTGTGATCCCAGCACTTCGGAGGCTGAGGCAGGAGGATCATCACGAGTTTGAGGCCAGCCTGAACTATAACTACATAGCTGGTCTCAAAACACCAAAACAAAACAAAACAAAGCAAAAATAAGTGCCTGTATTTGGGGCAGGGAAGGAAAATGGTTCTGATTTTAAGACAGAAGCTTTTCATTACGTCTTAAAGATAAAGGAATCTATGCAATGCATACAACCAAATATGGCCTATCAGGTGGCTATTTCCTGAACTTTTAAAAGAAAAATGACAATGTGAACAAAAACAAGAGAGATCCTATTCAAAATACAAAAATAAACAAAACAGTCCCAAGACACTAGATAGAACCACTGTGTGTTAGCACTATCTTCCCGCCACCCCCTCTACCAATAAAAAAATTTTGGCAATAAATGTAGAATTTTTGTAACTGTGTGTGAAGTACATGCTAAATGATACTTAAGCCACAAGTTCCCTTAATGGTGATAAAAATGAACTACATCAGGCAAAAATTCAAAACTTAATCATAAAATATACCTTTTCATAGACTTTAAATAAAGTGGGCTCTTGAAATGTGAATGCAGTGTGGTAACTGCACAGCAGCATTTGCAAAGCAATTATTTAGGCTGTACAGTGCCCCACTTACAGACACAGCAGCCACTCAGTACTACAGGACTGACAATCTGCGAAAGCGGTCTTCAAAACAAGACCTCTGAAATATGCGTTAGTACCGGCGCTGGTAACGTAAACGAAGACTGAGGAGTACACAATCACCCTTCCTTGTACTGTTTCACACTTTCTGTCCCTCCTAGCTACCACGGATCTTCCGGATGTGTGCTCAGTTCCTGAACGTCCGTCCGCTTGACCACGGGCACGCAGGAGGTGTTCTCCTCTGCATCCACCTCCTCTTAGAGAACAAGCTGTTCAAATACTCTCTAGACCCCAATTCGAGAATTAAGAAATCTTAACAACACAGTCTCGTACAAAGAATATTTTATAACAAACACGTCTTAACACTCAGAAATGCAAGGTCACTTCACTGAGAACTCAGTTAGAATCAGCCTGAAAATCTGTTGCCCAAAGAGCAAGCTCTCCTGTAGGTTTCCACGCCCCTGCATCTCAGCGTGGAAAGAATGCACAGTTCAGCGCACGTCCTCGGCCAGCTGACGCACACAGCTGAGCAAGGCAGCTGAGGCCTCTGGGTCTGTGTCCCCATTTCTAATTAAAATGGCTATAAATCGCTTTTCACCTTTAAATATCTTTCCTAAGCAACTCCGGAGGCTGAAGCAGGTAGTGTGGGCTCAAGGCCAGCCTGGGTAACATAGGGAGACCCTGTCTTAGAAAAGAAATCTCTTCTGTGAAGGCATAACATTAAACCAAATAAAAATTTGTCCATTATGAACAAAGAAAGGAAGACATAGAAATGACAAACTTAATTCTACCTGAATATCCCACAGTATAAGAAAGCAGCAGAAATAGAAGAAATGTTTAGAAGGGGAACAAAAGAGAACACAACAAGACTGGGATTTTTCCAGGTGCAGGGGGCACACGTAATCCCAGCCCTTGGGAAGCGAAGGCAAGAGGATCGCTGTGAGCTCAAAAGTCAGTGCAAGGCCAGCCTGAACTACATATAAAGATCTTGTCTCAAAAAACAATAGATTGGGATTTTTTTTAATTTTCCTCAAGTTTGGTAATGTAATATTATCTTTTAAAATAATCTGGGCCCAGGGATTTAGCTCAGTGGCACCACGCCTGTCTCGCAAGTACAAAGTCCCAAATTCAATCCCCAATACCAAAAAATAATAACAATAATAATAACAATAATCTGGTCTAATAAAAATTGAAACTTTATATGAGACAGGAAAATAAAAATAAATGGGATCCACAAAATATTGCTTATGATTACTTTCAAAGCAGTGAAAGCCAGGCATGGTGGCACACATTTGTAATTCCAGTACTCGGGAGGCTGAGGCAGAAGGACTGCCCTGAGTTCGAGGCCAGCCTAGGCTACATAGTGAGTTAAAGGCCAGCCTGAACTACACAGTGACATCCTGTCTCCAAAGAGAAAAAAAAGTGAAATCAACTACTACAAAAGTTTTATAATTTGGGCTAAACAAAGGACCATCTGTATTCCTGGGTTTTTTTGTTTTGTTTTGTTTGGGTTTTGGTTTTTTGAGACAAGGTCTCACTATATAGTTGAGACTGACCTGGAACTCACTATGTTGCCCAAACTGGTCTCGAACTCACAGCGATCCTCCTGCCTCAGCCTCTGAGAGCTGGGATTACAGGCGTGCACCACCATGCCTGGCTTCGTCTGTATTTCTATATTCACCAACTGTTATATGAGTTTCCTTTAAGTTACAAAAGGAACCATACTTAAAATTACAGAAAATAAACTTTATTAACAACATATTTTGAAAATGTTTTTGCAAAGGCAAATTAAATTTTTTAAATCACAGAAAAGAGGACATGAATAAGTACAGTGGTGCATGCCTGTCACCCTCACTGGGCAAGAGGCTGAGTGGGGACTGGCCAGTCAGAGGCCAGCCTAGGGAATCCACCAAGACTTCCTCTCAGTAGAACTCTACAGGG
This sequence comes from Fukomys damarensis, assembly GCF_012274545.1. Lineage (NCBI taxonomy): Eukaryota > Metazoa > Chordata > Mammalia > Rodentia > Bathyergidae > Fukomys > Fukomys damarensis. Next base: position 5,654,800 of record NW_022900917.1, on the reverse strand, counting down.
GGCACGAAAAAATGTGGAACAGATCTTGTGTTTTCAAAACTCATCAACTGTTCTACATATAAGCTTCTGAGATTATTCAGTTCATGTCAGGATTTCAGAGAAAGCAAAATGTGACAGTGCATAAACTAACCTCACATAGGGGACGGGGTCATTCTGAATCATGTGAAGCAGCCACTGCAGTTCTTCACAGCTTCTGTCCACTGCAGACACAAACGAGAAAATGTAGGTGAGGTCAGCTTTAAAGAATCACAGAGGTTTAGCTCAGTGGTGCTGCCACCTGCTCTGCAAGCACAAGGTCCTGAGTTCAATCCCTGGTACCAAAAAAAAAAAGAATCACGTGCCAAGTACCAAGTTATAAGCACGAAGCTACATTTCTTATGCCCGGCTGGGTCTGAGCTGCATCCAACCAGCAGTGAGGCTGCGGGGAAGCTCCTACATCTTCATGCTTTTTATGCAATGGATCATTTCAACTTTCGTAAGTGAGTAGCAGGCCATGGGGACCAAGACCTTTAAATAAAGCCATTGAGATGTTTCAACTGTAGAGGTTTGATACCCAAATAATTACATTTCAACAGTGTATCAACTGTTTCTGCCTATGTAATTTCTTCCTTTTAAACCAAACAGCAGTCTTAATTTTCCAGTAACATAAAGGGCAATTAAAGAGTGCTATGAATATGACCAACATAAAACGACTCACTAGCTATTTCCATTTGACTTTTCAATGATTTTGCTTTTATAATTTGAAAGGCCTTATTGACAAAATTTTATTATCAATATTTTCTATTTCTTCAAATTTCTAATTGAGCACAAATATTTAAACTAAATTTAATAAATAATGAGGCCTTGACTTAGGGTTCACATTTAGACACCATCTGATTAAATTATACTTCTTAATTAGCATTCTTTTGAAAGTCATAATATTAGTACTTTATTTCCCACTAGCAGTACTAATTCACAAAATCTGCATATTTATGAGACACTGATTATCATTCATCCAAGAATCTTGAGAAAGTGGGTTGGGAATGCTAGCAAATGTAGGGGACCTCAAGACATGTAGCGCACCTGTAATCCCAGCACCCAGGAGGCTGAGGCAGGAGGATCACTGTGAGCTCCAGGCCAGCCTAGGGTACATAACAAGACCCTGTAGATTTCAAACTAGTTAACTGGTAAAGTAGAAAGGTAGACTGCTACAGGATTATAAGATTTTTTCTGGCCAAAGAATTCATTATTCAATAGGTCACTATTTCTACCATAATCTCTCAAATGAAACCGTATTTTTTAAAAAATGAAACTGTATTTTAACCAAGGAAAAAACAAGTGACAGCTCTTCCTGAACCAAGCCCAATGTAGTATTACACAGTAACTGTTATCCCTTCTTTACTAGCAGACTATAAGTATTTCTGTTGAGATTTACCGAAGTTACAAATATTTAAGCTAACCCTCACTCCTCTAACCGCTCCCAATGAGCCGGTGTGTTCGGTAGAGCCCTCCTCCCTTCCTGTCTCTGCAGTCAGAGAAGTTTCGCACGCTCCCACTGCAGGACCCTTCTGTTGTTTTAGGGCTAGAATCTGGAACTTCAGATGCAGACTACACTTATGTACTTCTTTTTTTTTTTTTTTCAGCTTTAATTGAGTTTATTGGTACATTTTAGGGATACAGTACAGTTACATTCATTGTTGGGATCTTGCACCTCTACATGGCAAGTCTTGATTCTCATTTTTTCCCCTTCTCCCTGCCCTCCCTTCACCCGCTCCTCCCCTCCCCATCTACAAACACTTTATTTTCATCTTTTCATTATCTCACATTTTTTTCTTTTCCCTTATTACCCTCCCCTACCCATCCCACCTTCCCTAAACCTTTAGCTCCTTTCTTCCCATTTCTAAATGTCAGTAATCTTATTAGGATCTTATGTATTATTGCAGATTATTCACACCAGAAACTATTTGGTATTTACACATGTGTGACTTATTTATTTCACTTAGGAGTGTATCTTCTTTTACTTGAACCTTATTTTTAAAAATATTTTTGAAATATGGATTGAGCTTTACAAGTAGCTTAAATCCTTAAGCACTGCTTTCCCTTTACAGGCACAGCTCATCGCCGGCAGCTCTCTCCTTTCAGACGTTCTCTGTCTGGAGCCATTACCGGGTTCGTACCCAAGCCGGGGATGCAAGCTCGGGGAGTCGATTGTAAGGGCGCTGCACAGGCCTCATTTCCAGTTCTCCACCGCGGCAAGAACCTCAGGCGAGGGCTTCCCCAAATTCCGAGCCGCTGAGCTCACGGCCCTGCGACTGCATGAGCACTGAGGCCACGCGCAGCGCCTTCTTCTCGGACCCTGGCCCGGCGTGGACACCGACAAGCGCACACACTCCCTCTTGTCCTGAGCAAGTGCAGTTCTGCAGAAGCTAGCGTGCGTCCGCTTCCTTCAGTCCCTTTCAGGGGCTCCACATTTCACCGACTGCTGCTCTCCTCCCCGCATGCTTTACTCCTCACCCTCCTTCCCTGACCGCTTTATCTTTGGCACCTGAGTCTGAAAGGGTTTTTAATATGTATTGTTGTTTTACTCGTTTTTTGGCCTGCGTTAGGTTTTTCACCAACTTCATAAAGCCTCACATAACTTTCCTAACTGAAGTTCTTTCTGGTCTATGTCTCTTGCTCTATTTGTATACATAAAAAATTTTACAGAGGTATAAGATGTTTCATTGAATCCATCTTAGAAATTTTCCAAAAATCTCCTTTTCTTTCTTTCTTTTCCTTTTTCGTTTTTTGAGATATAGTATATATAGTTCAGCCAGGCCTTGAACTCCCTAGGTAGCCCAGGCTGGCCTCAAACCTCTGGCCATCCTTCTGCCTCAGCCTCCTGAGTGCTGGGAAGACAGCTATGCACCACCAACACCTGGTTAAAAAAAAAAAATCTGCCACTTTAAAAAAGAGCATGAAATTAAACCTACAGAGCAACAGACTGTGATCAAAAAAATACAGTGAATGTTTTTTTTTTAATTTTTTATTATAGTAAAAGACACATTGCTATGAATCCCCTCAAAATACTCCTCACTTTTCAAACACTCATCCCACCACTGCCACTTTCTGAAGCAGCTCTGGCGTCCTCTCTCCTGAGGGTCTTTCTTTGTGCTATTGTGATCACCTCACTTCATCCAACTGATTCAAACTGCTTACCTTTCGTGGCTGTTAGGGTTTACATCTTAATTGCCCCCCAGATTCTCAGATGTGGAAGGTGACCGACAGCAGGGGCGCTACAGCTGACTTCCTGTTAGGAGGAGGAGCCAGCTGGAGGGTGAGGCCTGCCCTCTGCTTCCTGTCTGCATGGGATGGAGCTCCTTTCCCCTGCCTGCCACTCTGCCGTCCTGTTTCTGGGCTGGAACCAGGCAAGCATGACTGAAACAGGGAACCCAATGAACAAACCTCTCCTCCAAGTTGTAGGTGTCGGGTATTTTGATCCAGCAACAAGAAAATGATGGAGACAATGGTCACACTGACTGGGGAAGAACCAGAAGTAGCAGGTGCCAGATCTGGAGACCAAGGCAGATGAGGACCAACCGTCATGTTTTAACGAGCTATCTTTCCACTGGATGGCACCTGGCAGCAACACGCGTTTATCACATCTTATAAGACACCCATGAAAGCGGACTCCAGAACCATATCCGCAAATGACACAACGATGGGATAGGAGTGTTCAAAACGAGGGCGGGTATTGCCAAGAGAACTAACGGCAATGTTGTCACTGATTGTAAGGAATTTTTATTTAAACAACGTTATTATTTTTCTGTCGCTGCTGAGATAAAATACCCAACACCCAAAGTTAAAGGGGAAAGGTTTATTTGCTCAGTTTGTAGAGGTTTCAGTTCATAATCAACTGGCTCCAAGGCAGGGTGGCATGGCAGGGGGGCAACAGGTCATGGCAGCAGAAGACAGCAAGAGCAACAAGAAACCTTAACAGCGGCTTCCTGCCCCTTCTATCCAGACCACCAGGATTAGGGTGGGGCCAAGCCAGTCAGCAGACTGATGTAGTAACCACACACCCTCAATCCCAGCATCAGTCTAGATCCAGCCACCTCTGACCCATGAGGCTTTGAGGAAAGGCAGACACAGCCATCACACACACACGGTATTTTCTAATCAGCCCCTGATGATCTCAAAAAGGCCACAAAATGTGTGATCTCATTCTTTTCTCTCATTTATCAATTCTTACATACATTAATTCAACATTTACCACAAATCTTACGAAACCCCAAAACTAAGGCTGGCTTTAAAAAGAATTACTTTCTATAAGACATGAGCGTCTCCCTCGAAAGTGTTACCTTTGGTGTAATCAACCACTGCTTCCAAAGCTGCGATCCTGATGTCCACGAAGTGGCCATATTCTGCGTACGACTTAAAAAGGGTAGGGTCACTTGGCACGTGCCCGTTCTTCTGCAGGACCCGGATGGCTCTCAAGCAGCTAGCTCAGAAGAAATTTAAGTTAGCTGTCTCACTGAGGTTCTATGAGTCAAACTTGGTTCCAGGTGACAGAGATTCATTTGTCACAGAAAATTTAAAAATGAATCCATATTCAATTCTGTAATATTCAATCCTACAATGATGGTAACATTTATAATCGATAGCTAAAATATGTTAAAAGACACAAATTTCAAAACCTGACTGGAACCCCTTGAGCGACCTGAGCTCTGAGCTCCCTATACTATCACAGATGCACACAAATACACGGTAAGTTAGCAAAAGTTTTAATACAGTTTATTCAGCATATAAACGGAAGGTTAAATTTGTTCATAATGTTTCAAATGGGAAGCAACTTTTAGCAAGCTTAAAGTAAACCGAATTTTTTAATAGCCATATATAAAGAAGCAAGTCTGACAAGCAGGCTGAGGATAGTGATTTTATCTCACACTGACTGAAATAAAAATGACGCAGACACCAAAAATAGCACTTATCAAGAATTTCTGATGACATGAGAAAGCACTTATGATATAAACTGAATTTAAAACTATGTCATATGAGGGCCGGGGATTTAGCTCAGTGGTTCCACCGCCTGCCTTGTAAGCGCAAGGACCCAAGTTCAATCCCCAGTACCAAAAAAAAAAAAAGTGAAACTATGTAAAATAAATTCAAGTAATTAAAAAATTCTATACCAACAAAGGTACAAAATTTAGAAGGATATTCCATAAACAGGAATAATTTATCTTTGGATGACAGAATCAGAATTTTAATTTTCCCCTTTTAGTTTACTGTTTCCATTTAATCTAATGAGAATAAGTATGTTTCAGAGTTATAAAAATATACACACTTGAAGAAAAAGCAAAGAATTTATGGATACCTGACGGTGATGGTATGTCTGTAGCTTGGAAGAAGTTTTTCCATGTTCAAAAACCTTGTAATTTCTTCCAGAATGAGTCGCACATCAGGATTTAAGTTATCCAGAGTCCGGACTTCATTATTTACACTGACGGCCGGGGTGACGGAGTTGGCCAGGGCATCAATCATTTCTGCCCGGTAATAGTTATCTGAAAACTAAAGCAGAGAATAATTAAAAGAAGATAAAGTGAAGTCTTCTGATGAAAAGTTACTACTGTACATGTAATAACAACAAACTGATCTAAAACGTCAAGTTCTCTAGTAAATATTCAACTCTGTCCTTTGCAGTCACAGAATGGACACAGAACAGAATGGAAGGGACAGAGGGAGCAGGGACACGAGAGTCTCAGTAACTGTTCAGTGCATGCAGGAACCCAGCTAGATATTCTACGAAGAGATCAGAGTTCACAGGGTTGCTACAAATCTCCCAGCCAGCTAGTATCGCTCTACTTTAATCATAAACATACAACCAAGGGTCACCAGGTATTTGAAGAAAGCATCGACATAAAAGGAAAGAAAGAAAAGAACTCAAAAAGAAAAAAGCAACTTGGAAATAAAGAATGCAGGGAACAGACAACCCCAGTAATGGACAAAAATATTCTGAAAATTATTGTATTATCTGAGAAAGAACCAGTGATATTTCTTCCAATAGCATAATATTACTTTTGAGAAGAAAAAACTAAGGCAGTCACAGTGGTGCACTCTTGTACCCTGCTGCTTATGATGCTGAGGCTCATGCCTCAGCAATGCCCTGGACAAGCTGACGAGACCCTGCCTCAAAATAAGAAATGAAGGGTTGGGGATATATAGCTCAGTAGCACAGCACTTGCCTAGCATGCAAGAGGCCCCAGGTCCAACCCCAGAATTACAAAATCAACTCACTGTCAGTTCACTGAGATAAAAGGGAGGAAGGCTGGGGTGTGGTTCAGGGCTAGGGGGTTGCCAGCCAGCATGAGGCCCTGGCCGGGATCCCAGCACTGGAAAACAAGTCCATCAAGAGCAGGAAGAAAAACAGCACAACTCCGCTGGAAAATTAAGCAGCACAATTACACAGCAAGTGGATCATACTATTTACTAAAATAGCGCTGTTCTCCTAACACATCCATTGAGCTGGGGTGTGGACCAGACAAATTCAAGGTGAAAGTTGACATACTTCCCACAACTTCTTAAATTCTGAATCAGGTCCTTACTCTTTGAAAGCTAGTATTTTCCCAGCCCTTTCCCTCCATTTTAAGTCCTTCCTATTTCCCCTGAGATTCCTTAGACTGTACCCTCCTGCCTCAGCCTGACTCTGGTTTCACTGGCACTGTGCAATTTACAACAAAGCCATCTATGACAAACCAACAGCCAATATTATACCAAATGGACAAAAACCGAAAAGAAATCAGGAACAAGACAAGGATGCCCACCATTATCACTCTTATTCAATATAATTCTGGAAACATTAGCCAGAGTAATTAGACAAGACAAAGAAACAAAAAGAATAAGGATAGAAAAGGACGAAGTTACATCATCATTATTTGTGGATGATACGATATTCTATATAGAAGACCCAAAAACTCTGCCAAAAGACTTCTACACTTAACTGACAGATTCAGTAAAGTAGCTGGGTACAAAGTAAACACTCAAAAATCTATAGCCTTCTTGTGTACAAATAACAGAGAGTAAAATTCAGGAAACAATACCTTTCACAATGGTATCCAAAAAAAATGAAATATCTAGGAATCAATCTAACAAAGGAAACAAAAGACCTCTACATTGAGTACTACAACACTGAAAAAAAGAGATTGAAGAGGATATAAAAAAAAAATGGAAAGATATCCCTTATTCCTGGGCAGGAAGAATCAACATAGTGAAAATGGCCATACTACCAAAATTGCAATACAGATTCATTGCAATCCTTATTGAAATCCCAACAGTGTATTTCACAGAACTAGAGAAAACAATCCAAAAATTCACCTGGAACCAGAAGAGATGTAGAAGCAAAAGCAATTCTAGGCAACAGAGACATGGCAGGGGGTATCACAATCCCCACCTTGAAACTATACTAAAGCCACTGTGATAAAAACAGCATGGTACTGGCAAAGAAACAGACCTGAGGATCAATGGAATAGATTAGAAGATGCAGAAACAACTCCAGATATCCTCCACTACTTCATCTTTGACAAAGGAGCCAACCATCCTCACTGGAGGAAAGATAGCCTCTTTCATAAATGGTGTTGGAAAAACTGGATTTCAATTTGTCAAAGATTAAAACTAGACACCTATCTTTCACCATGCAATAAACTAAAATCCACGAGGCTTAAAGATATAAATATTAAAACAGAAACACTAAATTTGCCAAAAGATAAGTTAGATAGAACTCTTGAAGATATTGGCATAGTAAAAGACTTCACGAACACATCCTCAGTAGCACGGGTACTAGCACAATGAATCAACAACTGGGATCTCACCTTTTTAAAAAGTTTCTGCACTGCCAAAAACATCACAAGCAGAGCAAAGAGACAACCCACAATGTGGGGGAAAATTTTTACCAGCTGTTCCTCAGACAAAGGTCTACTATCTAGACTATATAAAGAACTTTAAAAAATCAGACCCCCAAATATAAAGACCCAATTCAAACATGGGCATCTGGGGCCGGGAATTTAGCTCAATGGTTCCACCACCTGCCCTGCAAGTGCAAGGTTGCGAGTTCAATCCCCGGTACCAAAAGGGGGTGGGGGGGCAATCTGAAATGAACAGACATTTCTCAAAGAAGTAAAAGAAGCAAGTAAATATATGAAAAAATGTTGCACATCACTGGTCATTCGAGAGATGCACATGAAAACAACACTGAGATTCCACCTCACCCCAAAAAGAATGGCTGCTATCAAGAAATCAAACAATAACAAATGTTGGCGGGGTTGTGGGGAGAAAGGAACCCTTCTCCATTGTTGGTGGGACTGCAGACTGGAGCAACCACTATGGAAATCAATATGGAGACACCTCAAAGAGCTGGGACTAGAGGTTCCATTTGACCCAGCCATAGCTCTGCTGGGTATCTTTCCAAAAGAATTAAAAGAATCATACCACAGTGATATATGCACACCTATGTTTATAGCGGCACAGTTTGTAATAGCTAAGACTTGGAAACAGCCCAAGTGCCCAACAACTGGAGACTGGATAAAGATACGGTTTTTTTAAAAAAATGAGTACTACTCAGCCATAAATAACAAGAAACTAGATATTCAGAGCTAAGTGGGTGCACATCGAGGCCATACTCTTAAGTGAAATTAATACGTCACACATGTGTAAATACCAAATAGTTTCTCTGGTGTGAAAAGTTAAAAGTGTAAATAAGGATCAAAATGTACAATTTATATTGTGTAATAGGAAGAAAAGGTCTAAAGGAGTAGAACAATGAGAGGAAGGGGAAAGGAAAGAAGGGAAAAAAGGAAAACCATGGAAATAATGTCTCTGTAAACAGGGAAGGGTGGAGGGGGTGAAGGGAGGGCTGGGGAATGGGGAAAATAAGAACCCAGACAAGTCATGTAAAGGTACAAGATCCCAGTGATGGGTGTAACTGTGCTGTATACCTAACATGTTCCAATAAATTTAATGAAGATAAAAAACCCTAAAACTAGAGGTTCCATTTGATGCAACTGTTTCCCTTCTTAGTATCCTCCCGAATGAATTAAAAGCACCACACCACAGCAATATATGCACACCAATGTTTATAGCAGCACAGTTTGTAACAGATAAATCTTGGAAACAGCCCAAATACCCATCATCCAACAAATGGACAAAGATGATGTAGGGTTTTTATATAATGAAGTATTACTCTGCCATAAAGAAGGATGAGCTGGAGACATCTATAGCTAAATGGATGCACCTTGACACTATACTCCTGTGTGAAATCAATTGAACACACAGGCTTAAATTCCGTATTGTTTCTCTGGTGTAAGAAAACAAAAGTGGAAATAAGGACTAAAATGTACAATAGATATTGAGAAATGGGAGGGGGGAGAAAAGAAGAGACAAGAAAAAAGGAAGGAAAAACCTGGAAACAAAAGCTTTTGCACATGAGAGGGTAGGAAAAAGGAAGCAGCGCAACGTATCACGTACTGGTGCAAATTTCCTATGATGAACGTTATCATTATGTACATCTAAAATCTATCAATAAATGTTTTACTAAAAAAGCCTTGTGTTAATTTCCATCTAATAAATTAACTTTAGGGGTTTGGTATAAAGAAAGAAAGGTAAAAGGTGTGTGCTATTTTCCAGGCTTGTATTCATCAGGACACACGGAACATATACAAGAAAAACAGTTCTTGACAAACAAAGCAGTGTGCCGACCCAGCTAGGGAGACCGTCCTAAGCGCCCGCTCTCACGTATCTTTAGAAGGACAGGACGCATCTCAACAAAGTCTCACACGCAGTCCTGTCACAAGCAGATGACTGCACAGCATGGCTCACCTGGCTCTTCCAGTCACCATGTTCTTTTTTTTTTTGGTTTTTAAGACAGGGTCTCTCTCACTATGTAGTTCAGACTGCTCTGGAACTCACTGTGTAGCCCAGGCTGGTCTCTAACTCACAGCGATCCTCCTGCCTCAGCCTCCCGAGTGCTGGGATTACAGGCGTGCACAACCATGCCCGGCCCAGTCATCACGTTCCATGGAAATTTCTGACCAGGACAGTATTAGAAAGAGACTCCAGTATAACATGAATAAAAAGCTCATAAAGCATCTCAATTTTAGGGAGATTCTCACAGCTATTTTAATGTAAGACACATACACACGTGCACATATGCATACACAAACGTGGACCAAGGCCTAACAAGGGAAAGTACTTCACTAAATAAATAATATGGAAGTCAAATCTCCAAAGCACCAGACAGTAATCTTTTAAATGGCAGTAATTCTCTTTTATGGCTGTAACTGAGGACATCTTGGAGTAGGCTACAAGGTGGATAAACATTAATGCAGCTCTAAAACTAAGAACTTTGAAAGAAGCCCATTGTAGTGGCACACGCCTGTAATCCCAGCACTGTGGGAGGCTGAGGCAGGAGGGCCACAAGTTCGACCACAGTCTGGACAACTTAGTGAGACCTTGTCTCAAAATAAAAGAATAGAATATATAAAGGGCTAGGGATGCAAAGGCCCTCAATTTGAACCCCAGTAATGTACCCCCCAAAAAAAAAACCTGAAGGAAAATAAGAAACATAGTCAGTAAAAATTCCAGGGAACAGCAGAGCTAGCCAGCTAAGTATGGACTGAAATAAAATATTAGGTGAAATTATAAATTTCATCTTGTGCTTTTTTCCAGTCTAGTTTTAATTTATGAAAATATGAGTCACTTAAGCAAAACAATAATGAAAGGAAAATAAGCACAGGCTTCCTGAATTGTGTCTGCCTGAACGTGCCAGCTGCTCACTGAGAAAGGCTGGCCGCGAAGAGGGAACCAGAAGTCAGCCTGGGACCCCGTGCCCTAACCCACCCAGTGCTGAGAGCCCAGAGCCAGGGCAGCACTCAGAGCCGAGCCACCGTGCAGGAACACACGGGAGGAGGGCAACAGGCTGCCTGCAGGGACGGCTAGGCCCGGGCCATTTCGTTACTGTCTCCAGGGAAGAGGCAAATGTCCGACTCAGCTTCGGCTCCCTGCTTCTCCACGGAAAGCTCCTGAGGTACCTGCCCCACAGGAGGCCACAACCCTGCATGCAGCAGTTACTCCCACGCCTCTATCACACAGCCCCCAAGGACCCCAATCAGGCTGAGAGCGGCTGTTCAGTGTTTAATTAATAAATGAAGTTCCTGGAGGCATCAGCTATCTCTTCCTTCTACTTAACATCATACTGCCCGATGCAGCACAAATTCTCAAAATCATCTGCTGTTAGACTGATGACAAGGAGAATGAAATACATATTTGCTAATTAAATGAATAAAAGTACAATGGCTTTTAAAAAAAAAAAAAAAGACAAATCTACCAATGAACATGCTAACCCTCAACAGGAAATGCTTTTGTATCCCTCCACAAAAGAGAACACATAAAAAACCATGCTGTAGACTTCCCCAAAGCGGTTCCAGCGGCTCCTCCTCCTGACACCTGCCAGCCCTGTACTTTGAGAGGTCAGAAGCACAGTTCAAACAGTTCATCTTCGCTTCACCGACCGGCCGTTCTAGTAAATCGTACCTGTCCGCCTCTAACTCTGGAAGTTCCTAGGACCAAAGGCTCAATAACGATACACAGCCTAAGTCATTCTTCCCTTCTCTCTTCCTCTTTTTTTTAGCAGCGGCAGGGAAGGTGCTGGGAATTAAATCAGGCTTTGCACATGCCAGATACACACCCAACTCACAGAACATGTCTTGTTTTTTTTTTGTACCGGGGATTGAACTCGGGTCCTTGCACTTGCAAGGCAGGCCACCAAACCGCTGAGCTAAATCCCCGGCCCTCAGAACATGTCTTTAAAAACAAAGCACTACTAGGTAGTTTTATGTATTCATTAAAAGCGTACTTTACCTTGTTTTTCCTGTTGTCATTGTACTTGATCAAGTCTAAAATAAATGTTAGGACTTCTTTGGGACAAAGGTTATGAACGTCTCTTAGTAAAGCCATTGCAACGGGCATAGTCTACAAAGAAAAAAGACTAAGATTTGTAAAACACATAACTCAACTGTTCCACTGCAATTCTTGAGCCACAGACAGGGAAGCGCATGACCGGGCGGGCGCAGGTGTCTGCGGGAGGGTCCCCGTCTCTACCCAGGCTCCATCCAAAGCCTCTGAGCAGAGCCTGGGTGGGTAGCCTGGGAAGAGCTAGACAACCGGGTGCTCCAGAGCCATGCACCTTGGACCGCATTTGCTGAAGGGAAGTAGATGCCACATAAGCCACCTCACTCCCTTCTCGGGGACACAACAGGACAGGTGCGGGGTTAGCACAGGGAGATTACACCACTTCTAACTCCAGTCTCGAACCCACGTCTCTGGTCAGCGGCCGCCTGGGCAGGGCTGTGCTTCCTCACAGCTGCGGACTGGGGCACCAGCCTCGGCCACACTGATTCTGCAGTAGCACCCGGCACGGACTAAGAGCGACAGGCAAGCGATCCCAGCTCCGACCCACCTTCGCCCTTCCAAACTTCCCAGACTTGCGGCAGTAAACCCTACCAGGGAAGTGGGGCTGAATGGATGCTGGGCAGAGGCACAGAGCAGCCGGCTGCGTCCCTGCGTCCTCGGGACTGCCCGCCTGCACCGCGCCTTCCTCCCAACCCGGCTCATTAGGCTCCGATCTCCTCCTACCACTACATGCAGGAGTGTGGGCGGGGAAGCGACTTCCCGGGTTTCTGCCGCAGCCCATTCTGTCTTCCTTAAAAATTAAAACTCCGCAAACAATCTTCAGTGAGTTTTATGGCCTCTCCGTAACTGCCAATGTGGGACGGCAGTAAGAGGGGGCACACGGGGACACACGGACATTAGCAAGCGGGCGGGCGAACGGGCAGACGTCAGTGCAGGAAAGCAAACACACGCACTACTTCAAGCCTCCGAGTTAAAGGACACGGGCACATGTGCCACAAAAAAGTCCTAAGAGGAGAGCAGGAGTGATGTTAAGTTAATTGGAAAAACCTAAGACAACTCGCAGAGTAAACTGGTACCTTCTGTAGAAAGTAACTCTGAAAACTCATAAAGTTGTTTGTTTTCACGATGTTCGGGCAGGTCTTACAGCAGAACATCCTGGTGAAGAGGGACTTCATGGCCGGAGGTCCGGTCCACGTGCTCACCATGGAATTTGCAATCTGCAAGTCAAGAGAAGGAGGGGTTTCCCACACCAGTGCAGCAGGGCAGGGTACACAAAGCAGCTTGCTGAGGCCCCACTGCAACGCAACTCGGGGATGGCACAACCACCTCACCGACTCCGAGAAAACAGATTCACCCTCCAAAACAACTCCCGGTGCGCTCAGAGTTACTTCGCACAATGTCTACCTTACAGCATTCTTTCATAGTCTAAGAAAAAAGAGTTTCCAAAGCCATAGTACTCTGAATCGTTATCCATTTAGATATAACTGTAAAATTTTTAATTTATTCACAGAAACATCACTTAATTTTAAATAAGTTGTTTCAATCTAAGTGAAAACCAAGCCAATACAATAAACTATTTGTGTCTGTAAGAATACGTTATAAAGAAGAAAAAATCAGATCTTTGGATCAATATTTTTATGGTATATGAAAAATACTGCTTAAATAACATATAATGAAGGGCCAGGGATGTAGCTCAGCGTCACTGTGCCTATCTGGCAGGTGCAAGGTCCTAAGTTCGGTTCCCAGTACCAAAAAAAAAATGTTTGAAGTTTACAAATAATATATATGGTAACGGCTCTGCTAAGACTTTAGCACACAGGAATCACAAAAATCTTTACAAGAAGCAATGAAATTATATCCCTTACAAAATAATCGTATTTTCCTTCTACTATCTTTGAATACAGGAATTCAGCTACCTGCCTGCCTGTAATCAGGAGGCTGAGACAGGAGGATTACCATGAGTTTGAGGCCAGCTTGGGCTACACAGCAAGATCTTGGGCTAACCAACCAACCTAAAGTATTATAATCTGGTACATGGATACTGCCGCTAGAAATAGGAATGAGCCTATTATGGAGATTCTTTGTAAATACCTGGTAACTAGCATTTCTGGCCAAATTTTTGTCTGTGTTATTCTGGTTTCCACCTTCAGTTTTTTTTTTGTTTTGTTTTGTTTTTTTGCATCTAAGGAAAGATACTGAGTTTCCTCAATGAAATAACTGTTCTAGAATTAGAATTACAGAACCAATTACTCTAAATTACTTATCACAAATGCTGATTCCTGAACTCAAATCAATGTGAAGTAATTACCCCACGGTGATTAAGATTGAAGTGATTTCCTGTACTATGTTTAAAACAAAAATCACTGAAACCAGGGACTTTCTTAGAAAATATAATCTTTTTTAAAAAATATAGTTGGCGATCAGTGAATAAAGGTAACTTTTAGGGAGTTTCCTTCTAAAGAGGAGGAGAGGATCGATGTGTCCTTTTGAGGGAATGCTGGGAAAAATTGGGGATGCTATGAAATGAGAGCGTGTGTGTGCAGTGACGAGAATTACGAGGTGTTTTATATACATATATATATATATATGTATATTAATAAATATATTTCAATTTAATAAAACAATGAAAATTCTATTTGGTTTTACAAATCTGATTTTTTACACATTTGGACAAAAATTAAATTTTTGCAAATGTCACTTTTGAGATGACAAATTTCTTTTAAGTCGAGTCTGTTAAACACATTTAGTAAAAGCTTTCATTGGAAAAACTAAGTAAATTTTAAGACTGGTGAATTTTAAGTGAGTTTCAGAGGCTTTTTAAGCACAGCGAGCTTCAGCCCGACCTACATAGCAAGACCCCATCTCAAAACACCAAAAAAAAGCACGAAAAGAACAGACACGAAGCCCCGCCCCTCACCTGGGCCAAGCAGAAGCAGGCGGCCATGCGCACGCGGTAGAAGCACTGCTCCTGCTCCAGGATGTCGGTGAGCGCCAGGCGCGACGCGGGCGTGGGGAACTTCTCCAGGGCCAGGATGGACTCCTGCTGCGCCACCACGTCGCGCTCGTAGCGCAGCTGGTACTGCCACATGAAGTCGGCCTGCTCGAACTCCACCTTGCGCAGCACCGCCATGTCGGGGTCGATGCGGATCCACAGCAGGGGCGAGTCGGCGCTGCGGGGAGACACGGCGGGCTCAGCTCTAGGCCGGAAAGCAGGGCGGCCCCAGCCGGAGTCCCCTCCAGACTCTGCTTCCGAACTGCTCTGGGAATCGATTCGTGACGGCCAGGAGCGTCGGCCTCCTCTGTCAGTCTCACTAAGATGCTCACAGATACAAAAGCAGCCCTCACAGAAAATGCCGCCCCTGCTTCCTTGCTGGCGCTCTTTACTGGGAGTGATGAGATGTGAGGGAGAGGGAGGAAATCCCTTCATGTAATGTTCGCCAGCCTAATAACTGACTTTGGCGATAAACAGTATCCTTTATTGGAAATCAATATGTGGCTAAAACATAAAAAATATTTTACTAAATTAATTTGCTTCATTTACTTTCTTAAAATGCTAGACTCATGATTACTTTTCTCAAACATCAAGTTCTGAAATCATAATTTGAAAGGAGTCATGAGTTTATCATGTTCAGATACTTCCTAAATAACAATCATGGCTTGAGGATCAAGTCTAGGTGAGCTGGGTGTGGGGCGCACACTTGTAATCCCAGTACTCAGGAGGCTGATGCAGGAGGATTGTCAGGAACTCAAGGCCAGCCTGGGCTACTCAGTGTGTTCAAGGCCAGTCTGGATTACAGAGCAAGACTATCTTAAAAAATGTGTGTGTGTGTATATAAAGCACAAAACAAAACTCAATTCTCAGTTAATACTTTCATCAAAAGAATACCACCTGTAGCATTAATTCAATTTAACAAACAGTACTGCATGTTTACACAGGCAAAGTACTTGCTCTGAAACAATCTAAAGCAACACTGGTCTTGACATTTCTGTATGGAAGGAACCGTGATAATTCAGCATACAATCAGAAAATAACTGATGTCTTATCAAAAAGACACAGATCCCAATGATAAATGTAACTGTGCTGTATACTTCAAAAGTACCAATAAACTCAATGAGAGAAAGAAAAGACACAGACACAAGCTGGAGGGGCAAAATAACAAAGGACAAAGTGCATTTTTTTGTTGGGGTTTTTTTTGGTACCGGGGATCAAACTCAGGTCCTTGCACTTGCGACGCAGGCACCAGAACCACTGAGCTAAATCCCCGGCCCCGTGCACTGTATTTCAAAAGGAAGCACGGCCGTGTGATAAATGCCACCAGCCAGTCCGCAGAGCAGGAGTCTTTAAACTGTTCGGCAAACACAAGAAACCTCCATGTGCCCTCAAACCCTGCTCCAAAGCCGACCAGGAGTACCAGCCGGCGTCACCCGAAATCCGAACCACCGGGCCCGCGGGCGAGGCCGGACTCAGGCACCACTGTGCATCCCTGGGTGAGCCAGCCATCGCCATGGGAGCCACCCAAGAGGCCACTAGGGAGCGAGAGGGGCAAACAGTGGCGAGGCCGTGTCCCCGCAGCGCCTGGTCCAGACGGGCTGCCCTCCCTCGGATGCTGTGTCCCTAACGCAGGTCTGTTGGTTCAAAAAGTGTTGGAGGCGCTTATTTTAAGAATGACACACGAAAGCGACTTACTCCATCGCAGAGAGATCCATGTCAGCTTCTTCCCCGTTCAGCAGTGGGATTTTCTTCTTCTTATTCCTGTATTTAAGGAAAAGCTTGAGCAGCAGTTCAAATAACAGATTCCGCCCAACACTGGAAGCTCTCCTCATAGCACATGGACTGGGACTTAGACACAATCTACTGTGAATCCACAGGGAATGGAGTGAACACAAGTTTTTCCTGATCACGGTTGAATGAAAGCAAAAACAGGTAATCAAAACATATTACTATATATTCCCAACAACCGGTAGGTACAATTTATGTAGAATAACAGCATCTATCATAAAGAAATGCTTTTTAATAATGAAAACAAATAAGCAGGCCTGAAGAGAGATATAATCCCAAGTCAGACCAGTGCTGCAGGAACAGTGTCTGCTAAATGAAATCACGTAACTAATAAAACATCTTAATTACTACAGAGAACTAATACCCACAAGACTTGAGCTATGCAAACAAAGAACTGCTAGCACGCGAATTACTCATGGACAAGGGACCCTTGACTTACAAACTCAATTCGCTCTCGAGGGGTGGTTGTAACTCGAATTGGTCAGTGCAGGCTCAGGCTCCTCTCCACAGCCTTCAGTCTCTCTGCTGCACACAGGCAGATCTCAGGGTCCTCAGAGACACTGCCTGGGATCTCTCAGCTAAACCCACACGGGAAAGGACGCTGCCATGCCAGAACTCTTTAAGGGTTAAATCTGTGTCTGAGACCATCTGGGTTTGGTGTTTTTTTGTTTCTTGGGGTTTTTTGTTGGTTTTTTTGGTACTGGAGATCGAACTTGGGACCTTGAACTTGCGAGGTAGTGGGGGCGGAACCACTGAGCTAAATCCCCGGGCCTCTGAGACCATCTGGAAACACAAGCAGCTGGCATTTGGGTTGTAATTCAACACTTTGGTTGTAAATTAAAACTAAAATTGTGTTAACCCAAGTATGTCAGGTGGGCCATAACTTGAGGATCCTCTATATCAGAAAAACTACTGTGTAACATACTAAAAGTCGTGGAAATGTAAATGAAATCAGAGCAAAGGAAAGTCTTATGTACCTTATAGCAGAGAACGCTAGAGATGCCTGTGACCCCAGATGATGCAGGAAAATCAAAAGTTCAAACCTAGCCTCGATAACTAAAGCCCAGTCTCAAAATGGAAAAGGGCTGGGGATAAAACTCCATGAGAAGACCCAGGTTTCAATCTCTGGCACCTCTTAAAAAAGCTGAGTGTGGTGCTACACGCCTATAATTCCAGTACTTGGGAGGCTGAGGCAGGAAGATCTCCAAGTGCTGGAGGCCAGCTGTGAGTTTAGCAAGACTCTGTCTCAAAACAAACAAATACTGTTATCATAGAAAATTAAAACCTGAGGAAATGTTATGAAAAGCAGCAATCAAATGTTTCTAATTTCCAAAGCAGACTGAGAGGGGGGCTCGGGGACTTCACTCTGAAGGAGAGTATTTCTAGGGCTGGGCTGGGACGCAGCTCCATGGTGGAGCACTGGGCTATCACACGTGAGGCCCGGGGTTTGATCCCCAGAGCCACAAAAAAAAAGAAAAGGAAAGAAAACAAATTTCTCAGAGTAAAACTGATTATGAGAAGATTCAGAGTCTTTCAAAGCCAACATTCTCATCTGTCTTGTCTAATAAGACTCCTGCTCCTGCAGTGCTGAGAGAACCAGCCCCCGTACAGTCAGATGCGAACTGACGAGCTGAGGGTCACGGGAAGCCCGCTAACTAGGAAGAGGTGAACTGCTGGACACCTCCTCCACGGCACTCTGCCTCCGAAGGACACCAGGAACACTGCAAGCTCACTATGCTCTGGGTTTGCACTTCCCTGGCCATCACACAGAGTGACCACGTGAGGTACCTGCTGGCCGCACTGGGTCTCAGGAGAAATGTCCACTTGGGCTCACTGCCCAACTTTTAATGAGCTGGAATGGCTATGCCCAAAGATGAAAAACTAACGCTGCCGAGGGCGTGGACGAAAGGGAAGCCTTGCTGATGAGACACCTCTGGTGGAAATCACTACAGCACAGGTGCTCCTCCAAACACCACAAACACAGCTACTGAAGGGGCCGGCAATCCTCAGGCCGGGCACTTGAGGAGGCTTCTGCCCCCACCCACGTCCATGGCTGCATAGCTCACAAGATCCCAGACACAGAAACAACCTAAGTTCCCATCACGCGAGGGACAGATGCAGAAGGTGTGGAACAGGGGGACACCAGGAAGGGAGAAGAAAGGAAAACCCGTCACCTGCAGCACACGAAAGCAGTCAGCCAGGCACAGGGAGCCAGGAGCACAGAACAGCGAGAGACCTGGGAGCAACGCAGGGAGAAGTGGGGGACGCCGAGCAGCAAGCAGGAACCGACGGGAGGCAGGGTCGGAGGTGCGGTCACCACTGACTATGCAGCGACTACGGGACAATTTTGTGCGGCTTATTTCAAAGTTACAAGGATTCCCAATGTTTTTGCAGCACAAAGAAGTGATGGACTTTTGAGGGGCTGGGAGTGTCTGACCTGATTAAACACTGCAGCACAGGTGCACCTGACACGTGGTGTTACCCCTTATACACACCACACTCTCACGTCTTTGTGTGTTGAAGGAACAATTTCAATTTTAAAGAAGCACGAAGGAGATACGTTACAGGTTGAGATGGGAATCTTCCCAATGGATTAAAACCATACAAGTCACCTATAGACAATAAAACAAAATTCCCTAAAACAAAACAAGCATTCTGCAGGGCGGGGTGACACCGAGCAAGTGGGAGAAAGGTCAGAGGGAGCGCGCTGTCGGGCTTTGCCTGGCACGTGCACTCCCTGCCTTCAACCATCTTTTCCCATTGTGCTTCAAAAATTAAAACAGGCTAGGGCCGGGGACTCAGCTCAGCGGTGCCGCCACCTGCCTCACAAGTGCAAGGGCCTGAGTTCAACCCCCGGTACCAAAAAAAAAAATTGAAACAGCCTAGGCACGCACCGAAAGTACTTGCCTTAAATGTTTCCTAGCTCTAAAGACTGCAACTTCCATATTTCTCTCCTTTTTGCTCCCTTTCTAAAAAACAAGAACCTCAAGTCTAAATTCTAAAAAGTAATGAATGAATCTTAAAAATATCGCCAAGACTCGAAAGCCAACAAAAGATATTCCACAACACTAAGGCGGAGTAACACCGGAGGAGAAAGGGCTCTAAGCAACGCGCTCTCCCCTAAAAGTGCGAGGTTCGGCGGGGCCTCCGCTGGCGCCTACCTTCTGCTCTTGGAGTGGCAGGGGATATCGTGCTTCAGGCTGTTCTCCTCGATCTGCAGCGTGTGGTTGAAGGAGCCGTCCAGCTCCTGCACTGTCACTTTAAGCGGCCCCTAGAACAGAGACCGGCGTTCCCAAGCAGTGCCAGCGAAGAGCGACGCGTGTGTGCACGCAGTGTGCAGACGCACACGTGGCGGGACACAGGCTCACACTGCAGGCCGCCTGCCCACAGGAGAGCGCACCTGCCGGCCGCCCTCTCCCCTTCGCCGACACGTGGCGTCTTCTAGTTTCTCCGCTGCAGAGAAACCTCAGGGAACTTCCAACCACAGCCTCACCCAGCCCCCCACGCAGAGACCCGGGAGCAAGAAAGGCCGTGTTAGAAAAACACCTACCACGTATTTCTGAGTCCCAGGAGAAGTGTAATCTTGCTTGATTTCTAGTTCTAAGACGTTTCGCTTCCTGTTAAATGCGAAGCTTCCGTAGAATTTCACCACCCCGCTCTGGTCTCTGGAGAACCGTAAAGGAAATCGCCACACCACGAGGACACAAGGACACCGAACAAGGGATCCCGGACGGCGTGACCGTCGTCTTCGCCTCTGGCCCCCAGGTCACAGCCTGGACGCACTTTCCAAGGTAACCGGGGGCAAAGCACGCAAGATGCTTCGCAAAACACTGCCCGGATTTCAACAAGATTTCTGAACACTGAAAAATCTGTGCTTCGGAAGAGGAAGAATCAGCCCGCTGCTCACCAATCACGAGGCTCCGGGACACCCGAGAGGCTTCCGGGCGTGCCGCACTGCGTACACACAAACAGCGAGTTTCTGTGCGTGCACTTCAGCCACGGGCACATGCTACAGAGGCCGTGACTCACGGCACGGTGCTCCCCACTGCGCTTCGGAAATGCTCACTTCACACTGCCTCAGCCCTGCGAATCCCCGACGGCCTCGCATCCACCACGCCCCCTCCCCAGTCCGGAAGTGCTATGAAAGGATACACCCACTGCTTTATTAAGGGCTGGATGTCCTTGCCAGAGACGTTTGAAATAGATTTCAAAAATCCAGACGTGGAGACCAGCATCTGACTCCACATGTGAGACTGGAACTTCTGGGACGAAGCGGTGCTGGCCAGACTCAGCAGCTTATTGAAGACCTGAGCGGACGACGGCACCGGTCAGTGAGCTCACCCAGCGCACTGCTTGCAGCTGTGTGCGGCGCCTGCTCTGCACTTCAGCTTTACCGTGGTCAGTTATCTTAGCACATAAATCGCTCTAGTTAAACACTAGAAGCAACAGAGATGCAGAGATTTAAGCCCCCACGGAAAGCATTCTTCACACAAACATCCCCGGATGTCATGAGGTCCCAAAGAAGCTGTCTGTTAAGAACTGGAACAATGTCGAGCCAGGTGTGGTGGCGCACGCCTGTCATCCCAGCACTCAGGAGGCTGAGGCAGGAGGATGACCGGGAGTTCGAGACCAGCCTGGGCTATAGAGTGAGATCCAGGTCAGTCTCAACTACATAGTGAGACTCTGTCTCAAAAAATCAAACCAAAAAATAAAGGATCGGAACAATGTAGAACACCTGCAGCTCACTGTGCGAGGCGTGAAAGGCACTTAGCAGAAGCCTACCACTGTCTTAGCGAGCAGTAATCTGTCTGCGCTTTCTCTGATGAAAGCCAGGTGGGAGTGGGGAACTGGGCATGGCTCGTGACAGCAGCCATCAAGCACACGGGAGACCTCGGGGTATAACCCCCACTATGCCCCGATTCAGTAAGGCTCTGCATTAGGGTTGTGGGATTGGAAAAGGGGACGGACTCGCACAGACCCTCTTCTGTGTTCTCCAATGGGGGGGCACGGACGGACGGGCACAGATGACGACACACGGACTGACTACATTCCGGGCGGGGCAGACTTCCCTGCTGTCTACCTCTCCCTGCAGTTCGGCGCCGGGCACAAGGCCTCACCGGCAGAAGCACGGGCAGGCCAGCCTTTCCCCTCAGCCACACCTCCCGGCCAGCGCTTTCGCTTTCACAAATGTCCGGTAAGCTTCCACCGCCTCCACCGGTACAGCCAGTCACAGTGCGCGCTCACCTCTGCTCTCTCACCCGCCATCTCACGAACTGCCATCTTACATGCTAACACGAAAACATGTTTTAAAATTAGGCAAAACTGGGCCAGGGATTTAACTCAGTGGTGCTGCTGCCTGTCTCACAAGCGCAAGGTCCAGAGTTTGATCCCTGTTAAAAAAAAAAAAAAAAAAAAAAAAAAAAAAATCGGCAAAATTCAGCAACAGGTGAAGATTCTTTACTGAAAACATCCCTGCGTGGATCCTGTCCTAAAGGCCGAAGCACCACAGGTCAACGCTGTGTGGTAAGTGCTCGCCGTCCGCTCACACGCCAGTCCACATTCGGAACATCACACACTGCGCGGGGCGGGGGCACGGCCTCCCTCACGGCGCGGCTCCGCCCTCTGCTTACCTGGAGCATGAACTCCATGCTGATCCTGTTCTCAATCAGCCGCATCACCAGGTGAGCCTTGCACTGGAACATGGTGTAGTACTCCCACGACAGCGTGTGCGGGTGCTTTATGGAGAAGTGCAGATGGGACGCTGGACTAAAGAGAAAAAAGCAGACTTACTTAACAAAACCGGACGGGCACATGAGCACGGAATGTCACGGGAGTGACGAGATCATACATCAAGAACCTCGTCTGTAATTTCCTTATTACTTTGAAACCCTACAACGGGAAGAAGATTATAAAGATTTGCTAAAGGACAAGGAAAACCTGAATAAACAGAAACACATGTCAAGCTCCCAGGCAGGAAGACAGGACCCCCACGTCTTTACATTCTCTTCCAGCCAGGCTGGGTTGTGCACACCTGTAAGCCCAGCACTAGGGAGGCCGAGGCAGGAGGATTGCTGAGTTCAAGACCAGCCTGGGCTACACAGTGAGATCCTGTCTCAAAATACCAAAAAAAAAAAAAAAAAAAATTGCTGGGGATTTAGCTCAGTGGTTTCACCACCGGTCTCACAAGCACAAGGTCCCAAGTTTGATCCCCGGTATCAAAAACAAAAAAAATTCTCTCCCCATGTACCAATAAAATCACTGCACTAACCAATGTCCCAGTGCTGAAGCACACACAGAAATGCAAAAACAATTAGGGAAGTGCTGAAAGACAATCCAGCAAACTGTTTTATCTTATAATCCTGAAAATTCTTCCTAATGAAAAATACAAAATCCAGGACCTCGAGATGAAAATAACTCGGTAAAAAGGTTCTGATATGAATAATCGGATCACCAGGAAGAGGAGAAGAGCCTGAGCAGCGCTCAGGACACACATGAACAACTACCTTGCGTGCTTCTCACGACTGCACGCACGGCTGCCGTGAGATCCTTTCCCGTGTGCCCAAGCACGTGCACACTGCCTGTTGTGGGGCACCAGCCAGGAGGCCCCTGCAGAATCCGAACCGGATTCTCAGAATCCGAGCCAAGTGAGCCCCTCCCTCAGTCAGTGGGCAGCGGTCAGCGGCTCCGCCCCTCTCACGCAGGACACCGAGGTGACGTCAAGGGGGCAGTCACGCAGGCCCCTCCCCTCCCCACGCACCGATCCCCTGGCCCTGGATGCGAGTCCCTGTTGCTTAGGAACGAGCGCCCTGGGGCATTCAGTTACAGCAGCGTCAGCTAAGACAAGCTGCACTGTGTACCCTTAAAACTCAGCAAGGCACGATTTCCAGGACATAAAGTGATTGTTATATTTCACTTACTACTTCCAAAATTAAAGCATTAGGAGCTCACAGGCTTTAACGATGAATAAGAATAAGAAAAAGTTAAATAAATGCCAAAGCAAAATGGAATATCACACAGCATGTGGGAGGAATGAAGTAAATGTGGCCACATGGATGCTTGTTGTTGATTTTTAAAAATATAAAACAACATTTATATCATTTATGTTTCTTAAATGCTAAACACACATAAATACAGGTAAATTATCTGTTTGGCTTTTTGAGACAGGATCTTAATGGTTGGCCCAGACTAAAACTCCAGACAATCCTGATGGCTTCGCCTCCTGGATGCTGTGGCAACAAGGCACGTGCCACCCTGTCAGCTCCAGAAATAACCTAAAGGCGAGGGATGTACACCAAGCTGTAGTCACCGCGAAAGAGGGCTAAACCAGCTCCGTTTGCACGCCTGAAATCCCAGCACTCCGGAGGCTGAGGCAGGAGGACTGCCACAAGTTCAAGGACTACCGAGGCTACAAAGCAAGGTCAAGGCCAGCCTGAATTTCAGAACAAGGCCCTGTCTCAAAAAGAAAGACAACAAAAAAAACCGGGTCTTTTCTTCAGACCACATGCTTCCAAATTGTCTGGCATTTCTTCAAGGAGCATGTGTACAAGTGCTTTTATATAGAAATCTTTAAAACTGAAAATATTACAACAGAGGAGCAGCACCAGGCCAAGCATTCTGGGTAATATCAACACACAGGGATGCTCTAGTCTAGCTCTGCACTGGGAACTGCAGCAGCAGCCGCGGAGGAGACAGAACAGGAGGAACAGCGATCCCACATCTTGATCCCATGAGCCTCGCAGGTGGGGCAGGGTCACCCCTGCCGCACTCCACACAAGCACGGCATGTCACGTCCGCGAAACAGGGCCCTGGGCTGGCCACAGACTTCCCTCGTGGGAGAGCAAGCGCCCGGGCCGTCTCCTCAGAGCTCCTGTGCACGGTGGGCGGTACAGCGAACCACGGGCCTCTGGGAAAAACCACTTTTCATTGCCAGGGAAACTAACACCAAGCTACGATGAGCATGAGAAAAACATGGTACAATAACATGCAACACGTAATAGGATCCAGCAGCCACCTCAATGTAGAGAGAAATACAAAGGGGGAATCAAAAAATCTGCTAAATTAGGAAGTGATGGGGAAACAGAGAAAAAAATTTCCATCCAATTCAACCCACAGTCCTTGAGGTTGTCATGATGCCAAAATTACCTAGACTTCGTCAGGGACACAGAAACAAAATATATTATCTAGGCTGGGGATTTAGCTTAGTGGATCCATTGCCTGCCTCGCAAGAGCAAGGACTCGAGTTAAATCCCCGGTACCCAAAAGAAAAAATATATATATATATTGCCTATCTATCTATCATCTATCCATTGTGCTATCTATCTATCGTGATACTGTATAAGCCAGGGCCTTATACAGTGCTAAGCTAAATCTTACCCTTCTTTTTCATTTTTTTGAGACAGTACAAGTCACTAAGTTGCCCAGGCTGGGCTCAAACTTGTGACCCTCCAGCCTCAGCCTCCCAGAGAGCTGAACTATAGGCATACACCACTATGTTCACCTTTTTTTTTTGAACCAGGGATTAAACTCAGGTCCTTGTGCTCCCAAGGCAGGCAGCAGAACCACTGAGCCAAATCCCCAGCCCTCCGTCTTTTTATTATTCTTAAACTTCCATGAGAATATTATGACACAGTGGCATGGGGATGCAAACACAGAAATCAGAAATGCTTCAGTTTCAGTCCTCTTAAGTTTAAATCCACGCACAGCATCTCATGCGTAACAAACAGCAAACCAAGGAAGGAGCAGTGAGGAGGTCACGGTTTTCAGTGTTGCTACTTCTCTGGCCTCGTGTGCACCTCCACACGAGTGGCCCCACACAACACACGCTGTAACAGCATCTCTGAACAGCAAACATACTTATCCTTCTCTTTTCCGCCACCAAATATGGGATGCAGCAAAACTCCCCCGGTTTTCAGTTCGTATGCCACTATTTTATCCAACTCCTAGAAAAGATTAAAAAACAGAAGTCAGTAAAAACGCTTTTACACACCAAGTTTTGGAAGCAAACTGTAAAACTGTCTCCTGCAGTCAGCCATACATTTCCTAAGATGAGCACGAGAAGAGTTTATGGCCCTATGGAGACACCAGCCGGGTGGGCGGCGGGCTGCCGATCCGTTCCGCTCCACACACTCGGCTCCGACCGACTTCCGAGGCTGCTTCTGCCCTCCCAGGGTCCTGCTCTGGGGGACGTGGAGAAACGATGTCAGGAAACCATATTTACATCTCTCCGGGCTTCCCTCAAAAAAGATAAAGCACAATTGTGCTAGAAACTCATTATTCACTTAAATAACACAGAAGAGACGTGGAAGTGGCAGCCAGTGTGGTGGAGCAGATACGGCCCGGTCAGCTCGTCCATACCCTGCTCCGCATGGAGAGCGTGGCCGAGCGCGACAGCGCCCCACGCTGGCCTCTCCCAGAATGAAGAGCGGTTCTCACAGCTCTGGATGTCGCCGTCCATAACAGCGCCCACTGCTTAACTTTTTGGCTTGATTCCTGTTGGATGGTAAACATATACCAGCCCAGCGGCAAAGAACTGGGGGCTGCAACACAGCTAAGGACGCTGACGTAGCATGTAAGTGGACCCTTCCTCGGGGCGAGGGAAGCCTTGGGGGCACGCTGACAACGGGAAATGCATAAGCAGACTGCTTGCCTTCGCCTGCCAGTAATTCGCATTTTACAAGGAAAAATAGGGGTTTTTCAAGTGATATTTAGAAAATATTTGACAGGAATTAAAAAGAAAGGACAAGAGACTCAGAAATCAGGAAAGTACTGACACATCGCAGGGACTCGGGAGTGGACAACTGTCGTGACTGTAGTTACCTCCTTGATCCAGTGGCGGTACTCATTCACACCAAAAGTTTTTTTCATCCAAAGTCCATAAATGTAGCCTGAAATTCCCTTCAGCACCCATTCGTCGGACCTAGGCAAAAATTCAAACTATTAATTTTACTTATTTTCGTGTGCAGCACTGGGGTCCAACCCTAGCTCTGTGCCCCAGCGCTCTGGCCGGAGCGACCCTGAGTCCCTCGAGGGCCTCATGGCCACAAAGACCCCTGTAAAAGGCAGGGAGGACCCAGGGGCAGGCACTGTACGGCTGCACGCTGGGCTCCTCCGGGACTGACACCCAAGGCTTGCGCTGCCTCTCCCACCCACCCCGCGCGTGCGGGCTGCATGGCACAGCCAACAGACCCCAGTCCTCCGCGCCATCACCGCAGCCTGTCACTTCTCCAGGGAGAGGGAACCAACCGCATCACTCACACTGTCGTCCAGCCACACCACACAGGCGCAGCTCTCTGACAGGGGCACAACCCGAAGTCACACATGAAGAAGCTGCCCCTTCCAGCACCAAGAAAAGGCAGCTCAGGTCTACACGCTTGTTAGTATAATGCAGCCTGCGAACTGTTCAGAGACTGACCTGCGGCAAAGCGTCACCGCTGCATTTAACCTGAGCACTGAGGGTTCACTTGGGGAAAGCAACTGTCTTCCGAGGCCTGGCTGCTGTGGTAACTTGGCTCGAGGGCCCGCTGTGGCACGCGTGCCAGAGGCTCACCACCACCAGTATTAGGTGCCCTATGGGAGTCCTGCGCATTTCTTTAAGTGCATCTCAGGTGAAGCAGGCCAGTAAGTCCCTGCATCGTCACTGCCACTGCGGAGGACAAGCCGCCTCCCGCAGACTCCGGAACTTCCACTGCTCTGCACACTGTGACCACTATGGACGGATGCTGGGACTGTCACTATTTCCTAACACTCGGGTCCTGCACCTGCAGTCTTCGCGCAGTTCTTGCAGACTATTTTATCAGACTTTACCCTGGTTTTTATGGTCAATTACAGAAGTATCTATTCCACTTTTATGGCCAAAAGTAGATGACATTCAGACTGTCCTCCTTTAGATATAGAGTACTGTCTTCCAAATTAGCTATGTGTAACCAGGGCAGAGGTCAGCTCTCAGAGGGGAAGAGAGAGGGGGAGGGGGGGGGGAGGGGAGGGGAGAAAAGGAAGCGACCCTGGAGATTCCTCGGTCGGTAGCTCTGAACCTGGGAACGACTCGCTCACCAAGACATCCTTGATATGAAGCATCCAAAAAACTGCTGGGCCAAGGCCTGTGCCAGGCAGCGCCTCGTCAGAGGGGTCTCATCGATGATCATGGCACTGTGCAGGAGGTTGGTGCTGCAATTCACAAGGCGGGGGACCCGTTACAGCCAAAAAGTAAGCCACTCTTCAGTCAAGAAAACAATCACACTGTTAAATGGAACTTAAGCTAAACACAGAAGACAGAAATCAGAAGAGGCTTCCAAAGAGCTTCCTGATATCCCCACCTTTAGCTGGAATTGGGGTCATAATCTTAGCAACTTCTGCCTACAGCAAGAAAGATGAAGTCGGCACCGAGCACCACAGAAACACAGAGCTTTAGGGTGGTAGAAAAGGAGCTGACCCAGTGGGGTGCGGCTGTCTAATTTCAAAGATCTTAACAACACCCACGAACATTTTCACTCCATCATTCACTGTAAAGTACACCACCCCAGTGAACTTTTCTAACACACTCTGGAGAAGGCAGCAGCAGTATTATGCCTGTTTCTACAAAACTCAGACTTGGAACTTCCCAAAAAATAAAGGAAGAGACACAGGGAAGGGGACCAGGGGGGAGGGGGTGGGCGAAAATGCCCGTATGTCCATAATCCAGGCTGCTGGGAGGCTGAGGTGGGAGGACTGCAAGTTCAAAGCTAGGCTGGGCAACTCAGGGAGACCTTGGCTCAAGATTTAAAAATAAAGGGCCTGGGATTTAGTTCAGTGGTTCCGCCTCGCAAGTGTAAGGACCCAAGTTTGATCCCTGGTACCAAAAAAATTCTTTAAATAAAAATAAAAAGGGCTGGGGCTGCAGCTCTGCACGCGGTACAGTGATTATTGGGCATGTGTGAGGCGCTGGGTTCAAACCCCAGTACCACCAAAAACAATCATTCTCACAGTCGGTTTTTCCCACAAATTTCTGATGACATCAGTAAATTTTTAAATAGTATTAGAAAAACAGCCTTGTTACCTACATAATAATAATAAACATTTTTAAAAATGTAAACAGGAAAGAGTGTAAAAAAATATGGAAAATGCTAATATCAGTTAATTCTAGTTTAGAATGAGTTTTGAGTTACTTTAAAATTTTCTTCATGTTCTTCTAGATACTTAAAAGTTTAAAAACACTAGTTTTTGTTGGCTTGCTTTCTCTTGTTGTTTTACAAAGTCAACTACATCGAATTAAAGGAAAAAGTTCAACTTAAAGCTGATCAGAAAATGAGCGACTTTTCCTCCTACCATGACTCCAGTTTCGGCTTTTCAAACTTGAAGAGACACCAACCTGAAAATGCTCATGGACGCATACGCAGCCACTTCAACATAAGCCTCGTCAATGAACACGGTCTTGAAGCAGGAGTACGGGTACCGACATGTGAGGATCTCCTCATAAAACTCAAAGACTTCGTGGAGGTAGGATGTGGTGTGTTTAAGCAGCGGAAGAAGCTGGGGCAAGCAGAAATGAGTAACCTGAAAGTGAAGGGCAGAGAAGGTCAGCTGAGGAAGTACTGTGAGTATTTTAAACTTCCTAAATACCTCAAGTGTAAATGCTTATATAATCCGTAAGAAAATGTGTAAAATCAGTGATTACTTTTAGTCATGTTTGCAAAACACATATTCATTGTACTGAAAAATTAAATGCATGGTGGATTATTAGACTGTGAAATAATTAAGACTCACTGAAAATAATTCTGGTTTCACATGAAAATGACTTCCGATACGCCCACATAACAAGGCTTATTTTAGTTTCACCTCTTCTGTAGCTAAGCGAGTAGATAATGCACATGGTATAGCCCTCTTAGTCATTCTTGGTTGCCATTTTGTTTGCCTCTCTCTAGTACTGATGGAACCCAGGGCCTTGCACATGCTAGATGAGTGCTCGAACACAGAGCTTCTGTCCACCCCAGGCGGCCTGCTAGTGATTAATTCTGCACTCACTGCCAGTCCTAGTGTCGCATTTACTCCTTCTCTGTTACCTCAGCGACACGCTGAGGGCTGCAGGGAACTTACTGGGAGTCAGGAGATATAAAATGCTTGCGACAGAAACAGTAATCCTGGGCCGGGGATTTAGCTCAGTGGTGCCGCCGCCTGCCTCACAAGTGCAAGACCCAAATTCGATCCCTGGTACCAAAAAAAAAAGAAGAAACAGTGATCCTGATTTTCTTCTTAAATGTATCCCACCCGGGACACACAAGCATCACACTGTCTCCTGTGGCGACTGTGCAACGGTGACACAGACCACTCTGGGGAGAAGGCACAGTAACACTTCCCGCAGAGACGGAAAGCGAGGAGATCGCTGCGAATCAGACAGAAGCCTGACAGGTCCGGATAAGAAAGTCACAGCCCAAACAGAGTCAAGCATGGAATAAAATGTGTTGTAATTTAAGAAATATATAGGTAAACTACTCTGAATATTTTTAAATTTCAAAGTTGTTTTTTTTTGGGTTTTTTTTTTTTTTTGGTACCAGGGATTGAACTCCAGTCCTTGCGCTTGCAAGGCAGGCCACCGAACCACTGAGCTAAATCCCCGGCAAATTTCAAAGTTTTTAACATGGTGCTTAGCATTCCAAAAGATGTGATGCATCCTCCTTAGAGTACACTGATTTCTGCAACTAATTCTATTCCTTACTTAGGTCATTTTTTCCTTAGCACAATTTATGCACATGGTTTTCCCTTATCTCTGGTGTCTGAAAAACTACAAACTCAAAATCACAGAGTAAGTTTTATTCCCACATCAACAAATTCAGAGGCAAAGAGAAAAGCCAAGGCAGGGTTAGAATTCTGGTCAGCCAACTCAGGAAGACTTCTCTCCCTCTGAAACAAGCTCACTAGAGCAGCCACATCACCGATGTAACGTGAACATGTTCTGTCTAAGCTGGAAGTTAACAGTTTGCTGTGACCACCCTCTTCCCATCAGTGAGGGGGTGGAATGAGAGAGGGAGGGGAGGGCAGTGGGGGAGGGCAGAGT
>NW_022900917.1:5616777-5623960 GCF_012274545.1 Fukomys damarensis | reverse complement strand
GGGGGTAGAGGGAGGGAGGGGAGGGCAGTGCGGGAGGGCAGAGTGGAGGAGAGAGGGGAGGGCAGTGGGGGGAGCGGCTGCAGTTCACCTCATGCATGTAAGGGTCCACGAGGATCTCAAAAGGGCCAATGGCCAGAGAGATGTTGGATGCCGCAGTGGGGATGGTGAGCATGTAGTGGAAGGTCTTCTTCCTCATGTCATGGGTGTACACGGTCTCCACCAGGTCGCCATTGGAGACGGCCACCATGGCGGCATCCACTGTGAACTCCAACTTCCACGTGCACAGTTCAGAGTAGGAATCCACACATGGGAACCAAAACCTAAAGTCAAGAGGACAGAGTGGAGAGTACACCACAAGTGAGCTCTGTCTCCCCACGTCTAAGTTATAGTAACATTTCTATCTGGCCAATGAAACTCTTCACTTTGCAACTTGAAAGAATCTTACTAAGGGCCGGGGATGTAGCTCAGTGTGCTACAGCCTGCCTCACAAGCACAAGGTCCCAAGTTCACTCCCCGGTACCAAAAAGAATCGTATTAAAAACTCTACTTCAAGGATCATTTGGTAATGTTCACAAAATACATCAGTGTTAGCTCCAGCTTAAACCCTAGAAAATTAATCAATTCTTAGATTCCTACTTTTAAATTAAAAAGTTTTAATTTGTATATTCACACCTGCCAGTTTTTTCATAGCATTCATGTTAGGAAACTAAAAACAGTTTTAAAATGTATTTCATATTCAGAATCTATTCCATGAGTTAGGAAACTGCTTTTTATTGGTGCATATAACACACTGTATAAATTAAAATTGAATGCTGACAAAGCCAGATATACAATTTATTTTTGGCTTTCTATTAATTTAGGTCGGTCCTACCATGTGCTTGGGTCAGTAACATTTGTTATGGAAACATAAACGAGTGTAAGACATCATTCTAAGGAGAGTACACATACTAAAAGGCTTCAGTAGTCGGTAATGAACTAGAAGACCATGAGAATGAATAAAAGTGGGTACTACTGCACAAAACATGCAGGTAAATCTCACTTCCAAGGTTGACCAAAACAAGCCAGATATAAGGAGCATAAAGCAGATGATTCCATTTACATAAAGCTCAAAAGCAAGTGTAATAACCAGTGGCACTGCAGAAAAACAGGAAGCTGGACAGAGAATGCTGGGAACAGCGAAAGCGGTGAGATGGTACAAACACCGTCCTACCTGACTGCAGATCAGATGATTTGTTCACTTGTGAAAATTTATTCAGCTTACAATTTGTGCTATTTCCTATATACATGTTCTACTTCAAAGTGAAATTAAAGAAAAGAATCAAGTAAGATGGTTATTCCACAACACTACATGTGAAAGGACAGAAGAGGAAGACACAGACTATGCATGAGTTTGGGAAAATCAAACTCACACTTTGTCTTTACACTAAATGAATGTACTGCATATGTATGCACAGAACAAGAGCACCGGGAAAAATAATTCATTGGAAGAGCTGATTATGATGTACCTTGTGGAATTCTGGTAGCCACAGGAAAAGACGTGAGCACCCCTCTCAGCCATGCTCCCCTCTACACTGGGCACCACGAAGTGCAGGCCTCCTTTTGGCTGATCCAGGGAGAAATTAATGTGTATCTTCAGGACTTTTAATTCTGCAACAGAAAAACCACACCCACTGCTGCATGAACAAGTAACAGGAGCCTGCATGACACGGGCGGTCACACAGAGAGCATGGGCCGGGACTCCAAGCCTGAACTGTACGCTCAGCCTCCCTGCTCACGCAGCCCCAGCTTCAGGCCTCTCTCACCTTGCGCCAACTCCGCAGCCTGCCTCCGCCAGCGTCCCTGCTGCCCCCACCGACCTAATCAGCACAGTTCTGCTCTCCCTACTCTCAGCAGAGTGTCTGATTCCCCAACCGACACTTAAGGCTTCCTCATGCCACTCCAAAGTTCACTTTTCCAGTTTCATCTTCTTTAACATTTCCCTGGAAAGCATTAACTTGAGACTTTGGAGTTAAAAGAAAGAGGGGTGAGGTTGCTTAGGAGTCCCCAGAATTTGCATGATGATTTCTGTATATTAAGCACATCAGCCCTTGGGAGGCTTAGGGAGGAGGATTGTTACAAGTTTAAGGCTAGCCTGGGCTACATAGCAAGAACCTGTTTCAAATAAAGCAAACAATCAAAAAAAGTTGCTTTTATTAAAATTTTAAAATATTTATCTGGGCGTGGTGCCTCATACCTATAATCCCAGCACTCGGGAGGCTGAGGCAGGAGGATCGCTGTGAGTTCAAGACCAGCCTGGGCTACATAGTGAGTTGCAGGTCAGTCTCAACTACATAATGAGACCCTGTCTCAAAAAAACTAAAAAAAATTTAATTGCCCCCAAATATAATCATCTGAACTCATAGTGCTGAACCTCTATGCCTGTGCCCTAAATTGGCTAATCCCTCTCCACAACCTCCCCTGGCCTCACAGATACAGAAAGCAAAAACAAACGTTTGCCTTCTTATCTTGGCTAATTTTCATAAAATGAGGGCAGACAGAGCTGTCATACATGCCTGCAGTGGCCACAACGTGACATGAAATGAAATGAAGATTCAGGAAGGATCGGCCTACGAGGGAGAATGGAGCCGGAGCCACATCTCTAGCTCTGCCTGCCAGGACTCAGCCGACAGAGCTGCAGGGGGTGGGTGGCCACCTCTTCCCCTGCTGTCCTCGGCGGACAACTCTGTGAGACCTTTCCACTGCGGGATGCCACCATTCTAACTGACTCCACACTGCACAGGCTCCTGGATCCCGACAAACTGTCCCATCCATATGATTTTTAGAACATCTTTTGCTCTGAGAATAATAGCAGAATTGGCTGGATGGAGCTCAGTGGTGGTCCCTGGACCTGGCATCTACCAAAACCGAGGTCCTGTGCTCAGCAGCGCAAACCCCGTACCAACAGGGAGACGGCTGAGTGGTATATTCCTGTCAGCCAGGCTCCCCAACAAGAGCGTTCCCAGGCCCTTCTCTAGTTCCACTCATGACCTAGCTTCCATCCACTTTTATGTAGCGCTGTCTGGGCCCTGAATCTGCACGCTGCGCAGACAGGGTGCTCTGGCGCTTTACCATCCACGTGTTTCCACAGCTCAGACGGAACCTTAATGCAAAGCTCTCCATTGCCCGCGTCAGGATCCACTGCACTGACCGCAGCTGCATATGCATTGGAAAAATAATTGAGATTTCTCCTGGGAGGAAAGACAAAGTTTAATTACAACAAGCCACGCATTTCACCAAGAGTTCTCTCTCTCACTTTTTTTTCCAGTACCGGGGATCGAACTCAGGACCTTGCCCTTGCAAGGCAGGTGTGGTGCCACTGCGCTAAGTCCCCGGCCAAGCAAGAGTTCTCTCCAGTATCATTTGACACCAAGAGTCTATAAGCATTGCACCTTACTACAAAATGTGCTAGCGTGCTCTTGAGCCAAGTAACTACTGCTCTACTCAGCATGTTAGACACTATGAACTGTAAATGCAGTGGCTCATGCATGTTCTACCCGCTAATGTGACCGTTGCTGTTATGTTCATCTTCTCTTCGTTCATCTTGGAATCTCAAAGTCACTGTACTTTTCCAGTAAAGTGCAAGCGATACATGCATAACTGAAAAATAATTATTCTTCACCTATGTGGCTGAAATTGGAAAGGGCTCAATAAGCTTTATAATTTGACAATAATAAAGGGGTCTAAAGCAAAGTCGGTGATACCAGCCCCACCCCCTGCTGGAGCAGAACCGCCCTGGCTCAATGGCAGGAGGAGCTCCGGCCCCTCCCGCGTGCTCGCCATCAGGAAGCACTGAGAAGTCCGCTCCACCATCACATGGCCTGATCGCCCACCAGATGAACACAGGAAACCCTACGTTTCTTCATCTACTTCCAACTTCCTTCCTGGGTGCACGTATCACATCTCCTCACTGGAATTAGAGAGCAGGGGAGCAGGACGAAAGTCCCCAGCACACCTCTGTGGCTGCATCCGGCCACAGGGCACAGCACAGGGAAGTCGAGGGACCGGCCTAACTTCAGCCTGAACCAGTTACTTCAGAGGCCTCACTCTGCAGAGGCCATTTCTCTGCATCTCCATCTGCCTCTACCACTCAGAATGGAATACACCTGGCTTCCACACCTCTTCAGAGTAACAGCTACCTGCATACAGTCCTGAGAGGAAACAGTCGTCTCACTCTTTGAGCAAGTTTTCTCCATTCCATAGGTATGGAAAATAAAAGGCTCCATCCTGGAGCCAGTAACTCCAAGACATGGGTCTGACTGGGCTCCCACAGCCCGAGTGCTGCGCCACCGTGAGCTGAGTGAGGCTCAACAGCCTGTCTGTCTCTCTGGGTCACCGTGCAGTGACAGTCATGCTGGCTTCCTTTCGGAGTGCAGTTCTAACCATTTTAACACATGTGCAGATGCAGGCAGCTGCCACCACACACAGCTCATCACCCAGAAAGTCCCTGTCGCTATCCCTTGTCCCTCGAGAAGTAACACAGAACGTCGCCTGGGGAGACTAAACACAACCGCTTGTCACCTGTGTCCGTGACCCACGCCTGACCACCGAGCGTGACACGGTGCAGTGTGCAGTGCACTTTCCTCACACCGGCTGAGGGACATTTAGGCGGCTTCCAACTTTTACTCATCCCAAGGACCACTATGAGCAGCCACACAGGTTTTGGGGGCCGCAAGCTTCCCTCCTGCAGCATAAACATCAGGCGCGGGACCTCTGAGTCACACAGTGACCACATGTTTAGCTCTCAGAATCTGCACCTGCTCCAAAACAGCTGCCAGGATCTTTCCAACAATGGACGAATGTGCCAGTGGCTGCAAGTCCTGGCCAGCAATTAACTTCAAAGACTATCTTATCTACACTTTAAAATGCCTTTTCAATAAAATTTCAAATATGTGACATCAGATTGCTGAAAATGTTTGTCCTTCCCCTTTCAGTGATCTCTGAAATTAAGAAATAAAAAGATAAGGGGCTAGGACACAGTGGTAGAGTTTACAAAGCATGCACAGCCCTGGTTCAGTCCCAAACACCAAGAAAAGAAAAAGGGCCGGGGATTTAGCTCAGTGGTTCCACTGCCTACCTTGCAAGCACAATGTCCTGAGTTCGATCCCTGGTGCCAAAAAAGAAAAAAGAGAAGAGAAGGTAACTTG
This sequence comes from Fukomys damarensis, assembly GCF_012274545.1. Classification (NCBI taxonomy): domain Eukaryota; kingdom Metazoa; phylum Chordata; class Mammalia; order Rodentia; family Bathyergidae; genus Fukomys; species Fukomys damarensis. The sequence continues at coordinate 5,618,777 of NW_022900917.1, read as the reverse complement.
TTCATAACTGAACACCAGATATTGTTCTGGTTCATATCCCCAAGAGCCTCAGGTACCTACAGGCATGCACCACCGCTCCTGGCAAAAAAAAACAAAACAGTTTTTAACAATCAGTGTAGCTGCACAGTTCCCTTACTCATCTATGGCCTTATGTCCATTGCCTCGTTTTGATGGAAATAAAGAGACAGGAACTAAACTGATTCTAGAAATTTGGGGAAATCAAGACAACAAGGAAAATAAAAATGTCTTCTCAAAGTAGCAAAGTCTCTGCAGGGGGAGGAAGAAAGAAGCGGGAAGATGTCAGCCACTGCTGGCTACCCATCCACAGAGCATCTCACTGGTAAAGTCTACATCCATCTTACAACGAAGGAGAGAGAAGCACAGCGAACAACAGAAACCAAAACAAGGCCAAAAACACACCAGAGAGCCACAGTGGCTACGGAGGCCCAGTGGAATCTACCTGTACTATGAGATCCAATCACACAATGCATCTGGAGACTTCAAGCACTAAAGTTATGCTACTGGGGAACTACAAACCAAAAGTGGTCTAAAAATCTGTAAATGTTACATAACTATGATGGTTTTCAGTTGTTGGAAGTAATTTAACAAGCTGGCTTACATCAGCTGGAAAAAAAGAAATGCCTCTTAGCATGTTCTCTAAATGTTTCCTTTCCATACATCCCCGCACAGCTCAGAAGTGCTGAACGGAAACAAACCTTCACACGACTCTCACCAAACCAGAGCACCCAGAACGGAAAACAAGTAAGAAGAAAGGTGGCAGGGCAGTGGTCTACTGGAAGATACTCAGATGCACAGAAGATCAAAGGACCACTGAACCTGAAGTTTTGTTTCTAATTCAAAATTTTAGCTTTATTGGAAATTTTAGTGTCTGTTATGACAAAGGAACGGGCCAAGACCTTCAGCATCTGCCTGCCAAGGGTCCCTCAGAAATACTCATGTCACCCCAGGAGACATTTTTCACATCCACTGCCAAGAAAAGCAGCAGTGTTTCTTCTAACTGGTGTGTTTCTGTCTTGTGTCCCTTGAGTCTCATAAAAACAATACTGTTTCCCTCTTTGTTATGACAACCAAACATCTCCAAACCAAACCCGCAGTTTTCCTCAGAATTGTGAGAGTGTAGCCCCTGACTTATTATTTCCTCTTCATGCTAACTACATTAGCTACTTTTTAAAACTTTTTTCTATTAAAACTCTAAAACAAACTGCAAACCCTTTTTGAACAAGTCAGAGAACAGATAAACACCATAAAAATAACAAATATCATCTCTCTAACTCAGATTCTAGAGCCAGGCAGGAAAGAAAAAAAATCAAGCATTTACTAAGTGACAGTGCCCAACAGGACTCCTCCTTCAGCTGGAAGGAAAATGTAAACACAGCTTAGGTCTTCCAATTCTTACCTAGCCTGGGAAAAGACTGCTGTGACTTCCTTTAGTTACAACACTAAGTGATAAGGCATCAGCCCTTTCGTTGGAGAAAACTTGTTTGAACTCAACTGGATACACCGAAGGTCAACTTTGTTCCACAATGGCCGGCTGGCCCTGCAGCTGCACGGTGACAGATCGTTCTGAGTTCTGGGCAGCAACGGCCTGTGGGCCTGTACACAGACCATTTTCCTCCTGTGGGAGATGCTGCTGTAACAACCCTTTTCCTGTCAACTCTACAAGTGTCTATGAAAGCAACAATTCAGGACTAATTCAGAGCCCAGCACTATCCTCCGCCCCTTCTCTAAGCCTGAGCGTCTACACAGTGAGCGGTTTAGAACTGTGGCCAAACACACAAAGGATGCTGCAGCTGAGTGACGTCCAGGAAAGACAACCTCAAAGAAACATCACCAGATCTGACCTGCGGCTCAAAACGGCCATTAAAAGAAAAAAACAGGGGCCGGGGATTTAGCTCAGCGGTTCGGAGGCCTGTCTTGCAAGCACAAGGACCCAAGTTCAATCCCCAGTACCAAAAAAAAAAAAAAAAAAAAAAAAAAAA
>NW_022900917.1:5611778-5616744 GCF_012274545.1 Fukomys damarensis | reverse complement strand
CAAAAAAAAAAAAAAAAAAAAAAAAAAAAAAAATACAGCCATGAAAGGGAAATGTTTTGAACAGATTTGGGACACCAAGACAGCCACAGCAGCGCAACTACAGACACTCACCCCGAGCTGCTCCAGAAAGCAACAAGAACAATGGGATAAGCATGGCCCAAGGAGGGGCGTTAACATCATTGTCTTTCACTTTCACTGTAATCATTTTTAAAAGTTTAAATATTCAACATACAGTCTGCCAAGAAATATATGTATTAGGAAAAGAAAACCTGGATGTATATTTTGATTCTGAACTTACTGAGGCATCATGAGATTAATACGAGTTACCTGTGGCCTCTACAATTACAAGAGGTGCTCCAAGTGGTAGCCAGGAGCTTCCAGGCATTTATTAGTACAGAGAACTGCCGATGTGTGGGTACATGTTTTCGGCACACTCTAGATTTCTGATCACACCTTGTAAACCGATGATTACCTAGGGTCACACATTTTTTTCTAAAAATAAGCCTTCTTTCTCAACCTTCCCAGTGCAGTGGACCCCAAGCTTCAGCTCATCACAAACCCCCAGGCAGCTCAGTAACATAAACAGCAGGCTCCCGCTGCCAGGTGTTTAATGGGCAGTGATAGGCAAGTCTGTCCCACAGCGTACTTTGAGAACTGCTGCCTAGCCAGGCGTGGCGGCTCACACCTGTAATCCCAGCACTTGGGAGGCTGAGGCAGGAGGATCGCTGTGAGGTCAAGACCAGCCTGGGCTACCTAGTGAGTTCCAGGTCAGTCTCAAATAATCAAAAAAAACAAACAAAAAAAAAGGGAACTGCTGCCTTAAGCAAAATTATACATGCTATGCTTGTCAAAATGTCATTTTAATTAAAACAAGGTTATAACCCCAGCTTGGTACTGTATCCCAAACCACAGAGAGCACAGAAAGTGACAGAAGCCAATGCCATCAAAACTTTGAAAGAAACGAGTGCCCTCTAATAGCTGACATTGTTGCAGATAATGTTTGACAAGCTATTTTAAAGCAGCCAACACCATTATGGAACATTTTTAGTTAGGCTCTGGTCTAAAGGGCATGGTGATCATCCCTGCCACTGGAAACTTCTGTCCTTTGGTTCCTCTGGCAGCACTGAGGAATGAAGCCAGGGCTCTGTACATGCTATCCGAGTGCTGTACTGCTGAGCCACATCCGTAACTTGAAAACATTTGATATTTATGAACTGGTTCCAAAAACAAAAAACAGGAAATGGCTAAAAAATTTAATGCTCCTAGCCAGGCACAGAGATGTGTACCTGTAATACCAGCACTTGGGAGTCTGAGACAGGAGGATAACAGTAAATTCAAGGCCAGCCTGGACTACATAGTCAGCTCAAGCCCAGTCTGAACTACACTGCAAGACCCTGCCTCAAAAAACCAAAAGAATGGGCTGGCAATTTAGCCCAGTGGTGCCACATCTGCCTCGCAAGCGCAAGGTCCTGAGTTCAACCCCCAGTACCAAGAAAAAAAAAGGGGGGAAATAAAATTAAAATTCCTACATAGTACTTTCTTAAAATTGTAGTCTAAGGAAAGAATAATTCACTATATCATAGAAAACTAGCAAAATCACCTGATCCAAATGTGCAGAGTAGTAAATCAACAGGTTATAAAAAAAAAAAGGGAAACCTGAGTCTAACAACAATCTGAGAAAAATCTATTAAGAAACATTAGTTGAGGGCCTGGGATTTAGCTCAGTGGTTCTACCACCTGGCTTACAAGCACAAGGACCTGAGTTCGATCCCTGGTACCAAAAAAAAAAAAAGGAAAAAGAAAAAAGAAAAGAAACATTAGTTGAATCATGAAAAACAGCAACAAGATTGTTAAAAATGTTGATCTTTAAAGCATACAACTTACTGTTTTGATTCACTGTGACACACTTCTAAGGTTGGATCATTATAAATGAAAGCCGCCTCTAAATCATTGATCCTTACTCGGTATATTCTACACTGTTTGCTGTTCAACTTGATCCTATTCAAGTTTGCGACTGTAGGAAATATAGTCAGTTCCACAAATCCCTGTAAAAACAAAGGGTAAGAGCTTTGTTATAAAGATTGGTGTGCTGCACAGTACATTCCTTTGATTTCTGCTAACTTGCTACACACTTACTACACCTCAGGGGGAGGACCCCAGACAGTCACACACACAGAGCTGACCACACGTTTTAACTTCAAACACGAATGTCTCCCTGACCGAATCGTAAGAGTCATGCATACTTTGTCATCCTGGAGGTTCACACACACTATCAGTAAAAATTAAGGCATCTGTTAAAAGAAAAAGAAAAGGACTCACTACCTTCAAGTACAAGGATTTCTGGACAGACTGGAACCCAGACAGGAAAGAGGAAGAGGAAACAACAGAAGAGAAGTAGAACCAAAGCCACGAGACCGGCAAGGGAAAGAATGTGGATGGAGACTTCAACTCAAAGTACAGCAATGAGGGTGTACGGCCTCACAGCCACTTCCCAGACCCACACAGGGTCAGTCCCCGAAGAGTGTCCCTGGAGGGAGTGGGAAAGGAAAAGACCTAACCCTTTCTGAGCTTCCTGGTTCTGAACTAACATCATACCTCAAGTCCCAGAGCACCACCATAACCCTTATGTCAACTAAAAAGGGCTGGGATCAGAGTCCTGGGTGGTCACACACCACGCTCCCACAGGGGAATGACAATGACCTCCCTTGCCCCACGACACACCGCAGACACTTCAGTAACTGGTTAAGAGCCACCTGGGTTCCTGTCCCATGGAGTCAGGGCCAAGCAGAAACTCCCAGACTGCCCATTCTGTTCCTCGACAGTGAACCAAGGCAACTAGACGTGCTGGGGATGTGCAGAGATCAGTGCCACAAAAGACTGAAAACATTCTGACCAGAGGTTCCTCTCTGCCAGGCTGAGGCACGCTGTAGTTTCATTCCTCTGTTAACACTTCTGTGCAACCCGAACAAAGTCATTTAACCTCATTCTTTCTCTAGAAAGTTAAGAGTAGAGTATTACCTACGTGAAGACGTTACTGTGAAGATTCCATGAGTTAACACTCAAATACCTCAGGAAAGTGCCTTAGCACCGCTGCCTCTGCCTCAAATCACCCAGAATTTACGGAAAGCTCACATGCCTTCCTAGGTCTCAGACTCTGTGGTCACCGCAACTCAGTCATAGTGTAAACTCTTCCTACTCCACTTTCACGAATGCTAACTTTATTAAGGGCTTCCCTTCTGACTTCAGTTAATATTGTAACCTCCTAAATCCTCAAACCTTCCCTTCACAATTCAGACAAAATGCTATTCCTAAGTATCCCACAGTGAGATACGAGGAAAATAGTAATCTGTGAGGAATACTGCAGAAGGAATTCCATAAATGAGCACGCTAGGCTTAATGAACAAGGTAGGAGCTTTATCTGAGCTGTATGGTTCATATGAAAGTTTATTCTTGCCAGGCGTGGTGGTGCACGCTGTAATCCCAGCACTCAGGAGGACCGGACAGTAGCTGAGAGTTCAAGGCCTGCCTGGACTACAACAATGCCACTGTCTCAAAAAGAAAAAAAAAGATTATTCTTTTCTGTGTTTACAGCTAATCCCAAGGAAACACAGACATGGGCAACAAGTATGAGGGAGAAGTGGATCCTGCTCTTCAAGGAAAACTAGCCCTAAGATTTGAATCTATTTAATATAGGTACAGAGGTACCTACAGTACCTTAAACACTCAGGTTCTCAATGATTTTCCCAGAGTGGATTATGTCAGCAACTCATATATTGAAAAAGTGGTATGGGGGGCACGAGACCTCAAATGCTCTATTCAAAACCTCACTGCAAAGCAATGGCACCAAAACCACTGCAGCCAGGTCAGCAAACAAAAGTGGCCTCTTGGAAGCCAAGTCAAGCAGTAAGAGTACAAATTTTAATTTTTCCACGAGAGAAATCTCACTATGAGCTTATTCTTGTTTTAAGCACAACTCCAAAATGCTTGGTTTGATACTGCACAACATAAAATCAGAAAAATAAAACTTTTAGTCAGAGAAGAGACAAAGAATGAATGAGAATCCTGAGGCAACACATAGAACCAAAGGATCTTGGAGTCAGACCCGAACTCTAACTCCTGCCTATTCTTGAAAATTAGCCCTAAGATTTTAGGAAGACTATAAAGTGACGTGAAAGGCAGCTCACTACTCTTTATAATTTAGGAATATAAACTTACCACAACCGATTTTCTCTGGAAATTTATGTTGGTGATGCAGACAACCTGATGAGTTGTACATTAAAAAATATAAAAAAGAAAAAATACTATTATTAAATGAGAGCACAAGTGCATCCTGGGATAAATAAGGACTATGTTCAAAGGAACTGGAAATCACACATCAATCTTTTCATTTAAAAACCCTACAAGTGGGGCAAGGTGGCACGGTGCCCTGTCACCCCAGAACTTGGGAGGCTGACGCAGGAAGATTGATGCCGTTGCCAAGCCAACCAGGGCTACACAGTGAGTTCAAGGCTATCCTGGACTACATAAAGAGATCCAGTTTCAAAAAATACATAAACAACTAATAAATTCCTACAAAGTAGAATAGTCTATTTTAAATCCAGCGAGAATCCCAAGTACAGAGTTCTCCTGAAAGAAGTACAGGGGCTTATTAACCTAAGGAACTAAATCCGGTAAATAGCACTCATTCATAATTTTCATCCCAAAACACCCTTCCCATCCCAGGGAGAGGAACTGGGGTCCCCACCAGGATTCCCGGGTCTCCCAGGTCAGTTGCAAGCAATCCCATAATGAAAACAAAGCCCCAGGGGGAGACGAAGCGATACTTATAATTTATAGGGCCTCGGGCTCTCGAAGCCCTTGTCTCCCTTTTTCTTGTTCATCCTGGGGGGCTCGGAGCCGGTCGGCGGCATGAGGCGGGCCCGCGGCGCATTCCCGGTCCCAGCACTGCACTGTGTGGGTCGCGCCC
>NW_022900917.1:5591174-5611708 GCF_012274545.1 Fukomys damarensis | reverse complement strand
CGGGTTCCCGCGGCCTCAAACGCGCCAGCCGCCGGCACCGAGCTCCTGTCACAGGGACGCGCCTCTCCACAGCCACTCAAGGCACCCGCAGGCCGCCATCTTGCGCATGACCTCTGACCTCGGCGTAAGCGGAAGTGAGGCGGGGCCTACACAGAAGGCGCGTCTTGGGGAGGAGTCTTGGTCTGCGCGGAGTGACGCTGAGCGAGAGAACCTTCGGCGAGCGAGGCGGACCCGCCGGAAAGGACTGGAGGGGACGACGAGACTAAAAGGATGAAGGCCAGCGCGTGCGCAGAGAGCGTGCGGCGCAGGTCTGACGAGAGCCGCGCGGGAGCGGGTGAAGGGGAGGCCGGTCAAGTCACTCCCCAGAGCAGGGGCGCGAGATGTGGCCGCGCGCGGGTGGATGTGTCAGTGCCCAGGGGTTTGCGAGGAGAAAACTGTGCCGAAAGAGCGCGCAGTGCTGCAGGCGTGCGTGCACAGTATACGGTGTGCATGTGCAGCAAAGTGCTCACACGTGTTATACGTGCATAGTAATATATACAACATGGTGTATGTACAGCGACGTGCATACATAGTGATATACAGCATTGGCATATGTGTACAGCTGTGTTCATACATGTATAGTAATATACTCATACATGTAAAGTTTGTTTTGTGGGGTTTGTTGTTTTTGTTTTGTGTTTTTGAGACAAGGTCTTGCTATGTAGCTCAGGCTAGCCTTGAACTTACAATGTATACCCAATGTATACTCAAACTCAGAGCAGTCTTCCTATCTCAGCCTCCCAAGTGGTCTGTGGCACCATGCTTGGCCTCATACATACAACATATGCATATACACATAGTGACAAAAAGTGGTATATATGTATAGCTACATATATTGTATACATATATAGTAGTATACATATAAAGTGGTATGTATGTACAGCCATGTTCATACATATATATATATATATATAATATGTAACATTGGGTATATGCGCAGCTACGTTCATAAGTATATAGTAATATACATGGAACATGTGTGTATGTACAACTATTCACACACATGTAGCAATATGCATAAAACATGTATAAATATACAGTTATGTTCATACATATATAGTAATACATATAACATGGTATATAGGTACAGCTTTGTTCAAAATATACAGTAATATACATGTGGAATTGAAGCAAGGCTTAAAAAGAAGGAAAAACAAGTTTTCCCCAACCCAAGCAATTTCCCTTTAGTCTTCCCCCTCCCTGTGGCTGCTGTTCTATGTCCTATCAACTTTGCTCCTAGAAGTAATGATTTCACAACATCCTGTTTTGTTTTGTTTTGTTTTTTTGGTACCAGGGATCAAACTCAAGTCCTTGTGCTTGCCAGGCAGGCGCCAGAACCACAGCTAAATCCCTAGCCCAACATCCTGTTTTTATACATTCTGTTTCCCTTCACCCATTCAAGGCCACCAAGATGTGCTAAGTTGCAAAATGTCACTATTTGAGTAACTGCCTTTGTTCTGCTTCTGTAAACTTGCTTGCCTGCCAACAAGTTTTATGCCGTTAGGTGAACCAACCCCTCTTTGGCAACATGTGTAAAACTAGAGCCCTTCCTTTGTTCTGGGCTCAGCCTTTGGATTTGAACCCACTGAGCTGGTGGCACATCCTGTTATACCTTGAATTTAGGAGCCCCCCACAAAGCCTCATGTGAATGAGGTGGGGGTTTTTCAGTGGTGGCTGGATCTAGAGTATGTGATACCAGAATTCATGGTACAATTCTAGGCTCAAAGGCCCTAGGATTAAGGGTGTGAGTGCTACCTGCTCTAAGTAGCCTAGGTAAGATAGATGGGGCTGGCCAGGGGTTTAGCTCAGTGGTGCTGCCTTCTGCCTTGCAAGAGAAGGACCTGAGTTTGATCCCTGGTACCACAAAAAAAACCAAGATAGATGGGGTTAGGAAAATGCTTTTAACGTCCTTTGTTGCTTTTGCTACCATGTTGGCACCATGAACTATTTCTCCTCTGCAATGCCCCTCTACCATGAGCTACTCTGCCTTACAGCCAGCTGATTATGGACTGAAACTTCTACAAACTGCGAGCTAAATAAACTCTTTCCCCTTTGATATTTGAATGTCAGGTATTTTGTCTTAGCAGTGAGAGAAGAGTAATTTAAGACACCTGTTTCACCCACGGGTATCTTAGTATGGACTGTACACTGAGCAAGTGTGCAGCCAACCAAGATTAACACCAGTCCACATAAGGCTTATGAAGGCACCCCACATACGGTAGCGAAGTTGGGGGTCCAAGTTCTGGCTCATAGGAACCCTGTGGTTGTTAAGCGGCACCAGAAAACTCCCATGATGGGGGTGATCTAATGGTTTGAAAGCAAAAATGATTGAGAGAGTGATTTGCACCACAACAGGGAGGAGATGGGAGGAAAAGAATCGAACTCCACCCCGTTAGAATGTATGTTAAAGAACTTTAAGAAAGACTACGTGGGAACTATGGAGTAAGGCTGACATCCAAGAGGTTGAGAATTCTTTGTGAAGTTGGCTGGCCTTCCTTTGATGTTGGATGGCCAGCTGAAGGTACAGTAGACAGAGGGATGGTTGTGTTTGTACATCATGTGATGGCCAGGGGCAGAGGACATTCGGGGTATCCAGACCAGTTTCCTTACATTGACTCACGGCTGAGTATAGTCCAGACCCGACCCATCCGGCTATAGCCCTGTCTGGTGGCATATTACAAAATACTTACGGCCCAAGCTGAACCTAATATAAAAGGGATAGAGGATTCAGCCTTACTGCGTGCCACAGGGACAAAGGAAAGGCAGCATAAAGAGCAAGAAAAATTGGTTCTGCAAGAGCTGCCAGAGGAGACAAAGATCCTACCCCCTTTTACTCCAGTCTACCCCACCCTTACCAAGACCAGCCACAGGGAAGCAGGATCAGATGACAGCAAGTCTGAGGTGTCACTAGAGAGGAAAAGAATCAGAGCCACTGCCCCAGGAGATAACTGAAGGAGGCCCAAATGAACAAGCTAGTTGCCCCCGATCAGGCTGTGCAAGGACTTTCCTGATGCCCCTTTGGAAAACTAGGGGCCCAGGCCAGGTGTGGTGGCACACGCCTGTAATCCCAGCACTAGGGAGGCTGAGGCAGGAGGATCACTGTGAGTTTGAGGCCAGCCTGGGCTACATAGTGAGTTCCAAGTCAGTCTCAACTACATAGTGAGACCCTGTCTCAAAAAAAAAAAAAGAAAGAAAAAAAGAAAGAAAGAAAAAAAGAAAGAAAGAAAAAAAGAAAGAAAGAAAAAAAGAAAGAAAGAAAAAAAGAAAGAAAGAAAAAAAGAAAGAAAGAAAAAAAGAAAGAAAGAAAAAAAGAAAGAAAGAAAAAAAGAAAGAAAGAAAAAAAGAAAGAAAGAAAAAAAGAAAGAAAGAAAGAAAGAAAGAAAGAAAAGAAAACTAGGGGCCCATTTCTTATGACATGGGAAGCCAAATCCAAGGAGGACAATGGAGCTTTATCTACCATCCCTTCTCAACCACTGAGCTCCTTAACTAGAAACACCATACTCCCTTCTACATGGAGATCTAGGCTCTTAAAGATGTGATGCAGTCCATCTTCCAGATTCATGATCCAACCTGGCCAGGTTGCAAACAGCTTCTCCTGATGCTGTTTAACACTGAAGAGCATGGAAGTGACTCCAGCAGCCCTCCGCTGATTGGAAAATAATGCCCCAGCAGGCGTGATGGATGTTCAAACCTACACTCAGGACCAAGTCCCTCAGTGGGACCCCAATGATGCAACTTAGTTGCAGCACTTGCAGAGGTACAGAGAGGCTCCCTTAGAAGGCCTCTTAAAGGAGAGCAGAAAGAAAGCAGTAAGTATAGGAAAGATCTCAGAAATACACCAGGGAACTGATGACAAGTCCCAGCCCAGAGAGGCTCTGTGAGGCATTCCGGCTCTATACCCCATTCAGTCCAGAGGCCACTGAGATTCAGCACATAGTGAACACAGCCTTTGTGGGGTAGGCTGAGTGAGACATCAGGTGAAAACTACAGAAGCTAGAGGGTTTTGCTGGCATGAATGCAACCCAGCTTTTAGAGGCGGCCACCAACATGTACATCAACCATGAGGCCAAGTGGGAAGCTCCTTGGAGCTCAAAAAAGAAGTAGACTTCCTGATGGCAGTGCCTGTGGGAAAGCGAACAGAAGTTGCAAAAGGGCTGGATGCAGGCATGGTTGAGGAAGGGGCCAGATTTGGGCAGGACCTAGAAATCAGGCAAGGCTAAAACAGGATCAATGTGCACAATGGAAAAAATAAAATAAAATAAAAGCATTGGGAAAATGAATGCCCAGAAAACGATGGTGGAGATGGTGAGAATTATAAAACCAGAGTACTTCCCGTTAAAGGCTAACTCCTCCAGAAGGAGCCAGATCCAGACCTCATCGGACTGGCAGGAATTGAAGGTTGTGTGCACTAAGCAAGACCAGGCTCCATCTCCTTAAGGAGCCCAGGCCACACAGTGGTGAGCCAGTTGATGGACTTTATGGTAAATAGTGGGCTGAGCATCAGGTAGGGACACAACCCATTGTGCCGTTATCCAAAGAACGTGACTAGTGTCTGGGTCTCTGAGGTCCCAGAAAAGAGGCCATTTTGCCAACCCAAAAGGTATGTCATAGAGGGACAAGAGGTCCAACATGAATTCCTGTGTTTCCCAAATTGTCCCGTTTCCCTGCTAGGAAGAGACCTCCAAAAACTACACGCCCAAATTACCTTTGGGCCACAGGGAAATATGAACTAAGTCTGACTCATTTGGGGGCCATGGTGTTGACTCAACCATGCCACAAGCCAAAGAGTAGAGGCTGTTCAGAGAGGTCACCAAAGCCGGGAATGGATGAGCTGCATGGGCTGACACATAAGATTCCTGGGGTCTGAGCTGACTGCAGATCAAACACTGGTGATGTGGGACTAAAACGGCACAATTCTGGTTCAAGTCCACAAATACCCTTCCCCCAGGAAGCCATTCAAGGACATTTAAAGTGGCTCTTAGGACATGAAATCCTGGCTGGATGCCATTCATCTTGGAACACCCGGCTTTTGCCAGTACACAAACCAGGAACTAATGAATATAGGACTTGCATACTGTAAATCAGGCCACTGAGACCATTCACCTTACGATACCAAATCTGTACATATTGATGGGACTTATTCCAGTAAGTGCTGCCTGGTTTCCTTAAAAGATGCCTTGTTGTGTTTCCACCTTGCACCAGGCAGTCCGCCCATCTTTGTGTTTCAATGGGAGGATCCTCTCGCGTGCATTAAGGAGCAGCTCACCTGGATGAGGCTTCCCAGGGTTCAGGAGCTCTCCTACAATCTTTGGAGAGGCACTGGCTACCAACCCCAAAGCCTCGTCACACCAGAGGACAAGTGCACCTTGCTACAGTGTGTAGATGACCTTTTGGCAGCAACCAACCCACAAGGGCTGCTGAGAGAAGAACTAATGACCCCCACCTTTGGAGGGCTGGGCATAAGGTGTCCAAGAAAAAAGAACACATTTGCTGACAAGTCAGATATTTAGGCTTCATGGAGATACAAGGGGTGCGCCACCTGGGCACTGAGTGGAAACGGGCTGTCCGTGCCCTCCCAACCCGGTCACTCAACACCAGATAGAGTTTTGGAGAACAGCAGGATTTTGTTGTATCTGGTTCCCAAATTTCTCCTTTATGGCTAAGCCTCTGTATGAAGCCACAAAGAGGGGAAAAGAAGCCTCTCCTCTGGGAAGCTGACCAGAAATGAGCATTTAAACAAATCAAAGAAGCCCTGACTCGGGCCCCATCCTTAGGACTGCCTGATCTAGCCAAGCCTTTCTTCCTGTATGGCCACAAATGGAAGGGAATGGCCCTAGGAGTCCTAACTCAGGTCATGGGATCCTGGCATTGTCCGGTGGCATACTTGACAAAGCAGTTGGACTCTGGCCTTAAGATGCTTAAGGCCATGCTTAAGGGCGCTTAAGTGCCACCGCCCTGCTGATGTGGGAGACTGACAAGCTGATTTGGGGATAACAGCTGACTATTCAAGTACCACACTGTGGCATAACCTTAATGCACCAGAGGAGGGCATCATTGGTTATCAGGTCTGGGGATGATTCAGTATCAGGAGCTCCTGTGTGAAAATCATTGCATAACTGTCGACAGTGAACAGTCAACCTAGGTACTTTGCTCCCCATCAAACCAGGAGCCCACCTTCATTATTCTGTGGAAACCATGGACAAAGTATTTTGCAGCTGGGGAGATTGCCCTCCTAAAGGGGGCCAGCACAAGTGGGTCAGCCAGCAGGATCCAGATCATCCGAACCGGCTACCTTTTAGGTTGAAACTGGGCTGCCTTCTGGTGCTCCTGGAAATGCTGCAGTGCTGTAGTCACCCAGCAGCTGACTGGTCTGCACACGGCCGAAGCCTGAGGAGATGGAAGCCCTGTTCTGGCCACTCCAGAAGCTGACCAGTCCATGTACAGCCAAAGCTTGAGGATCAACATCGAGGTAGAGTGACAACACATGTCGCTTTTCCTTTTTTTTTTTTTTTTTATAGTCCTCCCCTTGCCCCTGCCAGGACAAAAATCCCTAGAGGGATATTCCCACTGCATCTATACTACATGGTCGGGGAGCAACAACAGGAACCCTGCTGTGTCACACTTACTGTGAATGTACAGGGACACACCAGGAAACCTGTACTCATAACCACACGATCTACACAGTTTGTGACCCGGGAGATGGCTCGCCTTACATCTGCTGTGACTCCAAGTCTCCATCTTGAGAAACCTGGTTCAAGGCCCATGCTGGGAAAGAAGAAACAAAACTAAGGCCCCTCCAAATCACAAAGGAGCCATTTCTTTGTACCTTGATGTGTGCCAAGTAACATCTGAGCCCATCTGCAACCTCATGTGGAGGTCTGTAATATTATGGGACGGGTATTACAGGGATAGTCTTGTGTGCTTGTGTGCATCTTGGGAAGGAAGCACTATTACCACCCGCATCTCCAATCATGACAAGCCTATGAATGGTTCTGCTGAAACTATATAACCTAGGCTAGCATCCCAGTCAAACCAAAAAGCACAAACCACACATCAGGGCAAGAGACCGTAACCCTTGCAAAATTACCTATAGAACCAAATGGTTAGACAAGAAGCTGTAATCCTGTAGCTTTGCCATTCTACAAGTAGATCCCCCTACATGGGCTGCTGGCTACTGTTTGACATTAAAGCTTGGCTACAGGCCAGGCATGTAGCTCAGTGGCACCACGCCTGCCTGGCAAACACAAGGTCCTGAGTTCTATCTCCAGCATGAAAAAGAAAAAAAAAAAAGCTTGGCTACCAGGACCAGACCCACAGACCAATATATATTCTGTTGTTCTGGGCTAAGCCTTTGGATTTGGATCCTCTGAGCCGGTGCACACCTAAATAAATTTTCCTGTTTCAGCTGTTGGTCTCTCCAATCTCTCAGATTCTGCAACATTCCATATGTACAACTACGTACGTACACAGCAACACACTCATCATGTGGTATGTATGTACAGTTACATTCATACATACAAATGTATAGTATACGCCCGGGTACACAGCGTGTTCATACATTCATAGCATATGTGTATCTTATATACATATGTGTTGTAAATATTACGACATAGTACACATGTGGCTGTATTCACACGTGTATAATAATGTATTCGTGCATACAGTATGTATGTGTAGCTATATTTATGCATGTATGTGTAATGCACTCATGTACACTGTATAGTATATATGTCTAGCTATATTCCTATGTATAATACACAATCTGCCAAAAAAATGTGTACACACTGCAGGGGAAGAAAAGTAGTGTGATTTTTCTACAGATGGTGTTACCATCGTGGCTGTCGTGTGCCCAGATGATGTAAACAACAGGACAAAATGGCAGAGGTACGGTTATCGACTGAGGAGCATAAGACCATTTTCCTGTGGAATTCCAAATTTGAGACTGGGCAAAGTACGACGACAGTGGCGACGTGAGTTTGGAACAGAACCTCCAGCGCGCCTGACGATTTCACAGACCCGTGGTAAGTCTGTAAGCACGGTACCGCGTGTGATGTGCATACGGGGCAGTCGGGGAGACCGCACACAGCAACAGATGCTGCTCCCTCGGCGACGGTGCTGGGAGGGTCACGTGCCTGCCCAGAAGTCTGCCGCACAGGGTGCGTTCTTAAAAGAGCGAAGTGACAAGTTGACATCCCGAGACTGTCCCATGCAATCAGTGAGCCCAGTTTTGGGAGTGGTCTCCACACAGGGCGGGCAAGGACAAGGAGCTTGTGTGGTCTGGGGAAGCCCAGTTTAGGCTGGACGGAACAGTGCACCGACATGACTGTTTCCTGGTCACCAGGAAATGCTGACGAGCCTGTGCATGGGGCAGTCCGTTCACCGGGAGTCCGTGTCTGGTGTGAGGAGTCAGCCACAGGCTGATAGGACCGCGCTTTGAAGGTAGCGACAGGCCAAGCATACCTGCACCTGCTGCACACGTCCATCTTACCTGCCATGCGTGAACTTCGTGGAAATGATGAATTTTTCCTTCAACAAGACAGCGCGCCACCACACTACCTCAGAGCCGTGTGAGCTGGCCTGGACAGGACTCGCAAGGACGCTGGCTCGGATGCACAGGTGCAGTTGAGTTCCCCGCACTTAACACCTGCAGACTTTCACCTGTGGGGGACCCGCAGGGTGTGGCGCAGCTCAGAAAACTCACTACCCTGCCAGTGCTCAGAGAAGAAACTGAAAATGCATGTGCAGCTCTCAGCGGACGCTCTGACCGAGGTTACCGGGCAGCAGTTCACTGTACTAATAAATGTCTGGAAGCTCATGGCCACTGCTTTGAGCACCTCTTATAATTATGGGGGCCACAGGTAACTCCTGTTAATCATGGGTCTCAATACTACAACTTATTTTTTCTTGTTGTTGTTGTTGGGTTTTTTTGTTTGTTTGTTTGAGACAGGGTCTCACTATGTAGTTGAGACTGACCTGGAACTCACTATGTAGCCCAGGCTGGTCTCGAACTCACAGCGATCCTCCTGCCTCAGCCTCCCGAGTGCTGGGATTACAGTAAGTTATTCTTTTCTAAATATGTATGTACATCTTTTGGGTGAACTCTATATTCACTGTAATATGCACTATATAGTGTGTATGTACATATATATAAAATCACATGTATAGCATATATTAGGTTTATAATATGTAATACTATATAGTATGTGTATATATTACATAACATAAATGCAGAAAAAATTATTGAAAGACAAATATCTTGAATCCATCATGCTTATCATTCAAGTGCCTAAGAATAAACACGTGAACTTCAGTATACAGTTAAATTTCCATTAATTGTGAATTCTCCATTAACTTGTTTTGAAATGGGGTCTTGCTATGTAGTTCCAGCTGGCCTTGAACTCACTGATCTTCCTGCTTCCTCCACCCAAGTGCTGGAATTACAGGCATGTGCTACCACACCCAGCACTCCATTAACTTTTTGTTTTTTGGTACCAGGGATTGAACTCAGAACCTTGGACTTGCAAGGCAGGCAATGGAACCACTGAGCTAAATCCCCAGCACTTCATTAACTTTTTTAAAACCTTGAGCCGGGGCTGAGGATTTAGCTCAGTGGTTCCACCATCCACCTCGCAAGCCCAAGGACTTGCGAGTCCTTGGAGTTCGATCCCTGATACCAAAAAAATAAGATAAAATAAAATAAAACCTTGGGCCAGATTTATCTTGGTTTACCCTCCAGCCATCCTGGTTCACTTGCCAACTTAAAAGTAATTTGAACTTCAGTCTAAAACAAATTGGGAAAATAAACTTCTAAAGAACTCATCAATGCCTGTAATACCAGCACTAAGGAGGCTGAGGCAGGAGGATCACCATGAGTTAGAGGCCATCCTGGGCTATATAGCGAGACCCTATCTCAAAAAAAGCCAAAACAGAAAACTTTCCAAGCATTGCAGAACCACCTAGCAGTGGTGGCCAACCTATGGCACGCAGGATGTCGTCGTCACGGGCCTGGAGTGCGTGGTTCCCAGTGTGGTTCCCCTCATGCGTGAAGAGCAGCTGCTCCTCTATTAGGGTTCTCCACGTGGGACTGGCGACCACACCCTTCTTACCCAAAGCACGGCGTGAGGCACTCGGGAACAGGGAGCAGTTACCAAGCCGGCTTCGATGCAAAGGACTCCCGGTACCTAGTGACTCCCAGTCCTGGAGGGAAACTTGCTTGAGGAGTGGCTTTTCAGTGAGCGAAATCTCCCTCTGGGGGCAGCACTGAGGACTGAACGCGGGGCCTTTATGCCAGGTACATCCCCAGCCTTTTTTTTTTTTTTTTTTGGTTTTTATTCTGAAACAGCATCAAACTCATTTGCTCAGGATGGGCTCAAACTTGGGACCCATCTGCTTCAGCCTCCCAGAGTCCTGGGACTACAGGTTTGTGCCACCACACCTGCTGTGAATAAATCCCTTCTGTCAGTCAGTATTGAAAGAAGTGAAAAAGTCAATGTGTTAATGTCGGTTTTTGTTTTGTTTTTTCTTTGGTACCTGGGATCCAACTTGGGACCTTGCGCTTGCAAGGCAGGCGGGGGAACCACTGAGCTAAACCCCCGGCCCCAATGTACTGATGACCAGAATGTCAAATCCTAACTAAGGTGTAGTTTTACATACAAAATCTCTTCCTAGAAACAGCACACAGTCTTCCGAGGCACACTATAGATAGGAAATACTTTATTTGGTCCTTGTCCCCATAGTACACATGTGAAGAATGAATAAATGTCCCATTACAGCAGAGTAGAGAAAATGCTTCACGGAATAGGTGTTTCAGAGTTGGGAGTAAAAATTCACAGGAGAATCTGTTTCTATGTCCAACAGTTTATAAGGCAACTGAGTCCCAGAGTGGACTGCTGTCCTCTAAGCAGCGGGCCTTCGGGAGTTGTAAACTTTCACGCCATTCTGCATGGAGCAGCGCGCATATTTAGTGAGTAAGGCACCTACCGTCTGCTTCTCTCCACACAGGTCTCTGCGGAAACCAGAAAACCCAAGCAGAGCATGAATATCCGAGACCGCGTAACGGCACTAGTTAATGCCCTCCCCCAAATCCGTCCTTCCTCTAGGCCTAGGAGTGTGCATTTATGGAAGAAAGGGACAGGGCTTTGAAGTGTTTTTCAGTTACTTTTGAGACAGGGTCTTACTACACAGTCCAGGCTGGCCTTGAACGATGTATCCCAGGCTGGCTCGAACTTGCAGCAACGCTCCTGCCTCAGCCTCCTGAGTGCTGGAAACACAGGAGTGGACAACCGTACCTGGCAGTTCTAAGTCTTAGTTGAACAAACCTCCCAAGTCGGCAATTCAAGCAGTGTCAAAGCAGGACACTAGACTACTGGGTACGAGTTTGTGCAGCCCCCTCCCTTACCACATAGAGAAGTCGAGGACAGGGACAGGGCAGGCTTGGAGGACAACAGGAAAGGCACTGTGAGATCCAAGTTCGGAGTAACACAGACGATGAACAGAGACAGGAGCTGGGTCCAGGGAGAAGTCACCGTGCTCACTTCAGGTGCTGCAAATGTCTGCAGTACACAGCGCGACAGGCACCTGTCACCTGGCTGCCTGCGAGGCTGAGGCCGAGGCCGCAGGTTGGGGGCCGGCCAGGCAGCTTGTCAGCCCGACAAAATGGAACGAAATGGCCGGAGGTGGAGGTCGGCGGGGAGCGCTCGCCCAGCCTGTGAGGCCCTGGGTCCCCGGGCCCCATTTAAAAAAGGAGAAAGAAAAAGAAAACACACTGCAAACTAAACACCAGGGGCTGTGGTGTAGCCAGAGGGAGAGCACTTGCGGAGCGGGTGTGGGGCCTGGGCATGGCCAGTACAGCACAGCCCGAAACAGGCAGCATGGAGGGGAGGAGAGGGCAAGGACGGACGGATGGACGGACGAACAGACGGACAGAGCAAGCCCGTTCAGAGGCAGACACGCAACAACGCACAGGATCGGCTCCTGGTTTAAAGCAGGACAGGGAGGAAGGCCGAAGAGGGCTCCTGACTCGCGTCGCCCAGACTCGTCACCCTACGTCACGCTCCCAGCCTTGGCCTCCTCAGCTGTGCAGACGTAGGGGGTCCTCAGGCGGCAAAGGACAGAATAAAGGCCTCTCCTCTGGGTTTTAGGGCTAATGCTGGCAAAACTACTGGAGAATCCCTTTGCCAGCAGTCACAGGACAAGCGGGGAGGGAGAGAAAACCCAGATGGCACAGGTGGCACCGAGCGCTTCAGACCAGAGGGGCTGCGGGCAGGGAAGGGAAGGAGCCACCTCCCGCCTCCCCCAGAAGGCAGGGGACACGCGGGGAGGGCCGCTACCCTCACAGAGCCCTTCAGTGTGCGAAGAGGGACACTCACGCCTGTGCGCTCACACACTCGCTCCTAGGGTCACTGGCTACCGCACAAGACACCACGCTGCCTCATCTAGAAGAATCCGCGCCCATCGGTCCCAGCGATAAGGACCGACGGGGAGGAACAAGCAACGCCACCGAAAGGACCGCACACGCACGTGTGGGCAGTGGCGTCCAGCTCGGCATCCTGGGGCCTCACGTCCATCTAAACAGTCCAGGGGCCAGTCGGGTTGTGACAAGTTCCAAGTACCCACCCAGAAGGGGCCCGAACCCAGTAAAAGCAGTCAGGGACCAAGGGCCTGCTGGGATCCAGCTTTCTGGAGCTCCCTCCCCTCCCAGGGCAGCCGTCTGGCTTTGGCTTCTTTTCCCTCCTTACAAATAAAGCGTCTTCCTTAAATGCCATCCCTTTAACTCGCCATCACCGCCTCGAGTTTGGTTCAGATCCGAATGGGAGCGGCCCTTTTTATTTATTTTTTATTGTTTGGTACCGGGGATCGAACTCAGGTCCTTGCAGTCGTGAGGCAGGCACTGGAACCACTGAGCGGCATCCCCAGCCCGTGGCACTGGGCGTAGATCCAGTCAGCTGCAGCCCCACATACCTGATGATGGGGTGCCCTTCCCTAAGGTGAAGCGGGGAGGCGCGTGTGAAGTTCTATCAGACACTGCGACGACACAGCCACCGTAACGGGACAGTCGGAGGCACCAAGACACAGGTGGGAAGAGAAGGTGGCTCTGGTCTAACTGCCTGCATTTTCTCTAGAAAGTCGTAGCTGGGCAGTGGCACAGGCCTGTAATCCCAGCACTTAGGAGGCTGAGGCAGGAATACCTGCAACTTCAAGGCCAACCTGGGCTACACAGCGAGTTCAAGGCCAGTCTAACTACACAGCAAGACCCCGTCTTCAAAAGCAAAAATCGTCTGTTACTCATT
Organism: Fukomys damarensis; assembly: GCF_012274545.1. Classification (NCBI taxonomy): domain Eukaryota; kingdom Metazoa; phylum Chordata; class Mammalia; order Rodentia; family Bathyergidae; genus Fukomys; species Fukomys damarensis. The sequence goes on along the minus strand of NW_022900917.1, from coordinate 5,598,380 downwards.
TCCTTACTGGATATAGGGAGCAATGTCTTCTTCCGTCCACTTCTCCCTTAGAGAGAACAGAGCATTAAAACGTTCCTGGTTTCCCTCAGGTAAGTCATCCGCTTTGAGCAAAAATATGATTTCTGGCCTTGAGTGTCTGTCCACCAGCGCTAATCCCTGTAAGAAACAGAAGGGAAAGGCAGTTCATGTGGTGATCCACTATTCAACCATTTGGTTCAGCTTAGCCCAAGGTGAATACCAGCCTCACAAAAGTATCCACAGATTCCTAAGCCTTTTTCATAAAAACAGCTCCTTTCTTCGTTTTATGAGATTGTTTTCCCAGGCCAGACTCAAACTAAACACGAACTCCCTGCCTGGCCTCCCGAGTGCTGGGATTCCAGGCATGCGTCACCACGCTGCCCCTGTGTACATGCCTGTTACCCCTTCTGCAGTCTGGCCTTCTATCTCCCCCATCTGTGTGGACAGCAGGTCCCAGGACTCAGTCCACCCCCGTCCAGTGGGGCCCTTCCTGGTCGCCTGGTCCTCACTTCTCAAGAACGTGGGGGGCTCCTCCCTCCCACACCCGTCCCCAGCTCGGCGCCATGGTCCCTCTCCTCCTGCCTGGTGTGGTTCCCGGCCTCTGTCCTCTCTCCTGGCTCACCTCCTGTCCCCCTCCCTGCCGCTCGGTGCTCACAGCTGTGACTTCTATCTTCACCTAGTGCCCCTCCCCAAGCCCAACCACTGCGCTTAGGTCCTCCCAGCCCTACCCCATCCTAGGGAAACAGCAAACCAAAGTTCTGCTACCCAGCCCAGCCTGAACTGCACAGCGAGACCCTGAATCAAAGAACAGCAAAAAGGCAAACGTTGTGATCCGTATGTGGTGTCTCTGTGGAGCCCCAGCACGGTTAAAGGACGGCGCACTCTGAACTCCTCACGGGTGTCCGGGAGAGGGCCCCACATTCAGCTTCCGGCCGCAATGACTTGGAATCACGCAGCAGGCCTGCTGGGGTTACCTTGAGCTGGTCCAGACTGGTCACCATCCCTTCAGGGACACTCTGCTGCCACACTGCCTGGAACTCGGCCAGGTTGAACTTCACTGCGTTCTGCAGGAGCATCTGGGCTGTGGCACAGCAGATCTTATCCGCACTCAGCTCAAAATAAACTTCTCCTGCAGAAAAGGCACCAGAGAGTCCTGTGCTATCCTCCAACAGGTCCTGCAGTCCTCCCCACAGTGCCAGTTCGTGGCACTATCACCTGCTAGGACTTGTATCTAGATGTCCCCCGAAGCCTCACGTGCTCATAGGTGGGGCAGCATCTGGGACGTGGCTGGTTCATGGGTGTGCTCCTGGTATTTTGGATGTGTGGCACTGGTGAAGTCCACCAACTGGTTTAGTGTGGTTTTGGGTGTGGCTGAATGGATTTACTGAAAACAGAAGCTCCGCTCTGGGTGGGTGGCACCAACCAACAGGCTTGTAGCCTGGATGCAATAAAAGGGAAAGGAGGGCTCACTGCCACTTCTGCAGATGCTGCACCGCGGCTGCTTCCTGCCTACACTGCCATGGACTGTCTCTCTCCTGCTCTGCTGTCCAGCCTTGGAGCTAACCCAGCTGGAACCTCTACAGACTGTGAGCTGAAATAAACCTCTCCTCCTTTAGCTCTGGCTATTGGGTATTCTGTGCCACCATTAAAGAAGTAATAAGGCAATGCATCCCTCACCCCCGTCCTCTCGGTCTGTTTTTAACACCAGCTCACTCCACATAGGCACACCAACCCCAGCATACAAAACTTCAGGGCCTGTGGGCGTCCTTCCCAAACTTACCGTCATCTACATATTTCCTTCCATAACACTTGAGGCAGTGCTCTATCATTTCCCTGAAAATTAAAAAAAAATTTTTTTGAAAAGTTGTCACCATTATGATGCACTATGTGGTATTCTGGTGATCAGTTCTCTCCAGGTATTCCCCTTTATTTTTTCCTAACACACTTATTTTCTAGTCCACATTTGCAATACACAGTGATCACTCTCCTTGTCGGAAGTTGGAACCTATACATGACACATAACTCTCTCTTCATCTCCTTCCCTCTCCCCTCCATTCCTTGGTACCCTCCCCTTTTGCAAAAAAATATATCTCCTTACTTCCTATTACCTACCTATTGATTTATTCTGGGTTTTTGTTTTTGCTTTTTGGTACCAGGGATCGAACTCTGGACCTTGCACTTTCGAGGCAGCCAGCAGAACCACTGAGCTAAATCCCCAGCTCCTATTCTGGTTTTTTGATGCAGGGTTCCCCTGTGTAGTTCAGGCTGGCCTTGAACTCACTAGGAGGTCCAGCTGGCCTCAAACTCATGAAGATCCTCCTGCCTCAGCCCCCATGCTGGGATTACAGCTGTGTGCCCCACCGTGCCTGGCTCCTGTTATTTATCTACAATTTATTTTGCTTTTTATTTATACTTAAGGTTTCTCATATAAGAGAAACCGTGTGTCTGATTTATTTCACTTAACATGATGGTCTCAAGGTGCATCCATTTTCCTACAAAAGACTCAAATCTATCCTCCTTTATGACACAGTAGTACTCCTTGGTATTATATATATATATTTTCTTTTCTGGTACCGGGGATTGAACTCAGGACCTTGCTCAGGACCTTGCATTTGCAAGGCAGGCACCGTGCCACTGAGCTAAATCCCCATCCCAATATTATACTTTTTTATCCATTCATCTGTTGACGGATATACAGGCCATCACGCACTACATTTTAAACATCATTTCTAACTAGAAGCTTAGATATAAATTTGAAATTTGAAATATTAAATTATTTGGATGCCAAATGATACTTTCTTTAATTTTACTTATTTATTTATTTTTTGGTATTGGGGATTGAACTCGGGTCCTTGCGCTTGAAAGGCAGGCCACCGAACCGCTGAGCTAAATCCCCGGCCCAAATGATACTTTATTTAAATCAGAACTCATATACCCTGGGGAACTGCTAAGGCCAAGCCTCAGGCTATGCGTTTTACAGGACATGTGAGCATATTATTATAAAACAGCTCAAACAGTACAATAATTTATATTTTTATGACAAAAAGAAGAGAAAACGATGCAGATTCATTCACCCTAGTGACCAAAATGGCCAAATCCTTTTTGGCTATGTTTCTTTAATGTTTTTCTAAGATCCCTAAATACGAACAGCCTACGTCCTGTTTGGTTCCAGGCCAGGGGAGAACTTTCCCCTCCTCCAAGAAGTGTGCTGGGCAAGGAATTAAAATACTCACTCTGGCTCCAGCGGGCCCAGCTCCTGAAGGCAAACACTCAAAGGGACTTTACTGAACGGCCACGACTCAGAATCCACAAGCTGAGTTACATGGTTCAGAAGCTTCATCTCATAATCAAAATCCAGAACCCTCCAGTAACCTAGAATTCCAAAAGTCAGCTTTACCCAGGGGTATGTTAAGAGAATGAAGTAGCTGTAAGGTCTAAGTACTGGCGTATGCTTGCCCACTGCAAAAGCAAACAACGAAAACAAAAACAACACTAGAAGTCTTCGCTTTCTAGCCACGTGTGGGGGCCTAGGCCTGTCATCTCAGCACTCAGGAGGCAGAGGCAGGAGGGTCGCCTTGAGGTCAAGGCCAGACCCTGTCTGAAAAGCTCAAGAGACAAATAGCATCCATTTTTGTTTGCTTGCAGCGCTGTGGACTGAATGCAGGGCCTAGTGCACACCCAGCACCTCACACCGTCAGCTCTGAGCCCCCAGGAAGATTAAGCAAGCATGAAATAGGGTGAAGACACCCCAAGCCACCTCCTGTCTGACGCCCTGCCCCACCCTTATTAATGATCGCTGGGAAGATACCTCCAATCTCACAGGCATTCAGAACTTGCAAGTGGGCCATTATTTCTTCCTCGCTTGCCTGAATTACATCAAGCAAATCTTCAGTTGTATACTGAAAAGAAAAAAAATTTTAATGCTCTGAAAAATAGGATTTCTTTAGATTTCTCACTGAATTTGCAAGAATATAGAACTGATTGAGGCAAAATGTATGCATTAGTTCTGTTCTTTTATTATCAACATATAATGATTCTGACACAAAAACCACACCGGGCATGGTGGCACACACTTGTAATCCCACTGCACTGGGGAGGCTGAGGCAGGATGATTCCAAGTTCAAGCCCACACTGGCCAGTTAGCAAGACACTGTCTCAAAATTTAAAAGAAAAGAAAAGCTAGGTGCATAGCTCAGTGCAAAGCCTCGAGTTCAATCCCATCAGGTGAGGAGTTTTAGAAGAAAACAGAGAGGTAAATCTTCATTTCTTGGGATTTGGCAATGATTCTTTATTTTTCAATTTTTGACAGCACTGAGGATTGAACCCAGGGCCTTGCACCAAGCTAAAACCACTGCTCTTTTAGCTTTTCTAATTTTGAGACAGGGTCTCATTAAATTGGCTAGGGAGGACTTGAAGTTTGCAATCCTCCTGCCTCAGCTTCCCAAGCTGCTGGAAATACAGGCATGTGCCACTGTGCACAGCAGGAAATGGTTTCTTAAACATAGGCACGGAAAGGAAATCCAGATCATCCAGGCTACATCAAAATCATACACTTCTGCACTTTAAAATCCGCTCCATACAAACACAAACATTGCATGGCCCCGCTTCCGTGCTGGACTTCGGAGTGGGCAGGTTCACAGAGACAGGAAGTCAGACGTGGCCACCGTCTGGGGATCAGCAACAGGAAACGGGGAGACTTCATTTAACAAATGCAGGCTCAGCTTGGGAGGCCGATGCTCACACACACTCCCAGGGACAGAACAGGGCTGAGCGTGTGCCCAAGACTCTTTCAATGCTAAACCCTATGTCCTGTTTGTTCTTCCACAATGAAAAAGAACAGCAGAACAAGCCTTATGTGTAACTGAAGCAAACAAACTTCCTGCAACTCATCACAAAAAGATGAACAACTCACCCACAAAGACGCAGCGAAATGGAGTAGGCATTTCTCCAGAGATGCACAAATGCCCAATCAGAACATGAAAAGATGCTCAAAATTATCAAAGAGCCAGGCGTGGTGGTGCACACCTGTGATTCCAGCTCTCAGGAGGCTGAGGCAGGAGGATCACTGTGAGGTCGGCTGGGCCAGCACAGGGCAGGTGGCCTTTGACAAGACGCCCACTACAGTGGGCTTATGATTGAAGACAAACGTGAAGGTGAGAATGTCACTGTTCAGTGCAGCTAACCCGATCTTTTCCCTAATTTCCAGTCAAAAGTGACAGTGTCAGTCTCACCTTGGAGCGATTCGAATCCACTTCTTTTGGGCTGTCGGGCCCCTCATAGGTGTTTTCCTTCAGAAGTTTCCTCAGCTTCTGGAGTTTAGGTCTGCATCTTCTTAATTCCCAGTAATTATTGGAAAAGCCAAAGATCTAGGAATCACAACGCATCATAACCCTTTACTGGCTGTCCTGAAGAAGTCTCAGCAACACAACTCCCTCAGCAAGAACCAAGAGCAAGAGGTGTCTCTGCAGAGCCCAGCTCAGCTGGCACCGGGACAAAATGAGAATGGTAATTTTTTGCTAATTTTTGAGACAGGATCTCTCTCTGCAGTCCAGGCTGGCCCCAAACTCACAGTGATTCTCCTGTCTCAGCCTCCCCAGTGCTGGATGACAGGACTGTGCCACCATGTCTGGCTGAAAATGAGGAATTGAACGTCGCACCTGAAGCACACACTAGAAACTAACTTCGCCCATGAAAAACTGACCAGGACAGCACCAATTCTGTAGACCAGGAGAAAACAACACAGTTTTGCCAAAAAACACAATAACAATGAGACATTATCATAGCCTTCAAGTAAGGAGAGAATGTTAAAGGGACAAGGGGTGGGCACCCTTGTTCTGTGTCCCTTAAAAATGAAACAGAGGGCAAAGGAGAGACTTGTGGAATGTAACTACCCTCTAGGACCCAGTGAGCACAACCATAATCCGAGTACTGTGGGAGGCTGAGGCAGGAGGATTGCCACAACCTCAAGGGCAGCCTAAAATACACTGGGAGACCCTGTCTTTAAAAAAACCCAGGTCCGGGGATTTAGCTCAGTGGCACCACACCCGCCTTGCAAGCCCAAGATCCTGAGTCTGATCCCTGGTACCATAAAGGGGGGGGGGAATCAAACTGTGAAAATACAGACAAGTTCACAATTCAAACAAAAATAATAACGCTGGGAAATTTCCAATTTCATGAAATAATTTCTCAGAATCTCATGATTACATAATTTATACCTAAAAGGCTTTTAAATTTATTTTGGGGTTATTTTTTTTAGACAGACTCTTACTATATAGCCCAGGCTGGGCTCCAACTCGCTGGGATCCTCCTGCCTCAGCCTCCCAGAGCCGGGATCACAGGCGTGCCCCCGACGCACCGCTTACACTGAAGATCTTACTGAAGAGAAGATGCTAGCACAGCGCGACGCCCACTCGGAGGGTAAGGGCAAGCGGAGAGGACGGTACCTCTGCGTGCAGCAGGCCAGGGGCCGCGTCCTGCCCCGCCAGCTGCGCGGGCGTCTTGCAGCCGGGGACGCACAGCAGCAGGTTGGAGGTGTCGGCCACCTTGAGCTCGTAGGTTCGGTCGCTGCTGCACAGCACGGCCTGCTCCTCCTTCTCCCCGCGGATCACGAGGCTTCGGGAACAGGGAGAGAGCGCGCGGTTTCTCGGGCTGCCCGGGGCATCGCACGTGAAGCAGTTTCCAAAGGAAGAGCGGAAGCTGGGAGTGGGGGCGCACGCCCGTGATCCAGCAGAAGGGAGGCTGAGGCAGGAGAACTGCTACATCTGAGCCTAAGCGCACAGCAAGGTCAAAGCCAACTTGGACTACAGAGTGGTGGGAAACAATGCCTCAAAAAACAGAAAACTAAGGATTTTTTTAGAACTCAGCCTTCAGTACACGAAAAGAACAAAAGGCTTTCAGCTGCTAACAAGCTCGGTGGGCCCAAGGACCTCCTCTTTATTTACTTGGGTTTTCTGAGCCAGGGTCTCACTATGTAGCTGTGAGATCCTGGTGATCCTCCTGACTCGGCCTCCTCGCCACCTGGCCCTCTCAGTTAGGTGGCTCTCAGTTAGTTACGCTCTACCTAGTGAGACCTGTGTCGGAAACACAAACAACAAAACCACCCCAAAGTACCGAACTGTGGGCTTTGTTTGGTCCCAGGGCGCTGGGAGCCAAGGCCGGGGCCTGCAGCGCCCGGGCGCGGGCCTCCGC